>NC_133384.1:922619-967283 GCF_049309525.1 Garra rufa | reverse complement strand
ATCTTGAACGGTGTTGACGTGGTGATTTTTTAAAGATCTAGTAAAAAACATAACCGTAATTTTTTTATATCTTTAAAGTGCAGCATCCAAACTCTTTACAACTTTTTTTCACACAGAGATCTAATCATTCTGAGCAAGTGCTGTTAATATAAATTTTATACAAGCTTCAATGAATTAAAGAAAAATTAAAAAAGAAATCAGAAACCTGCTGTCACTCAGCAGGCTGAATATCTCTATGTGTGTGTGTAGTCAGAGTGAGTGAAGCTCAGTGAAGGGGGAGGGGAGAGAGGGAGAGAGGGTGAGAGAGCTGTGACCCATGCTGCAGACCATCTTTGAGGAAGAAATGCACATATATGTAGTGTAATTACATAAATATGTCTGATCTTTGAGAGTCTGATATTTTGAGAAAATATAAAGGGTCACTAAGTCTTTCATTGTTTGTATTTTGCAGTTGTTGTTTTTTATTTATTTTTTACTGAACTGTACCATGAACTTGTCCTATTCAGTCACATAGCAAAAGATTAAGAAAAATACAACTTTTTAGCATGAGCGATTTATCTTCATTGATAGACAATATTTTCATTGTGTTATTTTACTGAATATAAAATTATAATTAAAGCTGCAAGCAGCGATGAACGGGCCCTCGCACCCGGCTCACCGCCGACCGGTGGCTTTAGGAAAACAGCAAACGGTGGGCAGTATGCTTTTAATACAGTAAATATAGGAGAAATATGTCATAAGTCATTTAAATGTGCCAAACTTGCCGCTGCTAGCTGGTGGCGCTATGCCTATAACTGATTATTGGCATGTAGATGTGTTCAGGCCAGCACTATTATCAAACATATGAAGTTTGGTGCAGATTGGCCTTGGAATGTTTGAGTTAGTAAAGATATGATATATCCTGCTGCCAAAAGGGGGCGCTATGATAATATCTGAATATTGGCCTTTAGGTGTCTTCAGGCCAGGACTCTTACCAAACCTGTGAAGTTTGAGGCAGATCGGACATTTTATGGCTGAGTTATAACAACTTCTATGTCCATGGCGAAACAACAAACTTTGTCACGCCGCCATAGACACGCCCTTTAACGAAAACTCAAGATCTTCACAATTTAACATCTCTAAGGCCTCTAGATCAGACTGACCAAATATAATGTTGATATCATTAAATATCTAGGAGGAGTTTGCTATAAACCTAACCCCCTGCAAGGACTTCGGATAATTCCAACTGTGAACTAATATGCTACATCTTCCCTATATTCTGATGATGATGATGATGATGATAAGAACATGTAATTCATGATGATAACAAAATGTTATTATTTCTTGCATTACGTCCACCATTTCTGCTTAAATGTCATCGTTACCTATCTGTACAATTTGTGTGTGGATATTGCTTTGCTGGTGACTCCTGTTATAAGACACCACTCTTAAGTGCTACATAACTAAGAATTAGGAAAACGGTGCCCAGTTGGCACATGCATTCACAGTAACCCTCAGCCAGTTTGGATTTAAAGTTTACAGAATTGAAAGGGTTACACTTTAAAATCAACACACAGACACATACAAACAATATATAAAATTTTCCCATCCAGTTTCATTTGTTAATATTAACTATATTAGTTAACATGAACAATAATTAAATAGCATTTATTAATGTTAATTAATATTAACCTACAAAAGTATTCATATATTGTTTAAAGGTAAATTAGTATCTTTTAACATTAGTTTATTTACTGTGAATGAACATGAACATGAACACAGTTCATGTGGGTGTACAGCAATACACAATAAAGTGCTCTATAAACGCTTCATTCTTTCAAAATATCTTTAAAAATCAAGTTGAGTATTTTAATGGGGCGATATATATATAACTCATCTTAAAATGGTATAATTTTCAGATGTTTTGAACAGATAACAGCAAAGTTTGTTTTGTTGTCCAAGTTTGTCTTGAAATTGTTAATTTAAATTTTATATTCAATAAATAACACTATGAAAATAAATGTCTATCAATGAAGATAAATCGCTCATGTTTAAAAGTTGCATTTTTCTTAATCTTTTGCTATGTGACTGAATAGGACAAGTTCATGGTACAGTTCAGTAAAAAATAAATAAAAAAACAACAACTGCAAAATACAAACAATGAAAGACTTAGTGACCCTTTATATTTTCTCAAAATATCAGACTCTCAAAGATCAGACATATTTATGTCGATTACACTACATATATGTGCATTTCTTTCTCAAAGATGGTCTATTGCAAGACAGCATGTTTCACTCTCTCTCCCTTTCACCCCTCCCCCCTTTAGTCACTCTGACTGTCATTCTGTAGTGACTGAACACAGACAGTCAGGCAGAGTGACAGCAGGTTTGTGATTTCTTTTTTTAATTTTCTTTAATTCATAGAAGCATGTATAAAATTGATATTTACAGCACCTGCTCAGAATGATTAGATCTCTGTGTGAAAAAAGTTTTAAAGAGTTTGGATGCTGCACTTTAAAGATATAAAAAAATTACGGTTATCTTTTTTACTATATCTTTAAAAAATTACCACGTCAACACCGTTCAAGATATCCCAAATCCGCTCGCAATTTAACATCTTCAGAATCTTCTCTTCATGTTAAAAAAGTTTGGTGTGAACAGCTGGTTGTTCTTAGAAGGAGTGTGAATTTGTTTACAGCCTGATTTTTCCAAAAATCCACATTCAAATCAAAATAGCCGGCTTCCTGTTGGTCTTAGCTAATGAGTTTGATTTAGAAAGTTGTCCAGATTGATGAGAATAATATATGTACAGAGTTTGGTGACTGTAGGAAAAACTAACCCCCCAACTTTTGTCAAAAGATGGCGCTATAGAGTGCCTGCTCCACACCCAATTATGACCTTTTGCCAGTGTCTAACTATCATTAATATTGATGTGTGTGTTGAGTTTTATGAAATTCTAAGCATGCTATCTGCCTCGAAAAGACAGGAATCTAATTTTAAAGTTTGACACGTTGCCATGGCAACAGCATTTGATTTATCATCGACCCCTTTACATATTCTTATCGGCCGTGTTTTTACATGATTTTGATGAAGTTTAAAGAAAATCGAGTAAAATTAAGAGGCTGATTTCAAAGCATTTTGAAAATGACACGCTTCCTGCTGCCAGTTGGTGGTGCTATAACTTTGACTCATAATAGTCACATTTATAGAATCGGCATCATACAACGAACAAACTGGTGAAGATTCATCAGAATCAGGCAATGTGTGCAACAGTTATTAGACACTTCCTGTTTCTCATTTCTCGCCATAACTTTGTCGCCTTGCCACGGCCAAACCTTTCGAGATATCAAAAATCCCCTCGCAATATAGCATCCCCAATGTCTTGAGATCATGCTGACCGAGTTTGGTGACAATCCTATGGAAATCCTGGGAGGAGTACATTAAATTCCAGAGCATGCGCTTTTTAAACACCCCTAAATATATCACTTCCTGTTGCGTGGAGCCCATGACATAGAGTACAAAAGTTGTTCAGCTCGATGAGTTCTATATGTGTACAGAGTTTCATATGTGTACGTTCAAGTATGTGTGCTATATGGCCCTCAAAATTCCAGGGGGCGCCGTAGAGTCCCCTTGCCATGCCCCGGTACCAGCCTCTGTGGCGTCCTGATGGCCGCAGATTCCGACGTGTGTGCAAATTTTCAAGAGTTTTTGAGCATGTTAAGACCCCCTTAAGTGCCCGGAAGGTTAACAAAAAATACAAAAAAATAAAAAATAAATTAAAGCTGCAAGCAGCGATGACCGGGCCCTCGCCGTCTGTGCAGTCGCCATCCCGATAGCATCAGGAAAACGGTGCCCGGTTGGCACATGCATTCACAGAAACCCTTTGGACTAACCCTAACTGTCTCTCCTCCTCTCTGACTCTTTCTCTTACCACCCATCCCCCCTCCTTACACTCAGCCACTTACCACACAAACACACATATAGAGTGCAGAGCAGAGTGAGATCAGATATGTTTTTTAATTTTCTTTCATTCGTGGAGTTTTGTAAAATTATGAAATGAACTGTGTTTGATCAGAATGAATAGTTATTTGTATGAAAAAAGATTCAAAGAGTTAGGATGCTGCACTTTGAATATATAATAAATCATTGAAAATTGAAAATGGAAAATGAAATTCTAAGCAAGCTATCTGCCTCAAAAACACAGGAAACAAATATTTGAATGTATTTTTTATTTTTATTTATTTGCCATGGCAACACCATTTGATGCATCAGGGACGCCTTTACAGACTCTCGTCGGCCGTGTTTTTACATTATTCTGATGAAGTTTGAAGAAAATCGAGTAAAAATATATTGTTCGTTGTTCGTTCGTGTTTGTTAGTTCATTAACCATTGTTAACAAAAGAGACCCTATTTTAAATAGTTACCATGTTTTATGATCTACAACCATTTTTAAATATTATTTTAATGATCTATAAAAATAAATAGAATTATATGAAATAATTATAAACAAATATATTAAAAATAAATACATATTAACTTAGTTGATGTATTTGTTTCTCATTCTAATTAAGTGAACTGAGCAGTATAGTGTCATACCTATAAGATTTTTTATTCTATCAGTGAGAGTGTATATATGTATATAAATCGTATAATTTTTCCTTAAAAGATTAAAAAAAGATTTTAATGCTCTTTAAGCACCTATACAAAATAATTATGTAAAAGTACACTGACAGTACAGTATATATGAACTGATTCTATGGATTATTTTCATTCTTATACACTGAGAATGAGCTAAATAGCATTAGAGGTCAAACGATTCCTTATCTTATGAGGACCTCTAGTGTTCATCCCTGGTACTAGAGCTTTAATCTGACAAATTTATATGACACTTTTAATGGTTTTGGGGCCTCTGAGCATGATAACATTTCGAAACTACACGTATTTCCTAAGAATTTCTTGTTCTTTATATGTAAAAAGTTTTGATGAGTTAGAATAATGCAATTTAAAGATATATGGAAATAACTCTTCATCTTTTTTACTGTTACTTTCATAAATCACCACATCAACACCATTCAAGATATCCCAAACCCGTTCACAATTTAACATCTTCAGTATCTTGGCATCATGTTGACAAAGTTTGGTGTGCACTGTCTGATTCTGCTATGAGTGATATGAATTTATTCACAGCTATATTTTTCCAAAAATCCACATTCAAATCAAAATAGCTGACTTCCTGTTGGTCGTAGCTAATGGGTGTAAATTAGAAAGTTGTCCGGCTTGATGAGACCAATATACCGACCAAGTTTGATGTCTGTAGCTACAAGTAACCCTCCAACTTTTGTCAAAAGGTGGCGCTATAGAGTGTCTCCAACAAATCACCACATCAACACCGTTCAAGATATCCCAAAGCCGTTCACAATATAAGGAACATTTTCCCTATATTCTGAGGATGATGATAAGAACACGTAATTCATGATGATAACAAAATGTTATTATTGCTTGCTTTACGTCCACCACTTCTGCTTAAATGTCATCGTTACCTATCTGTTCCATTTGTGTGTGGACATTGCTTTGCAGGTGACTCCTGTTATAAGACATCACTTTTAAGCGCTACATAACTAAGAAAGAATCAATTAGGAAAACTGTGCCCAGTTGGCACATGCATTCACAGTAACCCTCAGCCAGTTTGGATTTAAAGTTTACAGAATTGAAAGGGTTAGACTTTAAAATCAACACACAGACACATACACACAATATATACAATTGTGCCATCCAGTTTCATTTGTTAACATTGTTGTTGAACAAAAATTAAACAGCATTTATTAATGTTAATTAATATTATGCTAAAAAAAGTATTCATATATTGTTTAAAGGTAAATTAGTATCTTTTAACATTACATTGTGTACAGCAATACACAATAAAGTGCTCTATAAACGCTTAATTCTTTCAAAATATCTTTAAAAATCAAGTTGAGTATTTTAATGGGGCGATATATATATAACTGATCTTAAAATGATGGTTTTCAGATGTTTTGAACAGATAACAGCAAAGTTTGTTTTGTTGTCAAAGTTTGTCTTGAAATTTTTAATTATTGTAATTTTATATTTAATAAATAACACTATGAAAATATTGTCTACAATTAAGATAAATCACTCATGCTTAAAAGTTGTATTTTTCTTAATCTTTTGCTATGTGACTGAATAGGACAAGTTCATGGTATAGTTCAGTAAAAAATAAATAAAAAACAACAACTGCAAAATACAAACAATGAAAGACTTAATGACCCTTTATATTTTCTCAAAATATCAGACTCTCAAAGATCAGACATATTTATGTAATTAAAGTACATATGTGCATTTCTTCCTCAAAGATGGTCTGTAGCATGGCTTACAGCTCTCTCACCCTCTCTGCCTCTCAACCCTGACTGAACACACACACACACAAAGTAGAGACATTCACCAGAGTGACAGCAGGTTTCTGATTTCGTTTTTTAATTTTCATTAATTCATTGAAGCTTGTATAAAATTTATATTAACAGAACTTGCTCAGAATAATTAGATCTCTGTGTGAAAAAAGTTGTAAAGAGTTTGGATGCTGCACTTTAAAGATATAAAAAAATGACGGTTATGTTTTTTACTACATCTTTAAAAAATCACCACGTCAACACCGTTCAAGATATCCAAAATCCGCTCGCAATTTAACATCTTCAGAATCTTCTCTTCATGTTAGAAAAGTTTGGTGTGAATAGCTGGTTGTTCTTAGAAGGAGTGTGAATTTGTTTACAGCCTGATTTTTCCAAAAAAACACATTCAAATGGAAATAGCTGGCTTCCTGTTGGTCTTAGCTAATGAGTTTAATTTAGAAAGTTGTCCAGATTGATGAGAACAATATATGTACAGAGTTTGGTGACTGTAGGAAAAACTAACCCCCCAACTTTTGTCAAAAGATGGCGCTATAGAGTGCCTGCTCCACGCCCATTTATGACCTTTTGCCAGTGTCTAACTATCATTAATATTGATGTGTGTGTTGAGTTTCATGAAATTCTTAGCATGTTATCTGCCTCGAAAAGACAGGAATCTAATTTTAAAGTTTGAGACGTTGCCATGGCAACAGCATTTGATTTATCATGGACCCCTTTACATATTCTTATCGGCCGTGTTTTGACATGATTTTGATGAAGTTTAAAGAAAATCAAGTAAAATTAAGAGGCTAATTTCAACGCATTTTGAAAATGACACGCTTCCTGCTACCAGTTGGTGGCGCTATAACTTTGACTCATAATAGTCACATTTATGGAATCGGCATCATACAACGAACAATCTGGTGAAGTTTCATCAGAATCAGGCAATGTGTGCAACAGTTATTAGACACTTCCTGTTTCTCATTTCTCGCCATAACTTTGTCGCCTTGCCACGGCCAAACCGTTCGAGATATCAAAAATCCCCTCGCAATTTAGCATCCCCAATGTCTTGAGATCATGCTGACCGAGTTTGGTGACAATCGTATGGAAATCCTGGGAGGAGTACGTTAAATTCCAGAGCATGCGCTTTTTACACAGCCCTAAATATCTCACTTCCTGTTGCGTTAAGAAAATGACATGGAGTACAAAAGTTGTTCAGCTCAATGAGTTCTATATGTGTACCGAGTTTCATATGTGTACGTTCAAGTATGTGTGCTATATGGCCCTCAAAATTCCAGGGGGCGCTGTAGAGTCCCCTTGCCACGCCCCGGTACCAGCCTCTGTGACGTCCTGATGGCCGCAGATTCCGACATGTGTGCAAATTTTCAAGAGTTTTTGAGCATGTTAAGACCCCCTTAAGTGCCCGGAAGGTTAACAAAAAATAAAAAAAATTAAAGCTGCAAGCAGCGATGACCGGGCCCTCGCCGTCTGTGCAGTCGCCATCCCGATAGCATCAGGAAAACGGTGCCCAGTTGGCACATGCATTCACAGTAACCCTTTGGACTAACCCTAACTGTCTCTCCTCCTCTCTGACTCTTTCTCTTACCACCCATCCCCCATCCTTACACTCAGCCACTTACCACACAAACACAGACATAGAGTGCAGAGCAGAGTGAGATCAGTTATTTGTATGAAAAAAGTTTCAAAGAGTTAAGATGCTGCACTTTAAATATATAATAAATCATTGAAAATTGAAAATGGAAAATGAAATTCTAAGCACACTATCTGCCTCAAAAACACAGGAAACAAATATTTGAATGTATTTTTTTTATTTATTTGCCATGGCAACTGCATTTGATGCATCAGGGACGCCTTTACAGACTCTCATCGGCCGTGTTTTTACATTATTCTGATGAAGTTTGAAGAAAATCGAGTACAAATATATTGTTCGTTGTTAATTCGTGTTTGTTAGTTCATTACCCATTGTTAACAAAAGAGACCCTATTTTAAATAGTTACCATGTTTTATGGTCTACAAGCATTTTTAAATATTATTTTAATAATCTATAAGCATCTGTGAAATAATTATAAACAAATATATTAAAAATAAATACATATTGGCTTAGTTGATTTTTTTGGCCTTTTTGTATTTGTTTCTCATTCTAAATAAGTGAACTGAGCAGTATAGTGTCATACTTATAAGATTTTTTGTTCTATCAGTGAGTGTGTATATATGTATTTAAATCATATAATTTTTCCTTAAAAACTACAAAAAAGATTTTAATGCTCTTTAAGCACCTATACAAAATAATTACGTAAAAGTACATTGACAGTACAGTACATATCAACTGATTCTATGGATTATTGTCATTCCTATACACTGACAATGAGCTAAATAGCATTAGAGGTCAAACGATTCCTTATCTTATGAGGACCTCTAGTGTTCATCCCTGGTATTAGAGCTTTAATCTGACAAATTTATGTGACACTTTTAATGTTTTTGGGGCCTCTGAGCATGATAACATTTTGAAACTATACGTATTTACTAAGAATTTCTTGTTCTTTATATGTAAAAAGTTTTGATGAGTTAGAATAATGCAATTTAAAGATATATGAAAATAACTCTTCATCTTTTTTATTGTTACTTTCATAAATCACCACATCAACACCGTTCAAGATATCCCAAAGCCGTTCACAATATAGGGAACATTTTCCCTATATTCTGATGATGATGATAAGAACATGTAATTCATGATGATAACAAAATGTTATTATTGCTTGCTTTACGTCCACCACTTCTGCTTAAATGTCATCGTTACCTATCTGTTCAATTTGTGTGTGGATATTGCTTTGCAATTTGCTTTGCTTTAAAAATCAAGTTGAGTATTGTAATGGGGCGATATATATATATAACTCATCTTAAAATGGTATAATTTTCAGATGTTTTGAACAGATAACAGCAAAGTTTGTTTTGTTGTCAAAGTTTATCTTGAAATTGTTAGTGTTTTTTTATTGAATCTAAAATTTAATTTATGAAAATAAATGTCTATCAATGAAGATAAATCGCTCATGCTAAAAAGTTGTATTTTTCTTAATCTTTTGCTTTGTGACTGAATGGGACAAGTTCATGGTACAGTTAAGTAAAAAATAAATAAAAAAACAACAACTGCAATATACAAAGACTGAAAGAGTTCGTGACCCTTTATATTTTCTCAAAGATCAGACTCTCAAAGTTCAGACATATTTATGTAGATTAAACTACAGCAATATGCAATGTGCATCTTCCTCAAAGATGGTCTTAAGCAAAACAGCATGTTCCACTGGTCTCTCTCCCTTTCACCCCTCCCCCCTTCAGTCACTCTTAGTGTCAACACAGACAGTCAGCCCAGTGAAAGCAGGTTACTGATTACATTTTTTAATTTTCTTTAATTCATAGAAGCTTGAATAATTATGATATTACCATCACTTGCTCATAATGATTAGATCTCTGTGTGAAAAAAGTTTTAAAGAGTTTGGATGCTGCACTTTAAAGATATAAAAAAATTAGGGTTATGTTTTTTACTACATCTTTAAAAAATCACCACATCAACACCGTTCAAGATATCCCAAATCCGCTCGCAATTTAACATCTTCAGAATCTTCTCTTCATGTTAAAAAAGTTTGGTGTGAAAAGCTTTTTGTTCTTAGAAGGAGTGTGAATTTGTTTACAGCCTGATTTTTCAAAAAATCCACATTCAAATCAAAATAGCCGGCTTCCTGTTGGTCTTAGCTAATGAGTTTAATTTAGAAAGTTGTCCAGATTGATGAGAACAATATATGTACAGAGTTTGGTGACTGTAGGAAAAACTAACCCCCCAACTTTTGTCAAAAGATGGCGCTATAGAGTGCCTGTTCCACGCCCATTTATGACCTTTTGCCAGTGTCTAACTATCATTAATATTGATGTGTGTGTTGAGTTTCATGAAATTCTAAGCATGTTATCTGCCTCGAAAAGACAGGAATCTAATTTTAAAGTTTGACACGTTGCCATGGCAACAGCATTTGATTTATCATCGTACCCTTTACATATTCTTATCGGCCGTGTTTTGACATTATTTTGATGAAGTTTAAAGAAAATCAAGTAAAATTAAGAGGCTAATTTCAACGCATTTTGAAAATGACACGCTTCCTGCTACCAGTTGGTGGCGCTATAACTTTGACTCATAATAGTCACATTTATGGAATCGGCATCATACAACGAACAATCTGGTGAAGTTTCATCAGAATCAGGCAATGTGTGCAACAGTTATTAGACACTTCCTGTTTCTCATTTCTCGCCATAACTTTGTCGCCTTGCCACGGCCAAACCGTTCGAGATATCAAAAATCCCCTCGCAATTTAGCGTCCCCAATGTCTTGAGATCATGCTGACCGAGTTTGGTGACAATCGTATGGAAATCCTGGGAGGAGTACGTTAAATTCCAGAGCATGCGCTTTTTACACAGCCCTAAATATCTCACTTCCTGTTGCGTTAAGAAAATGACATAGAGTACAAAAGTTGTTCAGCTCAATGAGTTCTATATGTGTACCGAGTTTCATATGTGTACTTCAAGTATGTGTGCTATATGGCCCTAAAAATTCCAGGGGGCGCTGTAGAGTCCCCTTGCCACGCCCCGGTACCAGCCTCTGTGACGTCCTGATGGCCGCAGATTCCGACATGTGTGCAAATTTTCAAGAGTTTTTGAGCATGTTAAGACCCCCTTAAGTGCCCGGAAGGTTAACAAAAAATAAAAAAAAATTAAAGCTGCAAGCAGCGTTGACCGGGCCCTCGCCGTCTGGCAGTCGCCATCCCGATAGCATCAGGAAAACGGTGCCCAGTTGGCACATGCATTCACAGTAACCCTTTGGACTAACCCTAACTGTCTCCCCTCCTGTCTGACTCTTTCTCTTGCCACCCATCCCCCCTCCTTACACTCACAAACACACACATAGAGTGCAGAGCAGAGTGAGATCAGATATGTTTTTTAATTTTTTTTCATTCGTGGAGTTTTGTATAATTATGTAATGAACTGTGTTTAATCAGAATGAATAGTTAATTGTATGAAAACAGTTTCAAAGAGTTAGGATGCTGCACTTTAAATATATAATAAATCATTGAAAATTGAAAATGGAAAATGAAATTCTAGGCACGCTATCTGCCTCAAAAACACAGGAAAAAAATATTTGAATGTATTTTGTATTTTCATTTATTTGCCATGGCAGCAGCGTTTGATGCATCAGGGACGCCTTTACAGACTCTCGTCGGCCGTGTTTTTACATCATTCTGATGAAGTTTGTAGAAAATCGAGTACAAATATATTGTTCGTTGTTCGTTCGTGTGTTAGTTCATTAACCATTGTTAACAAAAGAGACCCTATTTTAAATAGTTACCATGTTTTATGATCTACAACCATTTTTAAATATTATTTTAATGATCTATAAGCATCTGTGAAATAATTATAAACAAATATATTAAAAATAAATACATATTAACTTAGTTGATGTATTTGTTTCTCATTCTAATTAGGTGAACTGAGCAGTACAGTGTCATACTTATAAGATTTTTTATTCTATCAGTGAGATTGTATATATGTATATAAATCATATAATTTTTCCTTAAAAGATTAATAAAAGATTTTAATGCTCTTTAAGCACCTATACAAAATAATTATGTAAAAGTACATTGACAGTACAGTACATATCAACTGATTCTATGGATTATTTTCATTCTTATACACTGAGAATGAGCTAAATAGCATTATTGTTCAAACGATTCCTTATCTTATGAGGACCTCTAGTGTTCATCCCTGGTACTAGAGCTTTAATCTGACAAATTTATATGACACTTTTAATGTTTTTGGGGCCTCTGACCATGATAACATTTTGAAACTACACGTATTTCCTAAGAATTTCTTGTTCTTTATATGTAAAAAGTTTTGATGAGTTAGAATATTGCAATTTAAAGATATATGGAAATAACTCTCCATCTTTTTTACTGTTACTTTCATAAATCACCACATCAACACCGTTCAAGATATCCCAAAGCTGTTCACATTTTAACATCTTCAGTATCTTGGCACCATGTTGACAAAGTTTGGTGTGCACTGTCTGATTCTGCTATGAGTGATATGAATTTATTCAGCTATATTTTTCCAAAAATCCACATTCAAATCAAAATAGCTGACTTCCTGTTGGTCGTAGCTAATGGGTGTAAATTTTTTGCAAAAAAAAAATCTGGTGATCAAAAATTATTAGGCTGTAGTTAAGAACTGTTAGTTTTATGGACAGTTAGAATGTTTTGTATATGCAGACAAGGGCTTTATGATGGGCCTGATTTGAATTTAGAAAAAAAAAAAAATCTTTTTTCGTTTGAAGTTCTTAATAGATTTCACTGTTGCACATTTAGTCTTTTTATTTTTTTACAGTAATGTGCATTTTGCAGTTTGTTTACATGGTGTACAGTGGATGCACATATTTATGACTTCTTGTTACAGTATCCATTTAAAATAAAAGTTGTTTAAAATAAACAACTGTGTGCACCCTATTATTAATGTAGATGTGTATTTCAGTAATAAACTTAAGTAGGGGAGTTTTAAGTTACCAGCATTTATATCAAAATAGTGATCCCATGTCTGCAAAACTAACATTTTAAATGAAATATTGATAGCTAATCGATATCGAATCGAATTGAATCGAATCGAAACCATAAAAATAACAATCGAATCGAATTGCCAAATTGGTCACAATACCCAGCCCTAATTCACATCCTAATGAATAAACAACCAAGAGTTTAAATATTCCCTTCTATCTCCTCCTCTCTGACTCTCTCTTTCCACCCATCCCCCCTCCCCACTCTCACCCTAACACTCAAAAAACACACACCCACTTACCACGCACACACATAAGTGCAGAGCAGAGAGGGATCAGATTTGTTTTTTAATTTTCATTAATTCATAGATCTTTGTATAATTATGAAATGAACGGTGTCTGATCAGAATGACTAGTAGTCTGTATGAAAAAAGTTTCAAAGACTTTGGATGCTGCACTTTAAAGATATAATAAAATTACGGCTATCTTTTTTTACTCCGATTTCAATCAATCACCACATCAACACCGTTCAAGATATCCTAAATCTGCTCGCAATTTAGAATCTTCAGAATGTTGGCATCATGTCAAAAAAGTTTGGTGTGAATTGGTTGGTTTTCCCGAGAGAAGTAAATAAAATTCCACAGCCTGATTTTTCCAAATATCCACATTCAAATCAAAATAGCCGACTTCCTGTCGATCGTAGCTAATGGGTGTAAATTAGAAATGTTTCTGGCTTGATGAGATCAATATATGTACCGAGTTTGGTGACTGTAGGACAAACTAAACCCCCAACTTTTGTCAAAAGGTGGCGCTATGGAGCGCCTGCTCCACGCCCATTTATGGGCTTTTATCAGTGTCTAAATATCATTAATACAGATGTGTGTGTGAAGTTTCATGAAATTCTGAGTATTTTAAGTGGCTCCAAAACACAAAAAGCTAAAGTTAAAGTTTGACACGTTGCCATGGCAACATGATAAAAGTTATCAATAATGCAATTCACAGATTCTCATTGGCCATGTTTCATCATTATTGAGATGAAGTTTGAAGCAAATTGAGTAAAATTAAGAGGTTGATTTAAAAGCATTTAGAAAACGTTGCGCTTTGTGCTGCCAGTTGGTGGCGCTATAACTTTGACTCCTAATAGTCACATCTCTGTGATCGGCATCATAAGATGAACAAACTGCTGAAGTTTGGTCAAAATCAGAAAAAGTGTGTTAAAGTTATTAGACACTTCCTATTTCTCATTTCTCGCCATAACTTTGTCGCCCCGCCACGGCCAAACCGTTCGAGATATCAAAAATCCCCTGGCAATTTTGCGTCCCCAATGTCTTGAGATAATGCTGACCGAGTTTGGTGGCCATCGGTGGAAAGGTCTAGGAGGAGTATTTCAAATTCCATTGCATGCGCTTTTTAGACATCCCTGAATAGCTGACTTCCTGTTTGGTGAAGCACGGACTGTGAGCACGGAAGTTGTTCGGCCCGATGAGGTCTATATGTGTATGAATTTTGGTGACTGTAGATCAATTGGTGTGCGCTCCAGAGTCCCTCAAAAGTCGCAATTTTTAACGCTGTGCCACACCCCCCCCCCCCCAGGTGACCCCCCCATGTCAAAGTCTGTCCGGCCCTGATGGCCGCAGGTTCCAATGTGTGTGCAAATTTTCAAGAGTTTTCGTGTATGTTAAGGGCCCCAAAATCCCCCAAAACATTGAAAAAAAAAAATATAAAAATAATAATAATCCTTAGAAAAACAATAGGGCCTTCGCCCTTTTGGGCTCGGGCCCTAAAAAAAATAAGAATCCTTAGGAAAACAAGAGGGCCTTCGCCTATTCTGGGCTCGGGCCCTAATAAAAATAAGAATCCTTAGGAAAACAAGAGGGCCTTCGCCCATTCTGGGCTCGGGCCCTAATAAGAATCCTTAGAAGAACAATAGGGCCTTCGCCCTTTTGGGCTCGGGCCCTAATTAAAAATTTCAAGACAAACTTTGCAACAAAACGTCTCAGGTTACGTAGGTAACCCTAGTTCCCTGAGGACAGGGAACGAGACGCTGCGTCCTGGTTCAGGACACTATGGGAACTGCCTTCGGCATGACCGGTTCTGAAACAAGGTATAGAACAACGACAGTGAACTTGACACTGGCCGGCGCCAGCCTATGACATCATCAACAGGCGCCTGCTAGTATAAAGCAGGTGCCTGAGAGCACAACACCATCTTTTTGTCGGACGGAGGTCTGTGCAGGGCCCGAGGCATGGCCCCGAGACGCAGCGTCTCGTTCCCTGTCCTCAGGGAACTAGGGTTACCTACGTAACCTGAGACGTTCCCTTCCGGAGGGAACTCTACGCTGCGTCCTGGTTCAGGACACTATGGGAACGCTTATACCAACGCCGCCATGCCGAGGGATAAGTGATCAAACTGACTGAATGAGGAGTCAAGAAGGAAATCACCCCTGCATCAGCGAGAGTCGCTGGGGCCCAGTGACCTGCCACGGCTAGCTCGGCTACCTGTGCACGCAACTCTCAAGCGTGGAGGCCTAGAGGAAGCCTACTACACTTAGCTCTCTGAGTGAAGGAGCTCATAAACGCCCTGACCATAAGGGGCGGAGTTTAGGGAATGGAGGTCTCAGCAGAACGAACGTCTGCTCTAGGGACCTGACAACATTCAGTGCTAACAGGTATAGGTGGGGAAGCGGAGCTTCTGGAGAATGGAGGCTTCACAGAAGACTCTCTAAAAAAGAGAGGAAACCTGACCACATTCAATCCACTAGCTCTTTAGGATTGGAGGTCTCAAAATAACCCTCCAGTGAGGGGAGACCTGGCTACACTCACGCCTAGAAGTACTGAAAGCGGAGCTTCTGGAGAACGGAGGCTTCATAAAAGACTCTCTAAAAAGAGAGGAAACCTGACAACATTCCATCCACTAGCTCTTAGGAGTGGAGGTCTCAAATAACCCTGCAGTGAGGGGAGACCTGGCTACACTCACGCCTAGAAGTACTGGAGGCGGAGCTTCTGGAGAACGGAGGCTTCACAGAAGACTCTCTAAAAAGAGAGGAAAACCTGACAACGTTCAGTCTACCAGCTCTTAGGAGTGGAGGTCTCACTAACCCTTCAGTGAGGGGAGACCTGGCTACACTCACGCCCGGAGGGAAAGACTGGAAGCGGAGCTTCTCGGCCCTATACTCGACACTGGGGGTATTCAGTGAGGCTGAATAGCCTGTGCAACCAGAACTACCCGAGTGGAGCTTCTGCTCAGAGGGAATCTACAGAGTGGAGGTCTCATGACCTAACTACACTTGACACTGACGATGGTCTGTGAGGCTGAATAGCCTGTGCAACAGGCCTGTCTAAGTGGAGATTTTCTGAGGAGTGGAGGCTTCGCCGAAAGGAAGCCTGGCAACACTCTGTGCCTTCCAGAGTGCAACTCTAAGAATGGAGGTGCCGTGGCGCCTCTACACTCAAAACCTGGGGGTAGTCAGTGAGGCTGAGTAGCCTGTGCAGCAGAACTACCTACAGGGAGTTCAGAGGAGTGACTGCTCCAAAGGAAGCCAAAAAAGCACTCTGTGTCTTGCAAAGGAAAACTCTAAAAGTGGGGGTCTCGTGACCCACTTCACTTCAACACTGAGGGTAGTCAGCGAGGCTGAATAGCCTGTGCAGCAGAACTACCTGAGTGGAGTTTCTGCAAAGTGGCGGCTTTGGTAAGAAAGAAGCCTGGTACCACTCTGCACCCAGCAAAGGACGACTCTAAGGATGGAGGTCCGTGACCTATCTACACCCAACACCAGAGGTGGTCCGCGAGGCTGAATAGCCTGTGCAGTTGGACCGCCTATTTCTAGTGAATCTCTGGAGGCAACGAAGGACTCTGAGTGAGCCTGGAGATTTCTAATAGTGGCAATGTTCTGCGAGCAGCAGAAGGACTCTAAGAGTGGAGGTCCCATGACCTACTACACTTCAACACTGCAGGTGTTCATCGAAGCTGAACAGCCTAAGCGACAGTACTGCCTGAGTGGAGTCTGGAGAGTGGAGGCTTTCTAAGGAGGGAGCCTAACACACCTCTGTGCTTAGCAAAGAAGAACTCTGAGAGTGGAGGTCTCATGACCTAACTACACTCTAGTCTTGAAGGTCATCCGCGAGGCTGACTAGCCTGTGCGACAGAAATACCTTCGTTTTTGGAGCTCTTCTGGAGAGTGGAGGCCTGAAGAGGCGCCGACACTCAATCCTGCTAGCAGTGCTATCTGGATTGGAGTTGGAAAACTAAAAAGGTTTTTAAGAAAAACCAACTCAGAAGATGGACACGGAGGAACCCTGCGTGGTCCATACTAGAGCCCTGCGCGGGACTGTTTTCTTCATCCCGCTCCCGCCCGCGCCCGCCGAATTTCTGACCATTACCGCCCGCTCCCGCAACGTGTGTGTCACACTCCCGCCCGCACCCGCAATATGTATGACCACTCCCGCCCGCACCCG
The DNA here is from genome assembly GCF_049309525.1 of Garra rufa. NCBI lineage: Eukaryota > Metazoa > Chordata > Actinopteri > Cypriniformes > Cyprinidae > Garra > Garra rufa. Next base: position 949,846 of record NC_133384.1, on the reverse strand, counting down.
CAAAACTCTGAGAATTTATTCCCGCACGATAATAGAAATGCATTGATTTTGCCTCTTCTCCCGTCCCGCAGGGAAAAAAACGTATTTGTATTGATGTTATTAAGGAGATTCATGTTTGTTTCTTTCCCTGGCCTTCATGTATTCTGACACACTGGTAGGGAATAGTAGCCTGGGCTATCGAGGACATCTAAAACGCTTAGGCTACCAAGTCCGACTTCAAGTACTTTTTTCACGTAATTGCCGAATGCAGCCAGATGAGGGAGCGCCGCGCAAACATTACAACACACAGACTAATCCAGCGCGTTGTGCCGTAGACAGGCCGTTAGAAGTACAGAACGGATTTGCATCGGGCGAGGGAAGAGGGAAGAGGGAGGGCACCTTCTCGAAATCCCCCTGCAAAACAAGTTAAGCTGTCCAATGAAATGGAGTTGCACTTTACCTCCGTCCTGAAAACGAAATAAGTTTAAGACTTTTTTTCCTCACTAACGCAAAGCGCGCTGAGCATCCCGATCCCGCAGTGCTTTTTTTAGCCACCCATTCCCGCCCGCAGCAAAGTTCAAACCGCCCGCTCCCGCGAGATTTGCGTTGGGTCCCGCGGGACCCGGCGGGTCCCAATCCCAATGCAGCCCTCTAGTCCATACCTTATAGGATTTCAGAAAGGAACCTGCCTTTACGGGAGGAACCTTACCATAAGTATGGATTTTAGTGAAGTGCCTGAATAGTGCACTTACCACTCACGTGGATTTCAGAGAATGCTCAAAGACTTGCGTGAGCAAACACCACAAATGTGGTTTTGAGTAGGTGCCCTGAGCATAGCGAGGATCACCAGATTTGCAGTCTCTAGGCGATAGCAGAGCCTGAAAGCGGAGCTTCTGGAGAGGGGAGGCTTCAGCAGAAAGACTCTCTAAGCGAGAGGAGGCCTACGACGTTCTCCCTAGGGAAACTCTTCAGAGTGGAGACCTCCGGTAAAACGCTCTAGGCGAGGGGAGGCCTGACTACACTCGACGCTCAAGAAAAGGCAGATACTCACAGTAGAGCCAATAATGAAAAACTCTCATTTATCATCTAGCTCTGTGTAGTGGAGGCTCCGAGACTACATCTCTAAGGAGAGAAGCCTACAACACTAGTTTTTGGTGAGTGGAAGACTGCACTCCCCCAAAAAATAGTCAGCGAGGCACTCATGGGCCTGCTAGCTGCTATAACTGTGAGAGTGAAGGTCTCAGTACTGTTGGCTGTGACAGAGGGGAGACCTATTACACTGTGCTTATCAAAGGAGTTGTAAAACTTAAGGGTTTTGGAACCAACTCGAAAAATGGGCACGGAGGATTATCCTGCGTGGTCCAACCCGTAAGGGATTTGAAGAAGGAACCTGCCTTTACGGGAGGAACCTTACCATAAGTATGGATTTTAGTGAAGTGCCTGAGTAGTGCACTTACCACTCACGTGGATTTCAGAGAGTGCTCAAAGACTTGCGTGAGCAAACACCACTAACGTGGATTTAAGAAGGTGCTCTAAGCGTTTCGCGAGAAAGACACCTGTATTATTCCCGGGTGATAGCAGAACCCGGAAGCGGAGCTTTCAGTGAGGGAGGCTTTAATGGTTACAAGCTCTCTCGAACGTAACAAGCCTGACGACGCTCGACTGAGGAAGCTCTATCGAGTGGAGGCCTTGGTATACACGCCCTCTCAAGGAAGGGAGGCCTTACTACACTCAACGCTTATAGTGACAGGTCCCCGAAAAAGGGTTCACAAGCTGCCTTAACCTTGTGTTTTTCGGCCTGCATTTCTGGGAAGTGGAGGCTTAACAGAAATTCCTCACATAGAGGGAGCCTAGCAACACTCGACCCAGTAAAAAAGCTCTCATGAATGGAGGTCTAAGATTGACCTGGCTACATTCAGCGCTAAGAAGTATTATCTTTATATGTCTCTCTTTACAGAGGACTTCACCGAGAGGAGGCCTCCTAGGCCTGCTACACTCAATTCTGGCGGATTGGGTCACAATACCAGAAGGTAATTTAGCGAGGCCCAGAATGGGGCCTGACAGCCAAATATATAAGATTTCTACTTCAAAGCGGGGCTTTTAAAGAGAGCAGAGGCTTCAGTAAAACATCTCTCTCTCAGAGAGGGAGCCTTGACGACGCTCTATTCACCCTAGCACACAAACTCCTAGGAGTGGAGGTCTCACATATGTGTATATGAAAATACACAGGGAAGGTACCTGACTACACTCATGCAAGAAGAGTATTACTCTTAGCAGGGTTTGAGTGAGCGGAGGCTTCAGCAGAGCGATTTTTCGCTTGAAGCAGCTTGACAACGCTCAAGAGGGTTTTTTTTTTTTTTTTTACATATTCTCGCATGTATATGTATGTTGGATCATGTCTATACCAAGCTCACTCTAGCGGAGGTTTCAAAACCTGACAACGCTTAACCCACGAGGGGATTTCTACGAGTGGAGGTCTCTACACACTGTTTTCTTTTATAAAACGAGGGGAGACCTGGCTACACTCGGCACTTGGTGGCAGTAGAACTCAAGAGGAGCTCGAAACTGCAATAGCAATCACCCAAGCGGAGCTGGTAGACAAAAGAAACCATATACATACACGCTTGAATATTTTATTAAAGTGTCTTTACTGTTCACATACCGGGCCAACAGATTGAGTCCTCAATCTCATCGTCGGCCCAGCCCCAGAGTCTTTGAGAGGGGAAAAGGGAGGGGCAGGTAGCCCCACACTGGCGACCTGGCCTCGTCTCTGGCCCTTGGACCAGGACGGGCCTGGTTTCCCCCGGTGTTCAGGTGGAGGCGTGGACCGGCGAGGGATGCAACGCCCCGGGGCTCGGTCCAGATCTTTCAGCTGATCAGCCTGGTACGCCTCTGCAGCCTGACCCACTGCCGCATATGTGCCTTTGGAGCCTTCAGGGTTGATGCCCCTCGCGCTGAGAGATAGTTCGCAAACGTCTGCTCAGTGAGAGGCATCGACACATATCCGCGCCCATGCATTCCCTCCACATCAGCATGATTCACATGCTGATGCCTGTGAATGCGGGCTGAATATGGCCTGTCCCATTCCCTCTCGATCTCTTATGCAGATCAAGAAGGAATGGGAGGCTCACAGGAGTTGGCTTGTTATGGCCGGGAAGAAGCCGCTCGTCTAGTCTGCCTAGGGCGGCCTTTCCCCTGGCGGGCTTCCACAAAAGGGATAGCCGCGCGGTCCATAACAGACATCAACTCTTCATATGCGGGGCAGGGAGGCTGCATGGGCTCAAAAGAGCTCATCTTGTTCCATTTCAACCTCCTGCTCGCCCTGGCTTGAAGCCAAAAGAGCACTCGCTGCAGGACCGGAGGATGTGAGAGACAACACATCCTCCGCTAGCAGCGCATTCCCGTCTCCGGCTGACGTGCGCGAGAGATTAAACGCTCTCTCAAACTCGTCAGCCAGCTCCACCTGTGATCCCCGCGATCTCAGCCGCCGGGCAGCCTCAGCCGCCGCGGGACCGGAGCCGCGTGGGGCAGATGGATGGCCCGATTCCCTCGAGAAAAGGGCCAGACGAGAACGGAGTTTCTTCAAAGTGAAACTCTCATAATGAACGCGCTCCGCTCTTACACCTAAACACACCAAACAAAGGTTGTGTGCATCATCAGGTGTCAGATTTCTCTGACACGGATCCGCACACTTCCTAAGTAGTTTCTCTCTAGGCATCGCTGTACTCACTCGTTTAGAACAGAGGACTCTGAAGACAAAAAGATGGTGTTGTGCTCTCAGGCACCTGCTTTATACTAGCAGGCGCCTGTTGATGATGTCCTAGGCTGGCGCCGGCCAGTGTCAAGTTCACTGTCGTTGTTCTATACCTTGTTTCAGAACCGGTCATGCCGAAGGCAGTTCCCATAGTGTCCTGAACCAGGACGCAGCGTAGAGTTCCCTCCGGAAGGGAACTAACTTTGCTGTTATCTGTTCAAAACATCTGAAAACCATCATTTTAAGATCAGTTATATATATCGCCCCATTAAAATACTCAACTTGATTTTTAAAGATATTTTGAAAGAATGAAGCGTTTATAGAGCACTTTATTGTGTATTGCTGTACACCCACATGAACTGTGTTCATGTTCATGTTAATTCACAGTACATAAACTAATGTTAAAAGATACTAATTTACCTTTAAACAATATATGAATACTCATTTTAGCTTAATATTAATTAACATTAATAAATGCTGTTTAGTTATTGTTCATGTTAACTAATATAGTTAATGTTAACAAATGAAACTGGATGGCAAAATTGTATATATTGTGTGTATGTGTATGTGTCTGTGTGTTGATTTTAAAGTGTAACCCTTTCAATTCAGTAAACTTTAAATCCAAACTGGCAGAGGGTTACTGTGAATGCATGTGCCAACTGGGCACCGTTTTCCTAATTGATTTTTAGTTATGTAGCGCTTAAGAGTGATGTCTTATAACAGGAGTCACCAGCAAAGCAATATCCACACAAAAATTGAACAGATAGGTAACGATGATATTTAAGCAGGATGTGGATGTAATGCAAGCAATAATAACATTTTGTTATCATCATGAATCATGTTCTTATCATCATCATCAGAATATAGGGAAAATGTAGCATATTGGTTCACAGTTGGCACTATCTGAAGTCCTTGCAGGGGGTTAGGTTTATAGCAAACTCCTCCTAGAGATTTAATGATATCAACATTATATTTGCTCAGTCTGATCTAAAGGCCTTAGAGATGTTAAATTGTGAAGATCTTGAGTTATCGTTAAAGGGCGTGTCCGTGGCGGCCTGACAAAGTTTGATGTTTCGCCATGGACATAGGTGTTAAACTCAGCCATAAAATGTCCGATCTGCCTCAAAATTCACAGGTTTGGTAAGAGTCCTGGCCTGAAGACACCTAAAGGCCGATATTCAGATATTATCATAGCGCCACCTGTTGGCAGCAGGATATATCATATCTTTCACTAACTCAAACATAACAAGGTCAATCTGCACCAAACTTCATATGTTTGATAATAGTGCTGGCCTGAACACATCAGCATGCCAATAATCAGTTATAGGCATAGCGCCGCCAGCTGGGAGCGGCAAGTTAAGCAAATTTAAATGACTTATGACATATTTCTCCTACATTTACTGTATTAAAAGCATACTGCCCACCGTTTGCCGTTTTCCTAAAGCCACCGGTCGGCGGTGAGCCCGGGTGCGAGGGCCCGTTCATCGCTGCTTGCAGCTTTAATTTATTATTGTTATTATTATGTTGTTGTTGTTGTTTTTTTAGCAAAATGGCAAAATGATTGTGTTTCTCCATCTGTGCTGAATAATTATGTTTTGACAGAAGTGTGTGGCAGCTGATCAATACCTCTGAAACCCACTGACTGAAATCAGTCAAGTGGTTACATGGGGGGGGGGGGGGGGGGTTGCTGCATGCTTAGCAATGACTGAAGCAGAACAACAAAACAACTCTCTAAAACAGAGAACGCTGTGACTTCACACCCAATGTGTGTATCACAGCTGTGAGAGCTGAGCGGAGGGTCACTGATAGCTATTGATCAGGCAAACACACAAACAAACACATTCATAGATCTGTCGGTCATCTAGCACTATAGATTAATGTGTCAGTGTGGTAATGTCTGTGTTTCTACTTCCTTCCTGTCCGTGTGTATAAATGTGTGCAATATGTTTGTGCAGGGAAACACTACACATGCTTGTCTTCTTCTTTATCTCTGGCTTTATCAGACAAGTCTCCACTGAGAATGGAATTTTCTTCCCTGAGCAAATGTGCTCCAACACACTTGTTTAAGCATTAAATCATTACTCATTCTTTCCTTTATTCAAGAATCCATGTATTCATCTATTCACTTGTTTATTTGTTCATTCATTCATCTTTTCACCCTCATCATGTCATTTAATAAATTCTCAAGGGTCTTTTCAACCCATTGCTTCATGTGTCAATCTGTGTTTCGTCAGTGCTCAAAATATCATCAGCCACTTTCAGTGGCTCATTCATAATGACTTTGTGGTATAAGTATGACAGACATGAGTGAAGCTGGTGCTGTTTTGGGGGATTTTTCCTAATAGCATGTGCCAACCAGGCGCCATGGTTGTAATTCGATTTAGCCAGAAACAGCTTTAAAAAAGCGAGAAATGACCACTTCCATTGAGCATGCATACTTGGAGGTCTGCGTCATGGCTACAAAGTCCATCTTAACAGATGACTTATTGTAGAAACATGTTCACACACACACTTACACACTGTGAAAGATACACAGTGGTCCCCTGATCATCTGTAATGAGCATTGGAGCAGTTGCGTGCTGGTGCTTTTAGACCATTGGGTGTGTTCTGATGGAGGCCATGGTTCATTTGTCAGAACTACATGTGATGATTAATGAACTTCAGTTTCTGAAGTGTGAGACACAACAAAACCACTGCAGTCCAATCCATTATTATACTAATTCAGGACCTGAGAGAGACACGGGAAGGTAAAGACTGGATTGACATAAGATGAGCAGGAAACTGGCAGACAGAATAGAGTGCTGTAGTAATGACTTATTTTTTAGGCCAACTTGGAAATTAGCATCACCCTTGTTCCCTCTCCAAAACTTAAACTGAATTGTGCTGAATAATGACACTGTTGTCATTTGCTTAGTAATTACATTATTGCCTTTTTAGAGCTGTTTCCCTGCCAAATTTAAATTTGTCTCATATTAGAAGAGGTTTCTATCTATTCTGTTGTCTTTCTGTTTATTTAAGCTGCTTTGAAACATTCTTGTATAAAGTGATACATAAATAAAGGTAACTTGACTTGGCCAAAAAGCCAGAAGTATTTTCTATTGGCCTTTGAATTATTTTTGCAGCTCTGTGACCAACAAATGTATGATTCTTCTGAATCAGGAGAGAAATGTGCACAGATCAAACACTGTTTACATTTGAAAACAAAATTTTATATTACAAATATACTGGTGATTGTTTACAACAGGGGATGATTTTTTTATTATTATTATTTTTTTTTTTACTGGAGAAAGCGTTAATATGGATTATGGATTTTTTGCCAAAAGCAATGGTTTAAAGTTAAAACATTGAATGCTAAAACAAATGATAGTGTTTTAACATCCCAAAGGCACCAAGCCACTGCAAAGGACCCATTGGTGACCAAATGATGTAATGTTAAATCTCTCCTTTATCACAGAGCTGCTAGGATTGGTTCTTTTCAGTGAAATTCCTACAGAGATAATGAATGGGAAAACTACTGAAAAAGTGCAGGAAAAGTGGACAGGCACTGCTTCATTCTATAAGAATTGATAGTAGTGATAAATTAGAGATAAAATGTGGAGAACTGCTGGAGTCAGATAATGACAGACTGTGGAGGTGGCACACACAGGTTAAGGATCCCACTACTTTAGTCTAGGTCAACAGCCATTCCCAATGGGTGGATGCGGTCAGAGAAGCAGAGAGGAATGATGCATGCATCCCAGACCCTGGGGCCACACGCTCTCTTTCTTTATTCTTTGTTGCATTCGTGACACTTTCAGAAGGAAGCCCAAAGCGTGGTCCAGAGACTAGGGAAATTTCCTTTGATTTGATTATATGTGCTGCTGTGACGCACCCATGAATGCGTTTGTGTGTGTATGTAAATGCATTACTGAAGCCCCCCAGATGGCCTTGTATCCACACACCCCAGACAGAGACAACAAGAGGGGGATGTGAGTGTGCTGAAATTGGGATAGCTGGGATGGCACGCCTGTGAGCCACGGGTACCAAAGCTGCGATTACACACATGGGAGGGCTTGGCTCAGGAATGAAATTCAGTAGAGGTATAAAATCAAAATGTTCTTTATGTTCTCTTTAGGAAGTTCCAGTTGAAGAACACACAAGTGTCACAGGTCTTGATATGCAAAATTTGGACACTTGAAGCACACTTGATTATCATTATCATCACTTGAAAATGCTACTTGGAAAATGTAGTTAGCTAAGCTAACAGTTACTTTTCATTACCCCCATGGTGTTCCAAACCCATAAAAGCTTAGTTTGTCTTTGGAACACAAATTAAGATATTTTTGATGCATTCTGACAGCTCTCTGATCCTCCAATAGGCAGCAATGTAATTAACATGATCAACGTCCAGAAATGTAGCAAGTAGATCGATAAAATAATCCATGTGACATCAGGGGTTAAACCGTAACTTTACAAAGCTACGAGAATACTTTTTGCATGCAAAGAAAACAAAAATAATCAGAATGCATCAAAAAAAGGAAAAAAAAAAAAAAAAAAAAACGCCGAGCTACCAAGAGACCTGAGAGTAACCTGAGGTCTAGTTAATGTAACTCCACCCACCCAGGGGGGGGGGGGGGGGGGTAAAGGAGAGTAATTAGGAAAGTCCAAATTGTACACTAGACCACGCTCAGGATGAGACCATCCCTTCGGTGGAGTGGGCCTTCACCCCAATAGGGCATTGTAAACCAACCGAGGTATAGAGCGGCCTCCAAAGCACAAAAAAAAGCTGTTCTGATTGTCTAAAAGAGGCAGATCGTTCGGCCAGCTTCGGGGGAATGGTTCGCCGTGAAAGCTTGCATATAAACTTTAAGCGTGGAAGGGGTACGGCCCTTATCCAGCAGCTCTTGTAGAAAAGTCAGCACGTGGGACACATGACACCAGATCCTGGTTACGTGCTGAACACCAGTCACTAAAGACTGACCACCTAAGAGCATAGAGGCGTCTAGTAGACGGAGCTCTAGCTTCTAAAATGGTACTTTCAACTCTCACTGGGAGTTGGTTAGGCCCCCGCTGAGCGACCAGACATGAAAGCTGGCTGGGGATGCCAAATCTTGCCCTGCACTTGCGAGAGAATGTCTCTCCTCAGTGGTATCGGCCACGGTGCTGCAGACAGCAACTGAACCATCTCTGGGAACCAAATCTGGTTCCTCCAGAGCGGGGCCATGAGCAGGAGAGAGCATCTTGTTTCCCTGACTTGCCTGATAACCTGGGGTAGCAGGGCGATCGGGGGAAAGGCATACAGGCGGGTGTTGGGCCAATCGTGGGCCAGAGCATCCCATGTTTTTGAAAAATAGGTTGGGCAGTGACAGTTGTCTTCAGAGGCAAAGAGGTCGACCTCTGCCTTGTCGAAAACTGACCAGATTTTCTGAACCGATAGAGGGTGCAACCTTTCTCCGGGGGCTATGTTGTTCCTCGACAACATATCTTCTCTCTGGTTCAATCTGACCGGCACATGAACTGCTTTTATTGAGAGGAGGTTTTCTGTGCCCACAACAGGAGATGTTGCGTCAACTTGTAAAGGGGTCGAGACCTAAGGCCTCCCTGGGGGTTGGTGTAGGCCACCAACGACATGCTGTCCGACCGAACTAGGATATGATGTCCTTGTAGGGTTGGCAGGAAAGTTTCTAAGGCTAGACAAACTGCCATCATTTCGAGGCAGTTGATGTGTAGGTGTCGCTCATGGATCGACCAGGAGCCGAACGCTGGATTGCCTTTGAAGCGTCTGTCATAACCACCTTCCTTCTGGAGGTCGTTCCCAACTGGACATCTGACAGGAACAGGCGAGAGGTTGTCCAAGGGGCCACAGCTCTGAGACAGCGGTGGTTTACCTTGATTTAAGCACGGCCCAGGCGCCAGGTGTGGAAAGAGATGTGGGCTTTTAGCCAATACTGAAGGGGCCGCATTAACAACAGACCCAGAGGAATCACAGAGGAGGCGACTTATATAGCAGTCGGCTCCGCCCCTTCTGGTGGGCTTAAGCGCCATTGGTTTGTGCAACTACACAAACGTTAACAAATCAGTCTTCAGTATTGGAGTAAACAGGAGTTTCCCATAAGCAGTCGTCAAAAATTATGATGCAACGAGAGTTACCTTTCGATAGGGAACTGTCAGTCAAGCAAATAGAAAGGCATAATAGTTCAGTTTAATTGTTTATTCAACAACTGTTCCAAACCAATTTGGCAACAAAAATCAGTATCATGTACAGGGCCAGATTTACTTCATATTGTGACATAGCCAAATAACTAAATTTTAACTTGATTGTGGTGAAATGGTAATAACATAATGATGACACATGCAACGATGCAAATAAAAATAACCAAAACTGTAGGCCTATACATCTATATGGTAACACTAAGATTTTATTAATGTTAGCTAACATTAGCTAACTAACGTTAGCTAACATGAGCATACAATGAACAATACATTTATTACAGTATTTACTAATCTTTAGTAATGTTTGCACCAAGCTGGCCACTCGGAGTACACCAGAGGTTAATCTCGAGAGACTGATCCCCTTAAGTAGACCATCTGGCAGTGTGGAAACTTCTGCCAAACGTATCTCAATGGGTCCTCCACACTGTAGAGGAGCCTACAGAATCCAGTGGGTTGTTCTCCGCCTCCATCTAATGGGGTTATTACCACTTCAGTGGGCCCCGAGTAGGCTCTGGTCATGGAACAAGAAGTAACACTCTCTTGAGGAAGGAGGCCATCGAGGTGGTCCCTCTTCTAGACAGAGAGTCCGGGTTCTACAGCCGGTATTTCATTCTTTCCGAAGAAGGATGGGTGTGGTGTCCTATTTTAGATCTGCGTTAGCTGAACTCAGAGCTGTCTCAAATCATGTCAGAGGACAGGTTTGTCATGATAGATCTAAGGATGTACACTTCCTCCTTCCTCAACACAAGAAGTTCCTGAAGTTCGCTTTGGGGGCAAAGCTTACTGATACTGTGTTCTTCTTTTTGGCCTTGCACTCTCACCCAACACTTTTACTGAGTGTGTGGACACTGTGCTAGCTCCCCTGTGACTCCAGGGCATTTGCATACTAAACTATATCAACATGTTTGATATTAGCTCATTCAGAGCAGCTGGTGGTTCGGCATCGAGATGTCGTCCTAACCCATGTAATAGAAATGGGGTTGCTACTGAGCGCCAAGAAAAGTATGGTTTCTCCATTACTGAGAACAACTTATCTGGCCATGGTGTGGGATTTGGCCACGATGCAGGCACATCTGTCTCCTGCTTGTATCAAGTCAATCCTCACAGCAGTCAATAGAGTCAAAGAAGGCTGGTCCCTCACTGTTGCAGAAACTGTTGGGTCTGATGGCAGCTGTGTCCGATGTGATACTTTTTGGCCTGCTGTGCATGAGATCCCTACAGTGGTGGCTCAAGACCAAGGGTTCTCCCCGAGGGGAAACCCGCTTCACATGATCAAAGTCACGTGGCAATACCTTCATGGTTCTTGTCTATAGGCCTGGTACTGAGAGATCCTTGTCGGCGCATAATGCTAGCGACGGAGATATCCCTCACCGGTTGGGGAGCGGTCATGAGTGGCCGCTCAGCCCGTGGCCTGTGGAGTGTTTACCACCTCACGGGGCATTATGGAGATTCTTGGAGATGCTGGCTGTCTTTCAGGCACTGAAGAACTTCCTCCCAGACCTGTATGCCTTTCCCCCGATGACTCTGCTCCTGGGAGTTCTTTTCACTTCTTGGTGCGGAGACCGCCAGCTCAACCAAGTTAACAGCTGGTTGGCACAGTGCTGGCATTCCTGCAGGCCCATCTCTCTGCAGGGTTGACCCACTTCATCCTGAAGGCCCATGTGGTCTTTACCTACCACGCCCCTCTCTGTGGTCTTTCCGTGGGCAGAGACCCCCTTGTGACAAATTTCCTTTGTGGTGCGCTGAGGCCTCTGGCCAAGTGTAGCTATGAAGTGGTGTACGGGATGCTTTCCATAACCTTTGAAAGTCTGGTGGTGTGGGCATCTCATTCACATTTGTTCCAGCGCAGCTTGAGTTCCTGAAGAGGAACGTCTCCAGGTTACGTATGCAACCATGGTTTCTCAAAGGGAACTATACGCTGCGTCTCTAAGCCATACTTCCAGCATCCCTGCGAGTGCTTCCTTCTCTTTAACAGAAGCTGCCGGTGGCTTTCACAGCACATGCTTTATAGCTTCCTGGCCTCTATGTCAACCTGCCCATGACATCTCACTTTTCTACTGGACTGTTTACATACGTTTCAGAGCATGGTTACGCTGAAGGCATTTACCCTAGCATTTTGACGCAGCGTCTCGTTCCTCTGGGAACCATGGTTACATACCTAACCTGGAGCCGTTTCCGGCCGACAGCAAAAATCATGACAGTCCACCACATGAAGAGCTAATTTAAATTTATGTGAAAAAATGCAAATATTCCCTAAAAACACCCAGTTAACACAGTGATGCGGTCAGGGCCATGGTGCCAGGAACCGGGAATGTGAGAGCATGTCAGGGGAGACACGCAGAGTGGTAAAATAATAACTATTATTGATTACTAATTTGAATCACTATATTACAACGAAAATAATACCTTAAAATGAAAAAAGATAGTTTTTACGATCAGAAATTTCTTAAAGCGGTGAACCCCTGTAAACTGGGGAGAGTCATGTCCAGACATCAGCATGCATCTGGGGCGTATACCCCCTTCTCCAGTCACCACTACACCACTAGTCATTAACAGCATATCAAAGGCAGTATGGGCATTGCATTTACATTTTCATGAAATTGCAGGTTACAGTTTTCTGTCACTATATGGGTGCTCAGGTTTTTTTTTTTTTTCTGATATTTGGCGAAAGTATCATATTATAAAAGATCCATTGCTTCGCACAAGCTATTTGATTGTGACTTGACAACAAATGTTAGACTTAGACACTCTTCTCCACTCCTCACATACAAAAAAAACACATTAGCCTTTATAAATATAGTGTTTCTGTCACACCAGGCCAGCAGAGGGAGCCCTGCCTCTCACTGACTGTTGCTGCTCCCTCTGTTGCTTCGCTGGTTACTTCCTGTTTGTCAGCCATAAAAGCATGCTCTGCGCACACACACACTGCGAAGTATTGTTTGCTCCTAGCTGCATTACCAAGCGTTTTCCCTTGTTCCTGGTTTCTAGTTCTTAGTTCATAGTTTGTTCCTGTCTTGTTTTCTAGTCTTAGTCTAGTTTTAGTTTAGCCTTGTTCCTTGTTTTGTTTCATCATTTGTTTCTTTGTTACTGTGGACTGCCCTTCTGGATTTCGACCCACGCCTGTTTCACGGATTACTCTTTGGACTGTCTTTGTTGTCGCTGTTTGCTGGTGTTTTCGACCCTGACTGTTCGACCACGATCTGTTAATAAAGCCTGCATTTGGATCCACACGTCAGTCTCCAGTCTCCATTGTTACAGTTTCTTGAGTAAAGAAAAAGCTGTACTTATTCAATCAACAGTTCTTTATTTACCTTTAGACTGCAGACAAGCTGAGATGGCTCCAAAATGCACATCGCACTTCATTCACAAAAGAGGCAGGAGGAATAATGACTGTTTGACTAAAGTTTGACTGACAGTTTGAGGAGCCAATGGAGTTACAAGGTTTAGTGTTGGTGGCATCTCTTCTACTAATCCAGGATCAGTGATCCTTAGCAGTTATTTTCCAATTTGAGCTTGAGCTTCAGAAAGCTTTGGAAAATGTAGCTTTTGTTGATGCTACTGCGATACTTTATCAAAAAGAGCTTTGCTGCTGAAAAGTTATTTGACTAACAAAACAGCGATGCAACCTCATGCTACTGAGAAATGTAGTTAAGCTAGTAGCATCATAAGCAGATATATTGGTTACAGGTTCCAGGAGGCTAGAAAGCAGGCAGCGACGTTCCAGTGCTTCCTCCCTCGCCACTCCTTGGGTCCTTGGGGCTGGTGGTCAGAAGCAGCCTCAGCCGTCTACCAGCTCCTCGTGCCTCTCATGCTCCACCAGAAAAATCTTGAGCTCAAAGTACACCAGAGGTCTTGAGAGACTGATTCCTTTAGTAGACCATCTGGCAGCGTGGAAACTTCTGCCAAACGTGTCTCAATGGGTCCTGCTTACTGTGGAAAGAGGCTACAGAGGCTTCACCCTGAGGTGGTGGAGCAGATCTGCAGGGTATTTAGCCAGGCACAAGTGGACTTGTTTGCATCTCAAGAGACCTCACACTGTCCCCTCTGGTTCTCCCTCACACATCCAGCTTCTCTAGGACTGAATGCTATGGTACAGACATGGCCGAGGCTTTCCACCGATTGATCTGCTCCTGGGAAATCTGGAGAGAGTGCGCTGGGACAGAGTTCGTCTTCTGCTGGTAGCCCCATTCTGGCCGGGCCGAGTATGGTTCTCGGACCTGGTGGCCCTTTTCTATGGCTCTCCTTGGAAGATTGCTGTCAGAAGGGACCTCCTCTCTCAGGCAGGGGGCTCCAACTTTTACCCCTGCCCGGAGTTATAGAAACTGTGGGTGTGGCCCCTGAGGGGGACAGCTCATAGCTTTAGCTAGACCATACTCCAGTGAAGAGCTCTGGAAACCATTCACTGGACCCAGGAAACAGCCTGGTTGGTTCAGTGCTAGAGCTCCTGCAGGAACGGTTAGACAGGGTTGCCCCCCTCCACCCTGAAGGTGTATGTGGCGGCCATAGCTGCTTACCACACCCTTCTGGGTGGTCAGTCATTGGGGAGAGAGCCGTGAATTACACATTTCCTCTGTCACCCTGAAGCTAAGGCCTGCTTCATGTTCTTAAATCCAGTTAGACACTGAAGTTTCTCACAGTGAGAACTGTGCTCTTACTTGCCATCTCTTCCCTCAAGAGAGTGGGTGACCTGCAGGCCCCCTTCTGTGGCCTTCCTTCCTGTAATTTGCACATGGTATGGCCAAGGCATTCTTATACCCTAAGCCAGGGTATGTGCCTAAGTTGCCTACCTTAGTTCCATGGCCTGTTGTGCTGCAGGGCTTCTGTCCTCCTCCCTTTAGGAACCCAGACCAGAAGAAGCCTAAATTTATCTGTCCAGTCAGAGCATGGACATTTATGTTGACAGAGCTGCCTTGTGGAGAAGGTCCGATCAGTTATTTATCCGCTTTGGTCCACCCATAAGGGGTCTCCCGGCAACCAAGCAGACCTTAAGCCGGTGGATTGTGGATGAGATATCTTTGACCTATGAGTCCTCTGACCTCCCTTCACCTTTGGGGCTTGTCCACCCTGCTTGCATTTGTCAGGTTTTACAACCTAGACTTTGGAGCCACCCCTGGCTCCTCTGTTGTCTCGTCCTAGCTGTATAGTGTACCACACTAGAGTGCGGATCGGGCCGCATTTTTCTGTCCGAGCCCGGCCCGAGTCCGACAGAGCAGTAACCGAACCCGACCCGAGCCCGACAAGCATTCAGATATTTATGTCCGAGCCCGATCCCAGCCCGACACAGTTAAAATCTCTTTTTTCACTCATACTAATGACACATGCACTTTTTTTGTGTGGAAAGCCCGCTTTTATTAAGCAACTGTAAAAAAAGCGTTCGGAAATGTCAACAGATGAGAGCGTCAGTGCACACTGGGCAAAAAGTGCCGTTATAACACGGGCGCACTATCGCGCTGAGGTGACCGAGCCCGACCCGAACCCGAGCATCCTTTCTAAATATCTGTCCGAACCCGGCCCGACCCGTCGGGTTCCGTCGGGTACCGTCGGGCTCGGCTCGGATATCCATCCTCTATACCACACTAGGCATGGATTCGTAAGCATGGCGCAGTGGGCGTTCTCGTTCCCAAAGCATTACTGATGCGTGAGTTCCTGAAGTGGAATGTCTCTGGGTTATGTATGTAACCATGGTTCCCCAGGGAGAATGAGATGCCACGTCTCATTGCCTTTATTCCTGCATCCCTGTGATTGCTTCCTTCTCTAATCAGAAGCTGTCGCTGTTTCTGTTGCACATGCTTTTAAGTTTCCTGGTAGCTACAACATCCTGCTCATGACGTCTCGCCATTCCATTGGACTGATTCCACACATGCTTCAGAGCTTGGTCTCATTGAGGAATTCCCTAAACGTTTTCAACATAGACTCTCATTCCCTCTGGGAAGCATGGTTATGTTCGTAACCTAGAGATGTTTTCTCCCTTATTAATTAGTTTTGTTGGTCTAATGAGATGTATTTGGGTTGATTCTGTGATATTTTTACTTTTGTAAAATGTACATGTGACCACAAATATGTGTCCAAGTACTTTTTATGGAAACTTTACATACAGTACAGTACAGTTTTTGTCTTCTGGGAGCATTTGTATTAACAAACTTTGTTTTTAAAAAAATAGTTTGGCAGTTTCTTCTGATGTTTTTGTCTGTGCAACAGTAAATCTTATTATTGAAAGTGTGATGTTTCATAGAGGGGTTTGTGTGCGTCACATCATTTGTGTCTGTTCTGGAACCTGCCGTCATCTGATTAGATTTACAGCATAAACAGACTTTCTATTGAGAGAACATCTTGTCTCAGTGACTGCTGAAACAGCTCCCGACCCTTCTGTTAGGACAAATTAAACCTACTCATTATTGGCACGTCAGCACTAATAAGGCTTTATTATTGCCTTCTTTTTTGTATTCTTTTATTTATTTATTATATTTTTTTTTTTTTTTTGCACAGGAAATATTGTTTGTATCTTTATTCCGTTCTCAGTTTTCAGTTGTCTGTAGTTATTGAGTTTACTAACAGATGAAGAGGTAGACACGTGGCATTCTGTGTAGTGTTTTCCTGCATGCACACAACTGCCATCATGCAAATACACAACACTAAAGCGCTGTGAAAGCAAAACTAATATTTGACATCTACAGTGATCACACATGTGACAGCATTTACATGTGAAGCACTTTCTGTCATTACACGCAAGCTTTGACTTCCATGCATTGAATTATTCTCGGTATTTGGACTCATAGTTTAACATCAAGTGTACAGGTAGAAATACAATTAAACACTGTGTACAACATTACTGTGACCAGTAAAAAGTTTGGAAAAAAATTGTCATTCCCTAATAATGCTCTTTACATTTTAACATTTTAGAATACTTGTAGTATTAAAAACTTGTAGTAAATTAAAACTGTGAAATAATAAAAACAGAAGTAATGGAAGAAAAAAACGAAAATTCTAAATTATCTTACATATACGTAAGCTTATATTTATAGCCATACAATTTAAAAATACCCACTTAAAAGACACCTCCCTTTGTCTAGATGAGGTGATATATAGGAATCCTGATAAATTAATAATCATTAAATATATTTTTGTATAATACCTATTATGGTTTCGCACACATATCAAAACTGAAAACTATTTCATGCAGCATATTCAAATGTTGACTGATGGTTAAGGAGCATTTTCTCTCATATCTCTCTCTCCCTTTCATCTCTAATCGGTTGATCTAAAACACTGTGTCAATGTGAGGAGTAGTTTTACTTTACTGGCAGCTCTTAAATTACTCTATTGAAATGTGCGACAGTTTAAAGGGTCATGGCTGAGCAACCTCAGTTTATGAAATTCTTCACAAAGTTCCTGATGAGAGATATTGTGCATTTGTACATTTAGCCCTGTCATCATCAAGAAGATGAATTTCCTTGTGCTTTTACTAAACATGCAAGGCCTGTTTATACATTATGTGAATGTAATATCATGTTTTTTTTGTTTGTTTGTTTGTTTGTTTTTTTTTACAAAAACTGTAGAGCAGAATGACGTGTGTCATTCAACATTACTCAAAAAATATTTGTATATTTGCTAAGCAATCCCTTGCAATTCAACGTAATTTTGCATATAATATTTTGAAAGAATTCCATTGCATTTCGTTAAAAAAAAAACGGGGGGGGGGGGGGTATATTTTCAGCAATTTTAAGATGGGGCACATCCATTTGCATTCCGCCTTCACTTTATTTGGAATTTTCCTGCATTTAGTTTCAACTTCCACTTGATTGTCAAGACCTTTCTGCTTGTACTGCACTTCTGATGTGTGGATTAAAAAGTAAACTTTAAATCCAACATAATTTCCATTTGGGTGGGGAAGTGCATCTGAATGGATGTGTTTTGAAAGTTTTTTTTGTATTCTAAACACAACAAAAGTTATATTTTCTTTCTGAACGGCTTTGCATTTGCATCATTTGGCAATATTGGAAAAAGTAGAACCCTTTTAGTGGTGTTATGCATTAATTTTTAATAATCTAATGATAATCTTTTCTTGATCAAGTTAATATTTTGATCAAATCATAGAAATCAATGAATAAACTCAACAATGGTGACAATCAACAGAAGAAAATTGTATGCAGAAATGCATGTTGGGTATCAACATAGCACAGAACTCATTCATGACTCCCAGCATGCACTGCAGTTGATCTCTTTAACTGAATTAGTTTCATGCTTGTCGCCATTGTAAAGGTTTGTACAATAATTGTTGGTCTATAATATTTCTGTATATTTTGCCACAGCATCTTTGCATTTGTGAAACAGAGCATTTACATCAGTAATGAAAGATCAACTTCAATATTATTTAGTATTATTTCTCAACTTTATTATAGCTTGACACTCATCACAAAAAGTAATCTACTCCAAATAACTTCAAAACATCTCTTTCTTTTTTCTTTTCTTTTTTTTTTTACAGTGTCTATATTGAAACACTATTGTAAGCACAGAAAGAGAATTAACTTAATAAAAAGCAAGAATCAAGAGCCCAATTGAAGTAAACACTGATCGCAATAATGGTGGTTTGTTAAAATGTCAAAAATGTCCAACATTAATTGTGGGTGCAAAAGTGATATTAATTCAATGCTATTATCATTGACAAATAACTTTTTAACATTGATTCAATGGTTTTCACCTGCTCTCTTGCTGTTTGGGATACTTGATATATACATTGCATTTCAGTGGGTTGAACCAACTCTATGATTTGAGTTGAGCAATTGAAAATTATTTGAATAATTGCATTTCACTCCTATACAGAAGTATTATATTGGGTAATATGTACTTTATTTGAGCTTGGTTAAAACTTATACATTTTACTCATTACCATTTACATAACAAGATTTACTTTCACTCAAATATTACAGTATTACAATAATTACAATTCATTTACAATATTTGCTCATCTTTGATACTAATCACTACTATCAGATAAATAATAATCAAATATTACCCTAATTTCAATTCCAACCACAGTCTTATTGTTAATCATAGCTCTGCTTCTTTTTCAGTCACCTTTCTTAAAGTTCATATATAACAAAGATGTGCTTACACATTACTCTCATAATATGGAGTAAAGTGTTAGAAGAAAAAGAAAAGAAAAGAAAAGAAAAGAAAAGAAAAGAAAAGAAAAGAAAAGAAAAGAAAAGAAAAGAAAAGAAATTAGAACATTTCTGAAATCTGAAGTTCCTGCAAATCACCATGTAGGGACATTTCTTTTTTTCTTTTTCTTTTTTTTTCTTTTTTGGTCCCCATGAGGAAATGAGTTAATAAATCACACAGAATGAAGTGTTTTGTGAATCTAAAAATTAAGAAAGTTTCCTGTGAAGGAAGGTTTAGGTGTAGGGTTAGATGTGATGCTTTCATACAGTGTAAAAACCATTATGCTTAAGGAATGTCCCCACAAAAAAAAAAAAAAAATGGAAAGCAGTAAGTGTGTGTGTGTGTGTGTGTGTGTGTGTGTGTGTGTGTGTGTGTGTGTGTGTGTGTGTGTGTGTGTGTGTGTGTGCGCGTGCGTGCGTGTGTGCGTGCGTGCGTGCGTGCGTGCGTGAGTGCGTGTGTGTGTGTGCGTGCGTGCGTGCGTGCGTGCGTGCGTGTGTGCGTGCGTGCGTGCGTGCGTGCGTGTGTGTGTGTGTGTGTGTGTTTATATGTGTAATCTGATCAAAGCAATGTATGTAGGGCACTGTGGGGTGTCTAATAAAGCAGAGAGCCTGTTCTTATGAGGTTTGTAAAATGATGAGTTACAAAAACATCTTGCGTGCATCACCCTTGTTACATAAAATTATTCCGTATTGTAATCAGAAACATAGAATTTTGATTGAGTGTAAGTTTTGTCTGCTGTTTTCTATTGTTAATTTCCTGAAATGCACAGGAAACATTTAGATGCTGATCGATAGATGCAGAGAGCTTAACTCAAGGAAGAAAGAGTTTGTGAAGGTTAGGTAGAGAATGCTCTGAAACTGATGTCGTAAAGTCAGTGTGTGTCTGCATTTACATTCATTTGCATGAGTGCGGTGCAAAACACAATTATCAATACGAAAACATCAGTTCCTGTCGTGGCTGTACACTGATACTTAGTTTTACGTACATTGTCTCCCTGTTCTACACTTGAGAAAAATCAAAGCTTGTTCCTGTCATCAGACAGCTTTCAGACCGAACTGCAGCAGGTCACTGTGGACAAGGGTCATGGTGTTAATGAAGTCAGTTCTCTGCCATGGTGCACTTTTGTCCTATAGCTCTCCAATAACCTGCTCTAACCCGAGGCCATGCTGTCACATCAATGAAACTCTAGATGAAAGCTGAAAATACTTCATAGATTTGGTTTAAATTCAACAACACATCTCCCTAGTGAAATGAGTATCAATGAAATGCATTTATGTTTCGAATACTTTTCCTTTAAGACATCTTAGAACTGATTTATATCTATTTGGTTCACCAGAAGTGAGACCGACTTTTAAAACCTCACATTTCAAAAGTGAACCTAATACTGAACACAAACAACCAGTGCTGGGCAATCTATTGAATACTTAAGATTTATTCATAATGATTATGTTGGAAATTAACTAATATCATGAACATTACAGTGGTTTTAATGTGCAAACCTGTTAGAGTTAGGTAAATCACTTCATATCCATGAATCGACTCAAACTGTTCCATGAACAAGTTGCTGAATTAAAAAGTCTCTGTTTTCAGTAAAAGCGTAAAATTTGTTCATTTCATTTTGTTGTATTGTTTGTATTGATTAGTGTGTGTGTGTGTGTGTGTGTGTGTGTGTGTGTGTGTGTGTGTGTGTGTGTGTGTGTGTGTTATGTAGTGTTACTGTGCTCTCTTTACCTGTTTGGGGTATCCTTTTTTCCCTGTGGGATTAGGATGATGTTTTCCAGTGTGGATTAATACCTGAGCGGAGGGACTGCGAGAGGTTAAAAATGTCTTTGAAGTGCGGCCGTGTCAATAGCACCTGGGGCCAGACACAGATGAGCAGTGCTGCTTTTGTTATTCACAGTCATGGGCCCTTAATTGCAGCCTGACACAAAGGCAAGGGCTGAGGTAACATTTAAACATTTACACAAGACTAAAGACAGGAGGGAGGGGTAACCTCTCTTTTTAGCATAATGGACAGAGATACTCCACAATTACCCTTAGAGAAACTCTTGCTTTTCCTACAACCCTCTACCTCAAGAGAGAAAGATTAAATTTCATTAAAACATAGTTTCATATATTAGAAAAGCCAACAGTATGTGGAACCAATAACCAGCCTGCACTCAGTGAATAAATATTTAGTGAATATTTAGAAAATACTTTCATTTTATAGGATTCACTCTGCCAAACAAATTATAATTTGAAAATATTTATTTTTATAGTTATCTTCCTGTTTGTCATAGGAAAGTGGGGGGTCACTTGAGTCTCAAAAAAGTGTCAAAAAACTAAGAAAAATCTATATCATGTGTTCTATATTATATTATATATTATAGAGTTAATAAAACAGTTTCGGGTCACTGATGCCGATGATGTAGTTATAATTTTATAAATTATAATCATAGTTTTGACTAGCTGATGTTGAGTTTGAGCAACAAACATGACAGTTTTTCCTGTTAGCATTCTACTGTATTGCCTGTGGTACACTGTGTGTTAAATTTTAAAGGAATGCTAAGGGATTATAGCTGAACTACAAGTTCAAACTACAAGTTGTTACTATTTATTTCTGAACATTTGAGCAAAATTTGAAAATGGAGTTTCTAAATGTAATTTTCTTAATTTGTTTAAAAAAGACAGCATATAAACAGTGTTTAAAAAAGACAGTATTGTGTTGTAATGTGCTTATGCACGCACACTCACCGATAGCTGTATATACAAAACATTGTTTCATTTCATTGTCAAGAGCCATTAAGACTTGTCAAAACTACATGACAAAACTCTTGTGATGATTTTGTCAACCCGTACATCTCCCGTAACATCCTCACTTGAGTTTCCTACCTTGCTGAAAAAAAAAAAAAATCATAACTATGATATATTGCAAAAAACGATTTACCAGAAACCAAAACACTTCTGATGGTTCACACTTTAACACAGCTCTCTCTCTCTCTCTCTCTCTCTCTCTCTCTCTCTCTCTCTCTCTCTCTCTCTCTCTCTCTCTCTCTCTCTCTCTCTCTCTCTCTCTGTGTGTGTGTGTGTCCCTGGGGTCTGATTCTGTAAGTGATCTGATGTGGGAAACCCCTGCTATCTGATCTTCACTGTTTCACCCATCCTTATGGGTAACTAATACTCACTGTTGACTCAAAAATAATGATACTAATGACACTCAATACTCACCTCTCTCTGTTCTCAGCTCACTTGTGATACATTTATTTCACATACACACAGACAAACACAATACAGCAATTGCATCATTAGTTTCTCAGGTTTTTACAGAATGTCTGTTTTAAAGACACGTCACATGATCAATTACTTTATCTGTTGTGTGTGTGTGTGTGTGTGTGTGTGTGTGTGTGTGTGTGTGTGTGTGTGTGTGTGTGTGTGTGTGTGTGTGTGTGTGTGTGTGTGTGTGTGTGTGTGTTATGATGATGAAGAAAAACTAATAGTTTATTTTATAATAAACTACTACTTTGGCAAATAATTTAAGAAAGAATATATATATATATATGGATTTTATGTTTAAGCCATAACATTCCACCATCTTAATCTCTATGGTTATCCCCAACGAAACTCCTGCCCACCTCTTCACTCCACCCCTGCTCTTTAAAAGGGTCACACTTCAAAGGGGTTAATCTCATGAAACCTGTCAACCTGCCCAGGTCATATTCCCCAGCAAAATCAACACTTTTTTTAAATAGATTTTGCTTTTGACCATATTTACAGTAACAAAAGAAAAAGCAATGCTTTTAGTCTGAGGAATCTCAGTTTTATCTCCTTAAAAGACCTAAAGAGTGGATGATCATTTCCAAACAATCTTCCAAGACACTTCAAAACAATTTCGCAAAAAGGACATTCCCAGAACATTAATGTGACAGCTTCTTTTTTTAGCTTTTTTTTTTTTTACATGCAAAAACAGGTGCAATCAGTGGTAAAACCGTGACTTTTTTACCTCCTCAGACCAAATATGACCAATAGTATTACTGAACTACTGAATCTTTTTCTTTCTGTCTGATGTTGGACAGATATGGATGTTTCTCCTGTTATCAGATTACCTGCACAATGATCTAAACAGAACACCATCCATGCATGACCTCACCTCATCTCATATACACACGCAAACTATTCACCTTAATATCATATTCCATACATGTCCAGCAGGCTGCGGCTCTCCTATTGGCTGCAGAAAGAAGTGTGGTCCATGATGTCAGGGTGCTGTCTGGTCATAAATTAAGATCCTGGCCTATTGTCTCTCTGAAGGTGTAACCTGAGAGAATCTTTGCCTGGGCAAATATGATCAACTCTTGCAATGGTCTAATTTTTTTTTTTTTTTCAAAACAATGACTTTGAGAGAGAAAAAAAAAAAAAAAAATAGGGAACGTTTTTGTTTAAAATCTTAACAGAAAATGAGTAGACAGGTGTTTTGTATATTATTTGTTTTTGTTTTTCTTAAGATGGCCACTTGCAGCATTTCTTAGACCGAATGTGATGAAACTAGAAATACTACTGTTGTGTCACGCAATGTAGTTTTCAGATTTTAGATTTTATATAACTTTAATGCTTCATCACAACACTGTCTTTGTTTTTATGACTGAATTGCTGAATTGCTTGACTTGACAACTTTCATAGGGGCTGTTGCTGTTTATGAACTATTTTTGTTCACTAAATAATACTTTATAATAATAGTATCTAAATCTATTAAATAATGTAAATAAATTAATGACTTTGTAAATTTTGTCAGTGGTAAATCATGGGAGTTTCCTAAAATGACCCATATATCAAAATGCCAATGAATGTCAGCTGATAAAATCTTACTATAGTACTACTACAGTACTTTTCTTATAGGAAAAGAGAAGTGGATGCATTGTAGTCTGGATGAATGCCAAACTGCAGATAAATATGTAGATGCTGATGATTGGGAAGAGGGTTGGGTCAGTTCTGGCTGTTGTGCTTATTGGCTTTACCTGTCTGATAGCATCGGATTCTCTGGCCTGCACACTCACACCCTTAGGCCTCACGCTGTTTATTTAAACTTCATCGTTTCAAAGCATCTTTGCTTTCACCGGTACTGAAAGATAGAGCCAGCGAGAGAAGAAAGGACTGATGCAAATCTCCTCTTTTCTCTGACAACCTGCTTTCATGGCCCATTTTTGTCTTACTGTTTGGAGCTGTAGTGTTTGTCTCCAGTCGAATGCTTTTCATTAATCTCTGCCCGAGGGCTTTTATAGCTTCTGATGCTTCGCAAGCCATAAAATTTGTCAATGCAGATTCATCAATGATTTCAGCATGATTATGTGGCCAGGTATTTATGAGCCTTTCTATATCAAGTGTCTCCAAAGTTAGGTCAAAGGAGTTAGAGGTGCCATTTGTTGTCCTTATAGTTAAAAGTCAAAGACCATGGCCCTCATTTCACACACATGCAAAAATAAACATGCACATTAAATCGATGAATAATTTATGATGCAAATAATTTCTAATATATATTAATATATATATATATATATATATATATATATATATATATATATATATATATATATATATATATATATATACAGTACAGACCAAAAGTTTGGACACACCTTCTCATTCAGGTGTGTCCAAACTTTTGGTCTGTACTGTAGATATGAATTCAACTGAAAAAACTTGAAAAAATATATTTCAGGTGGTCAAATACCAAATAGCAAATAGTGGAGCTCTGCAGCCACCTACTGGTAAAAGTTATTTGTAGTTGTTTTTTTTTTTTTTTTACTTTTAAAACTGGATTTTCCAAATGATGAGCAAAAATCTTACACTAAACCATGTGAAATTATCCATGTTATCCCCATGAATTAAAGTTAGAAGTGTGGGTCTTTTATAAAGTGAATTTTACATAAAAAAGCAGTTTTTGTATAAAAGCCCATTTAAAAATATTAATTTATTAATATTATATATATTTAAAAAAACATCACTAACCCACTGAAAACTCACAAATGTAGAGTAAAAACTTTAATAAACAGAAAAATATACAGTACAGACCAAAAGTTTGGACACACTTTCTCATTCATTTGAATGAGAAGGTGTGTCCAAACTTTTTGATATATATATGTATGTATATATGTATGTATGTATGTATGTATGTATTTAACACCATGGCCTTCATTTTACACACTTGTAAAAATAAAATTCTAAATTCTAAAACAGTAGAGTACTGTCAAAAGTTTTCAGTCTTGCCAGATTTTTGGAAGCAGTTTTACAACTACAGAAAAGAAAAACCTGTTTGCCGAAAACACTGAAGCCTTCACCTGAGGGAAGAAAGAGCGATATGCTGTTCACATTGACAAGACACCTCTACATCCCATATCCACAAACATACACACACACACACACACACTGAAACACTCACAGTGTGTGTAATTTAAATGTAGATTGCTATGCTCCAGCACTTTGCTTCATACCTGTCCCCAGAGCATCTGCTTTCTGCTGTAAAATCTGTCACGTCATGCTGGAAGAATTTATTTTTACAGCATGCTGCTTACGAGCAGAGATGTCAACATTTTATTTTTTTTTATTTTTTTGTGGTAAACCCACTTTGGTTGAAGTGCATTTTTTTGGACACATGAACTGTGCATGTGTGTGTGTTTTTTTTTTTTTTTTTAATGGCTTAGTAAGAACTGTACATTTGCAAAACCATTTATATCCTAGATGTGTTCAATGATTTTTTTGTATATAAAAACAATGAAAAGAGTAAACCAGTCATATTAATTATACAAGTCTAAAAGACAAGTGGCAGAATGCTTTTTATTGAGGTACACTATGATCTCTGCTATCACAGTGGAGTCCATTATAGAGGCCACCAAATACACAAGAGGACAGTGAGAGCTCAAAGAGAAAAGAAAACTAATTTGATGAAGATTAACAAACAAAATCTATTGCTTTTCTGCTGTGCACTGAATAAGATTTACACGGACTGGGAGTGAAAGTCTTATCAGAGAGTGTGGCGCTCATGTCTGTGGGCCAACGGTGATTTGGTGACTGTAGACTCAGTCAGTGCTGACCAATCAGTAATTAGTGTTAAGCGGCATATCGAACAGTGGCTGTGCATGACAGCCGCGACCCATTGGGCTGCTTGCGTGGGTCCGGCTCCTTGCCGATCAGCCAGCCCTTGAGGGCCTTGAGGGCTGCAGGGGTTGAGAACTTGTAATTATCAGCAGCTCCTCCAGTGGCTGAGTGGTCAATGACCATCACCCGGCCATCAAAACTTGCATGATAAAGGAACACAATAAGAGGAGTGTGTGTGTGCTGGGGACATCAATGATTGGGGCCCCTTGAAGAACAAGGGAATTTTACACATTCACAAAAAATAAATAAATAAATACTGTATGACCATCTGCTGCTGTTTAAGGCCCAGAATTGCCTAGTTCTTTTTTGTTTTCTTTTGTTTTTTTGTTCTTATCTTACCATTACATAGAACATATTATATGTAAGCCTAACAATACAGCTGTGCTTGTATCAAGCTTTTTCCTTAACATATTAAAACTTTATTTTGATAATCCCCTAACAGACATTCTATACTGACTATAAGTAATTTTGCAAGTGCATGTCACTTTATTATACTTTGGCTAGCCCTAACAGTAGCAGTGCACTAACACTCTACACTAATAGTTAGTTAACGTGTAGTTGCAAAATTAATTATAGCCAACAGAACATCTACCATCAAACAGAACAAACTATCAAAATAAAATGTAACAATAATTTATTTATTTATTTATTTATTTATTTATTTATTTATTTATTTATCTATTTATCTATTTATTTATTTATCACAATTATTCTCCATTACACACTAAACAGATTATGATTAAGTATCCTGTTAATTATATCTGTAGCAAGTCATGGGCACACACAGAGCAGCATTTCCTGAGAATGACCCAAGAGCAGCAATGAAGTAAAGAATGATCCCTCTTGCTCACAATGGACAAACTCCTGGAACAAATTGCAAGCTGTGTGTCTTGCACTGATAAACTACACCCTGCAGTTTAATGACATGTTTTACATTCAAGTCTTCAAAGCACAAACACTACACCTATTATAGAAACTCCTCAGAAATGTGTGACATTTAAAATAGCTTTAT
>NC_133384.1:899648-922119 GCF_049309525.1 Garra rufa | reverse complement strand
AGCATGTGTCTTAATGTGTATACATTTGCATTTCTTCCTCACTGGTTGGCCAGTTTGTTATAATTGACGACACATGATGGAAGTGCCTGTCCTTTAAACTGTAAGAAAGTGACATTAGCCTATTAGTGGATGAGGCCTCATTAGGATTATTATAATCTACAGCTACTGAAAAACACATTTTTCACATAGTTTAACAAGTGGAATATAAACAATACAATGAAAAATGATAAATCCATACTTCAGATTTGCCGTAGAGTTTCTTTAATTGGGAAGACAAGATCTGAGCATCTCTCTCTATCTATCTATCTATCTATCTATCTATCTATCTATCTATCTATCTATCTATCTACAAATGTAATCTGAAAATGTAATTTAAATGCCATACATTCTTGCAAAATGATTGAAGACTTGCAGAATTGTACAATCTTATCTGAAACTGAATTTCTATTTATAGTTCCGACCATAAACACATTTGTCTGTGTAACAATGAACTCTTGGTATCTTTGGGACCACCATCAATGACTGTGCTATTTCTCTGTCTGTTTTAGCCACCGTTGTTGTGATCCATCGCAACTGCTGCAATGAAAAGTGTGGGAAAGAAACATGTGGATGCCCTGGTCCCCCTCATAAAGAGCCACAAGTACCTCATTGTCTCAGCACAGCATTAGTATTGTGTTGGCAGAAGTTTCCGTGGATGACCTCCTGTGGTGTAGAGCCGTAAGAAGGAGTCTTTTAGGCTGCAGGGTCTACCCAGGTTCAGATCCAGTGAATTAGTTACCAGTACTAACTCATTGTGTCCTCAATGTGGCATGTCAGAGTTAGCCTGACAGAAGAAAACCCTGGCTGATCAGAAGGGTTAGGGTAGGGCCTGTAGCAGGGGTTAACTCAATACATATGTCACCTTCTGTCCATGCCAAAAGGACCTTGAAGAGGCAGCACCATCAGGTGGTCTCATTTAGCACAGTGTGTGGTATTTAAGTAGATATTGGCCTGATTGAGTGCTCTTATTACTGTCTAAACCTAGTCAGATTTAGGTGACTTAACCATGGGGGCAACTGAGTAGCCCTTCTTTCTATCATACAGATCAGTAAGCACAGTAAGTAAGAGAAGTACTCACAATGAGTAGTTCACATTGCAGAATGACAAATTTATGACAAGTTTATGAGGATTAGCAATCCTAATCCCATGCACTGTGCATTTACATTGTTTATCCCAGCTAGGGTTAAGAGTTGAATCCAACTGTAAAGCTGTTGTGACTGTAATTGACAAAGCAGGACTTGTTTCTGGATCAACATCCTTGTTGGTCCTGGTACAACATTTCTTTCAACCAATCAGATTTCAGTAATACGAACAGGTAGGGCTAGCTTTGAATTTAGGACTTTAGGAGTTTGCGAGTTGAACCTCATGTGAATCAACATGTCATTAACTTCTAATCTTAAAATCTGAAGTCAATCATTGTTAATGTTTGATTTAGACAGATTCTGAAAATTTTAGTCATCAAAACTTTTTTTCAAAATTTTCAAATTTGGCCTGAAAATGTCTACGGAAACCATTACTTTAAAATCCACACATTGCCATCTGACTTGTAATTGTACTGGGGTCAGGGAGTGACAATGCCATGATGAATGAGGAACTAATTTGCTCCCTTACTCTGGTCAAGTGATAAGACACCAAGAGGTAAGAACCAGCTCTGATCTATTTGTACCCAAAGTATCAGAGATCCATCATAGTACATTACTCTCTATATAGGTCTGAATCAAATCCATCTCTCTGTTATGTGCTTCTAAAGAAAAGGTTAATGTGCCATCATAATGTGAACATAAGATCTTTTTTAAAGACGTGCTGAACTCGGGGTGAACTCTCCACCACCAGACTCAGCTATCTCTTCGTCATGTTGTGCCAGCTAGAAGCTGAGGGAATTCAATTAATATGATTAAACGGTCCTCTACCAAGGACAGAGCTGGAAAAGTTCAAGGCAGTGGTGAAAGCAAAGTCAAGATAATGCAGATAACCGCTCCCTAATTACAATGTGTATATGGGTGGAGTTTTGATAGGAATAATGACGGTCCGGAGGTGGGACCAATAGCAGCAGGTGTTTGTGGGATATCAAAGACAAACATGTGCCTGGACACGGTTCTTGACTAAAACACAGGAAGAAATTATGTTCTGGCATAGCTAAAGATTTTCATCTCTTCAGTCTTGAGTGTTCTCTAGAAAAGAAGTCCAGAAAGAGGTTGACCTAGTCCTTCCACTATATCTAACCCAAGATCTGAGACAACAACAACCTCATTTAAGCCTTTAATATGTCCAAACCTCATGACTGAGAATATGCCAATGGACCTGCTGCAAATTAAGAGCCAACTCATGCAATAACCAAAGCTGGCTGGTAATATCTCACTGAATGAGCTTTCCAAACACTTTATTCCATTCATACAGCATGTATCCTGTTTACTTTCTCCCTCCCTTCCAAATAAACACAGACAAACTGCTTCAGGCTTGTAATGTGCAGCCTGTGCTTCTCTAATTTCTCTGTAAGCATCTCTCATTTTTGCCTCTCTTTTTCTCATATCTCATCTATTCATCCATTACTGTCAACTGGCCACCAATGATAGGAACCCTACTAGCTCTGACCATCTTACCCTAGTGCAAGGGACAGACAATGCATAAAGGCTTGTCTGAGGGGGACTCTCAGGCCCCTATTCAGGATGATGACGCCCAGCTGCTTAGCTGCGTCCTGCAGACTGTGGCCCATTGTGTGGCTTTAGTCACATCTTTGCCCAATGGACTCCCCCTGATGATCTATAGCTGGGCGGCAGTGCCGACCCAGACCGGCTCCATGGATCTTTCTGGGTGTCTCACTCCTGGGGTTGACGGATCGCCCTGTCAGTTACTGTTTTCCACAATAGTGTCTTAAATGAGTGGCTCATCTATCAATATCGTACATTTCTTCCACCACCCAGAGGGTCTCTATCTGACAATCAATTTGCTGACATTTTAAAGACTATAATGTTTAGAAATTGTTTACCTAGACTCAAAATAGCATTTAGCAAAAACACATTTTTGTGTTCTTCGTTTTCTTTCCCCAGTTATTTAATTCCAAATTAAAGAGTCATTTGTAATGCCTGCATTGTTTCAATCAATTTCAGGTAGAGTCACTGCATAACATTAAAGACGGGCAAGACAGGAGATATGTACAGTTAGCCTGAGTCGAAGGGGTATATTAATGGTTTATGTACCTCACTAGCACATTGTTAATGGCAAATGACATTTACTGTTTGATGCAGTCCAGGCCATTGTGAACACTTTATGGTTGATCTATCATGTCAAGCGCTCAATAAAAAATAAAAAATAAATAAATAAATGAGACCCAACTCAAAGACTCTACCCGAGGGCTAGATATAAAGTCCTTCACTGTTCTCCACAACAAAATTAATGGTTTATATGCTTACATTTTCCAGAAATTACTCAAACTTGTATTGTATCACTTCCACAGTCGCTTTAAAATACATTTATTATCAGATGTGCGCAGTTCCCATCTGGTTTGCTGTATTCTGCTATTTAAAAATAACACATAAAAAATGCTCTTCTTCTCAGAAAAATGCCACCACCATTTTCTACTAATTTCATGTTATGGCTTTTTATTCTTTCTTTTACTGTTTGTTAGGGATACTAACTTAATCAGAGTCTAATGATGGTTTTTCAAGGACTTGTGTTGTGTGCACTGCGACAAGCAAGAAAAAAAGGGTAAGGGGGAGCAAATGGTCTTCTTTTAAAAAGCGTGACGCTTGATTGAAGTGTAAGGTTTGGGTTAAATGCAGCCAGAGATTCAGCACAGGAACAGATGCCACACTCGTGCATCAATAAATGCTTATAAGTTACTTATTTAGTGCTGCCTGCCATGAAGGGAAATGACACGACTTTAAGCAAAAGTGCCCTAGGGGCGATTCCCCCTCTCTTTGTCTTGTCATCTCATATCTTTGGATCTACTTTAAAATACACAGCCGTAGACAACAGGACATACAGCGAAATAAAATGTTCATGCTTTACAGGCATGTTATTCCTTCTGTTTAGCAGCCTCACATCAAGAACATTTCTGACTGGCAGATTTCTTATTGTGGAGTGAATGGTAATGGTGGGCTTGATGATTTTTTAACACACACACACACACACACACACACACACACACACACACACACACACACACACACACACACACACACACACACACACACACACACACACACACACACACACACACACACACACACAGGCATGCACACATTTTTCACATTTTGCACTGTTTGAGAAGTGATTAAAACACAATATTATTTTAAAGAGTATATACTTGGAATTCAGCATATTACTATATTTCTGACAACAACTTTTATAGTCATGTGACATTTTATTGTTGTCATTAAAGAAAGCACACAGTGAATATTGCTTTTAACAGATAATAGATACTACTACTGAATATTACTGAAACAGAATGCATTTGTATACTGTTTCTTGTCCTTCTTTACAGCTAAATACTGTCTTGGTTGACAGATGTGTGAATTATTCCTTTAAGACCAAACTGTAGAATACTCTGTATCACATTTTTCCACAATTGTCATGATATCTGTTCTCTTTCTGTGTCTCTGTCTGTCACACAAACACATTATGTACAAGCTACTATCGAATTGTTGCAGATCTGGTTAATCAACTTCTATTTGCATATTTAAGCACAAGCCGGTCTCAGCAGCACTCACAGTGACAGAACACGGATCTGAGGTCAAGGTAAATAAAACTTCAAAGGAAGCTAAATTTAGTTTGTGTTTAAGAACAGACACATTGTTACTACACAATGCCTTGAACTCCAGTAATATTATATATATATACATTTGCACTGTTATATGTGCAATTTGTTAAGAATGTAGATTTGACCCATTTCCTAAAATTCTGGGTATATTTCAGAGCATTGTAAATATTCCAGTGCACATTATGTGCACAGATAGCAATAGTTTACCATTGTTCATTCATGCATATTAAGTGTTAGTTAGTAAAGTATGCCATAATCAGACATAGATTTGGTTGCATTTGTGTGTGGAAATGTTTAGAAGAAATTTAAGAAAAATGTGGAAATTGGAAAAGATAATTAAAAAATCAGGAAACCCCACACCTGGGCAATTCAGTGTAGCCCCGGCCCGAGCCATGCTGGTCCAGCATTCTGGCCATCCCGTCATAGCAAAATACAGCAGAGATCAGGCCACTACAAAACACCAGCACAGCCAACTTTTCCATGACATCATTCATCAGGCATTAATCCTGTTAGCTGGTCGTTATTTGCAGCTTTCCTCTTGCTCTCCTTCTTCATGTGCATCTCACCTTGCCTTCCCTATGTTTTGTTGTGGGTTTATATGTGTGTAGTGGCATTGTGTCACAGATCTGATTGTGCATTTCATCTTCAGGCTAATTTCTGCCCCATGTTTAAATGGAGAACGACCACTATAGCCCTTCAATGCTCTGTGATCATGTGTACTTGTGTGTTTGTGTGTGAGAGCTCTGTGCTGTTAAAGGTCAGAGAGAGGCAGTGTTAGGGCAAAAGTCAGCAAGTCATTCTTTCTGCTAACACTCACTCTCAACAAAACACACTTATACAGACCCACTCACCATTTACTGTGTGTATGTAAATGCCGTTCTCTAAATTCGATATTATTTAAGGGTATTGCAAACAATTTAATTAATTTTGCTAGCTTAAGTCACAGTCCCACCCTCCCAAAAAATGTCACAAAGCCTGGGCTGTGTTTCCCAAAAGCATCGTGACCCCATTAAAGTTGATTGTGGAGACCATTGGCACCAGTGTTCTCAATGATCAACTTTTTTGGGGAAATGCAGCTCTGAACATGCAAAATATTCAGAAAGCATAGGCCACTCCTCTGACTTCTCCTCTAATTTTCAGTGATATTTGTCAAGAAGTCAGGTACACATTCTGGTCCTATATGTTTCAAATCATCTGAATTATCAACCACAAAGTTAAAATTGTTGGTTTGATCATTTAGATTTGTTACCACATCGTATCATGCTATAAGCATGACAGGATGGAATTTTGGTAGCTGTATATTTTACAGTTCCTAATTGTATATGTCATTAAATTACATAACACCTATTTAAGCTGTTCAAATATGTATAATAATGCAGATGGGGAGCACACACAGACTTAAACTTCATAAAAAAAAAAAAAAAAAATATATATATATATATATATATATATATATATATATATTTTTTTTTTTTTTTTTTTTTTTTTTTTTTTTTTTACTTAAAAAAATCCCATACAATTTGTTTTACTTCATGTATTTTCAGTAATAAATTGTATAATACTGTATGTTTACTGCAGGTAAGATGTCTTACAGTTAATAGGTTTTACTTTATTTTTACATTCTTCATCCATTAAAATAACTATGTCAGGTATTTAGATGAAGTAAAAATACTGCAATGTCCCTGACAATGCATGTTTATAATAAATATGAGTCTTTAATTCATGTTCTGCAATTTTAGGCACAAGTGTAAAGCTAAGACAAATGTCAAGTAAGCTGTATCTGATGTCAACAAATCTCACGTTGCATCAACATCTTTCTTATTCTTTCTTATTCTTTTATTATTCTCATTTCTTTCACCTTTTTTCCCTTTTCTTCCTCTTCTTCTCCTTTTCCCCTGAAATTGATTTCTTCTTGTTTGTCTTGGCAGTAATGAGATCAGCTGTGGGATTACATTTCAATGGCATAGCACCTTCAACCCCAGGCAAATGATTTGTCCAAACTTAATAATAAAACACTTACGATGTATTGTCAGAGGTAAACAGTAGTTGTAATAAAACGTTGCCTGGGGTACAGACTTCTTTTAACTTGTAAAACCTTATTTGGGTTGGCCTACACACCTACTGTAGCTGCGATATGATAAAATGAACTACATTTAGACGAACGAAGAGTTCAAATTTAAGCTATCTACAGGGTAAGGCAGATCCAGATATCTGACCTAATGAGACAAATAAACCAATCAAACAATCATTAAGTCTTTTTTAGCACAAGTGTGTAAAATAGTGTCTATGTGTTAAAAATGTCTTTTCCGATCTGTGAAAGTACATGTACTCTGCATACACCTGTAGAACATTAGTTGTTCTTATTAGCATATTTTTATGCTACATCTCTGCAAAGTAGCTTACATTACTTGACTAGCTTAACTTGACTTGATTAATTTTGTTGCTGTATTTAATTAGTTATTCTTCAACAGTCTTGCTAAATTTAATCAAATAAAATGTTCAAATTCAATCTTCCCCACAGCATCAGAAAAAAAAACAGTTTTTTTTTTAAGTACTGAGTACCTTGCTATACTGTGTCAATAAAAATATTTAATCAGTACCATAGTATCATGGTTTTACTATAACTGTACTATTATGTAAAGGTTTGCACAATGGATCAACTGAAAAGCTTGCATACTGTATGGGTGTGTCTCTTGGAGTATTCTGGTGTACAGGTGCTGTTAGCACTAAAGTGCAGAGAAAGTGTTCTTATATGGAGGTTTCAGAGTAGATTAGTTAAACACCTGTTTGCAGTGACGGAAAACAGCAACCGTTAATAGCCTGTCATAAATCGCTCACTCTATTGTGCTGTCACCAACTTGCTGTACCACATTTTTAGTGGCCTGGACTTTTAGTTCAACCCAACAGTTTTCGATTAAGATCACTAGGGCAAAGTATGTTTCAAAGACAGTTGATTTACTACACAGGTAAGCTGAGTCTGACAGACCCAAATTGAACCTTTAACTTAGAGGTAAAAATTATAAATAGGGAAAAAGAGTTGGGTTATAGTCATTATAAGCTTATAAACAGAATTATAATCTACACTGTAAAACAAAATACTCTGAATTTATCACAAATCTGGTTGTCAGTACATTGTTATGGGGGGAAAATGGGGAATAGGAGGTTTTACTATAATTGTACAGTACTGAACAATATGTGATTGTGTCTATATATATATATATATATATATATATATGAGAGTTATGCAAGTTTGCCTAATTGCCTAATGCCTAATTTTTTTTTTACATTTTCCTATTATTTCATATGAGAAAACACTATTTCTCACAAAAAGTCTGAAGTCAAATACTGCTCTGATTTGAATAACCAATAAAAGAACAAGACTTATAATGCTCTGGGGCTGCTTAAATTTGACTGGTTATATTTTCATGTCAAGCACATGATATTGCTTGAAATAACCTATAATGTAGTCTATGTATTATTTACATTTATTTTTTACCATGCAAAATAACATGATTTACATTCTTTAACATTGCCAATGTGTAGCGCAAGATATTTCCGCATCACTTTTATCAAATGAAAGCTTTTGACTTAAAAGATACCAGGCATCAGATTGGAGGAAATTAAGTCAGACAGTCCTAGTAAAAGAGCAATTTGAAACAGACGGCCCTCTCCATGTGGTTAACACATAAACACAAAAATCAGCAGCATGCTTTCTTTTGTTTTTTAGTTTTTTTGTTTGTTTGTTTGTTTGTTTGTTTGTTTGTTTGTTTGTTTGTTTTTTTGTTCTTTTCTGTTTTAAGTCAGACAAAAGATAGCAAGCAGGAGGGAAAGGCAAAGCGTAAAAACAGCACTTAGAGATGGGATCTTTTGTGCACAGTCTCAAAAAAAAAACCTCACCTTTTGGGCCAAGCCCATGTAAAGCTGACACTAAAGAGGGGTGGAGGACGACAGGACGCAGGGGCTGCGCAGGCTCTGCCGCAGTCTCTGTCTGGTTAATGCGGGTAGGCTGTAATAAAAAGCCACCATGTGCCAATTGAGCTTCCACAATTAACAGATTAGGGTGATAAAGAGGTGCATGACTGCGAGGCAGGGCTGCCCCCCTAGGCCTCAGGGCATCATGGGTAGGGAATGGGCCACTCTCCTGATGAGGGGGCCAGATAATCTCCTTCTCTCTCGCTTTACATCCATTCTTAACCTCTCTCCCCCACACAACCTTGTGCCCCGAAGCACCTCTGCAAATACCTGCTCAATATTCAAGCAAAAAGTGCGTTCAGGGCAAGTGGCATGTCTGCAAAGAAGAGATACAAAAGCCGGGCGGAAACAAAAAGCGTGACATCTGCTAAAATGATTGCGAGTAAATATGTTTGACAATTATTGTTTACAGTGACAGTGGTAACAGTTCACAAGATCCAACCACATTTCTGTTTGCATTGAGGCAGATGGGCCTACAGCGATTCATTAGCAGCCTGTCAAAAGCTTCATTCCCAACTTACTTTTATTGTGCGGATCTGTTCAACAGTGGGAGGAAGGCACTTATTTGGCATAATGATAGCGATCAATTTGCCTGGTATAAATCACTTGCTTTTCTGTCATTCTTTTTGCTGTCCTTTTTTTAATCTTTAAATTTTTTCTTTTCCCTCCCACTCTTTCAAGTCTACCACTGTAAATATTTACTCTTCAGTGATGGTTCCTTGATTTTGTGTCTCTGGGCTGTAAGTAAGAATTTGTTACTGAAGGATGACTTTAACCTTCGAGAATACTTGGAGAGGGAAACAGCCGTGATGATATCCCGGGGGAAGCAACAGAATCTTTCGACAGCCAGAAGAATTTTCCAGAATCATCTGTAATCAGCCGAAGTTCTGGCTTCCATTGGAATGGTTAGATGCTTTCCGGGTCAAACCTCCTTTTCTTGATAAAGCTCATAATCTGTGACGTAGCCTAAGTCACTTCTAACTGCAAACAGTATTGTTATGTTGGCCTGTGTTTATTTTCTAGCCTATATCCAATTACGCTATTGATAGTCCACAGGGGCAGGTGCGTGCAGTTTTGGACATGCAAAGCGCATGGTTTGAATGTGGCACGCAAATGCGCCTGGCTTGATCTTACACAAGAAGCACAGAGAGTCCCACACAGACAATATTTAGCCACTGTCTTTAACACTGTGAAACAAGAACACAAATAGAGACTAATAAATGAGTCCCTCTCCCCTTGAGTCCCCATCGCTGCTGATCTGATCCACTCAATCAAATGTGTTAAGTCATAATTAACCCCAGCTCCCGTTGCTCTAATTGAAGCCTATTAGACAGTGCGTGATGTCGACACAAACAGAGGAGAAGACCAACAGCCGTTGGATTGGTAAGCAAAGTACAGCGACACCTCACACAGTAAGCAACAAACACTTAATTATCAATGAGCTTTTCGCAGCTCTCTACCCTTCTTTATCTCACTGTTGCTCTCTTTTCTCTCTCTCTCTCTCTCTCTCTCTCTCTCTCTCTCTCTCCTGCTGCTCTCAGGCCTGAGGCTCTACAAGTAATGGACTACTTTAATGAAACTTGTGTTAAACACAGTCAAGGATGAGATATTTATTGTGCATTTTAATAACAAACATTGGTGAAGAAAGTGACAATGTAACTGTCTTTTGTTATGTTTACATGATTATCCACATGACTATGGTTGCTTTTTTTAATTTACCTTTAAGGTACATATATGGCTGTTTCTATACACACTTAATATCTTAAAGCTGATAAAATGACAAATCACAACTTTAACAAGTGTTGAATCATATCCTGAAAGTTTCCAAGCATCCACCTGCCATCTTTCTGTTGAAATAGTGGCTCACAAATCAGTCTGATAATAAAATTCAGCCAAATAAACCAAACCTTAACATGCCTGCACTTACAGTAAGAATTGGGTGGCAACATATACTTCCTTTAACTCTCCAGAGATTTCTTTTTGCATTTATTTTAGTAATAAAAGGCTGAACAGGTTCAGTGTTTCATGCAGCTAAAATGATACAAAAGATGAGATGTGGATTAGATGGGAACCGTTAGGAAACGCCTTCACTGACTCCTGTGAGTGTCTTCTGTTCATGCCCTAAGAGATTTCTGGCAAAATAGCAAGAATGAGAAGAAACAAGCTGACACATAAAATGTATTTCAAATTGCTCAGTGTCAAATGTTTCAATAACAGGGCAGCATATCCCTAATAAGCTGTGTTATTGCCATGCTGTTTTTTTATGCATTGATCCTATAATTAGTTATCTGATGAGGTCCCTCTCAGGAATTTTATATATATTTTATATATATAAACCTTATCAGTGGCTGAAAGATTTTCGAGAAAAACCTAACGTGTGAAAAATATTACATCCTATAATGTACTGTAAACTCTCTGGCCCTGTTTAATTTTTTATTTACCTACTTAAAACCACTGTGTTTTCCTGCAAAAACTTGAGGGACTTAAGCTTTCAATTAATTTAACAATGTTAAACAGCGGACAATATAATCCCAAGCACTGTGTTAATGTACTTGGTGATTTTTATTTTATTTTTCATATCTTGGAAGCGGACTGGAAGTCTTGACTAAACGCACAACATTACAAAAAGTAATTAGATGCTTGACTCTTTGTTTCAGCATATTCTGAGATGGTTTACATTTTGATCATGACCTCTAATTTAATTATTCACAGTTCCCTTTGCATTCTTATACAACCAGGTTTATACTAATGAGTCAGACATCCTAGTACAACTTCACAACACAAATGTCAAAGCATGTTTAAAATGCAATTTCCAATGGGGTTTCTTTCACAGTCAACAAAGATTATGTGTTTTAATTTTTTTTAATTACGTAAAAGAATGAGTAACTGTGGCATTAATAAACACTACTTAACGACCGGGATTAGTGTCCGTTTCGGGCCGTGAACTGGACGAGGCTAACTACAGGTCTAAATGAGCTCGAACGAGATTAGTTCTATGTTCAGAGGTATAGACGAAACAACTTAACATTGTGCAAAAACACCACACGATTAAGGTTCTGAATTGAGTAAGGTGTTTTTTTTTATAATACTACTAAAAAGAATGCAAGCGCACAGTATTCTTAAAACAAGTATAACAAGTAGGTGAATAAATACAAATCATACGATCAATTTAGGCTTACGATGCTTTTGAGAAACGCAGCTCTGGTTTATAAATGTCAACCAGCATCATAGTTCCAGTTTAAACGCGTTGTTAAAATGATGTGACAAATAAAGGCATGTTTTTAGGGTTTGATCTATGTGCTGAGATAGCATGCAACGTTTTTCTTCTTCTTCTTCTTCTTCTTCTTCTTAATGGTGAGTTGCATTTTAGTAATAATTGGTTAAATGTGCCTGTTTTCTAATAGTTTGTCTCGTTGATCTTATCAGTTTTAACTAACTAAGAAAGAATAAAAAAAGAAAGGGTAAAATATATCCAGCCAAACTGGAGGGGGGGGGGGGGGTGTATTGTTTAAAAAAAAATGAAGAGAGCAACAAAAGTGATCTGGCTAGCCCGTGTGTGTGTTTAAGTCGTTTATCAGGGTCGGGCACTGGCACTGCCTGCAGCTATGAGTCGCCTGGAGGAAGATTCAGACCATCATCATCAAACTTCATCATAACAGCACAGCTGCGCTCTGATGGAACAGATAGAGCCACATGAAATAGTGTTCTTCTTTAGTGTGAAATTATCACGTCTATTAATTCTCTCTCTCTCTCTCTCTCTCTCTCTCTCTCTCTCTCTCTCTCTCTCTCTCTCTCTCTCTCTCTTTCTCTCTACACTGCTCTACTCTACTCTCTCCGTGAAAACATGCGATTCCCAAGTAAATGGGACTAATTCCCAAGCGACTAATTTTTCATCACTGATTTTCAGAAAAAGGTTAAGACATAATAAAATAACAACGTTCAACAAGTCAGGAAAACACAAAAAA
The DNA here is from genome assembly GCF_049309525.1 of Garra rufa. Classification (NCBI taxonomy): domain Eukaryota; kingdom Metazoa; phylum Chordata; class Actinopteri; order Cypriniformes; family Cyprinidae; genus Garra; species Garra rufa. Next base: position 909,384 of record NC_133384.1, on the reverse strand, counting down.
AAAAAAAAACATGAAACAATCATAAAAAAAATAATAATGATTTATCCAGTTACTGTACCTGATAAACAGAAGACAGTATCAAGCAAAAGGAATTAACACTGAAAGGTCAAAATTAAAAACATGAATCTGTTTCTGTTTTTACGCCGTTTATATTCGTATTGTTGTTCTTGTTCTTGTTCTTATTATTCTTATTCTTATTATTATTATTATTATTATTATTGTTGTTGTTGTTATTTATTCATTTATTTAATTATTTTTTTACACCGCCACTGCATGTCCAAAGGCCTGCCATTTGCAACTTTTCATAGTCATTCATCTAACCAAATTAGTTCTTTAAAACATAGCATTATATTGTGAGAGACGTTTCTTGTTTGTCCCTTGACAGTCTACATTTTAATTTCTAAAGAGCAATTCTGCCTGCCAGTATTAAGTCAGTATTTTTCAGAGCGTATAATGATTTGTGTGTTCGCTGTAAAATATTTCGTTGTAACTAAATATGTTGTTACACCTATCTAAATATTTATATCTGATATAATATCATGTATGTGTCACATCAGGTAGATATAACCAATAAACAACGTGCGGATAGTGATGGTATTTGTTAAATAGTCAACCAGATTTGGCTTTTGATAATTTCGCGGTGATCGACTCAATGAGGCATCACTTTGAGAGGGTATATATATTGGGATAAGCAACGCTATGAATATAACTCTAACCAACAAGGAAATCCACAAAACAAACATACAGAGACTGCAGGTCCCTTCATAGGCAATGTACATGCTCTTGGTGAAGCGTGAAGAGGTTTGTTAAATGTTCACATCACTGGCGAGGTTCTGAGGTTTGATAAAAAGAGACTGCCCTCAAAAGCAGTTGATTGAAATGGCGTGTGCCTGGCTGACGGGAGCCAGAGCGGGACAAAGCCCTGCGAAAGCACGGCCACTCCAGCAATTATTCCTGCACGCTGAATTTGGATTAGTGCAATGGAAAGAAGCATATGTTTTGCCCGCGGCGACACTCCCCCCGGCTGGCTTCAGAGAATGAGAGGAGAGAGAGGGAGGCAGAAACTAGAATATCAACTATTTGGAGGAAAAGGGCGAAACATAACACAGTTGTGGACGCTTTATTTTGGGGTACACACGAATGTGTGAAGAACTCGGATGTAGAAGGTCAGGATGTGTAGTTAAGATTTTAATGACTGAAAAACTTGAATTAAAAGTGAACTGAACTAACACTAAATTGAGTAATTCCTAAGCTACACGGTTAGCATGATCAAACATTTAACCTTGTTCCGTTGTCATGGCTGTCTTGTTTTATCAACGTTTATTTTATTTCGTCCTTCATTTCACTTACATAGCTTTTTTATTTTATTATTTATTCACTCTTAAAAGGTTATAATTATAACATAACACTGATATAACATTTTTTAGAAAGTCCAGAATTGAATACTCTCGCATTTGAACAATCTTGGAACATCAAGTAAAAAGAACTATATAGTTAACTCAGTAAATTTGACCTATATTTTTAGAGATATTTTCTATATTTCTGTTCTGTAAGTACTGTACAGCCTTTGGCAATCTTGTAAATGTTTACAATCTGGCAATGAATCGCTGAGAGAGAGAGAGAGAGAGAGAGAGAGAGAGAGAGAGAGAGAGAGAGAGAGAGAGAGAGAGAGAGAGAGAGAGAGAGAGAGAGAGAGAGAGATTTTATTCAGACTTTATTCTGTATCTAAACGCAAAATGTATGCATTCATAAAAGTGTACACTTATTTAGAATAATTTGTTTATTCAAAGACACATAATGTTATCTAATCGATTACCTTATGTCTCAAGTAATCATGGGTGATTTGATGAAGCTTCTGACCTCTTTTGACATTAAGGGGGCCCGCTCTGTTTAGTCGGGAGGGATCAGTTGAGGTGGTGATGAAGTTACGAGTCCAACACAATTAACCATTTTGCGCTCCGTTAAAAACTTAATTGAAATAGAATCACTTCATTCGATTGGGGACGTGTGTCATTTGTCCCGAACCTTGCGTTTTTCTTCCTAGAACATTCCTAAGCGAGGTTTAGATGAGCAGTCGTTGGTTACTCGGCGTGAGGCAGGCTATAACCGCAATCCAATAAACATTTTCCTTGTTTGATTTATTAACGCTATTTGTTTTATCAGTGTTTTGCTCATACTTTTATTAGTAGTAACAATTGTATTTATTGCTTTGCATCTTCCGTTTAATTATTATTTATTTATTTTATTTATTATATTTAATAATTTATATATATTTTTTTTTTATTTAAAAAAAAACTGCAGTGCTATTATTATTATATATTATTATATAAATATTATTAATATATATCCAAATTATTATTATTATATACTGGGTTAACCGATTATGGTTTAAAACATGCTGTTAAGATCATCCTAAATGACTTCGTACGTTATTGTATAAAGGAGCAGAGTACAAAACTAGCCTGTAGATTGCTCAGAAAAACGCAACCTTTGTTACAGGAACTGTCACTTCCAAAGGTGCCGAACTAAGGCTAAAATCTTCTCCATTTTTTTTACCCCTAATACTTCCAAACAAAATGTAAGCTGTCGTTGCGCTGAATGTTATCAATAAATATGGCAAAATAAATAGACCTAATCATGGCTTTCGGTAAGTTATAAATAAACAACTACATGCATTTTTAAAAAGTAGCCCAAGGTGAACGCATGTAATGAGATTGCATGCTATGTGTATCATTATAAGGTGCTGTCAAATACCATCTAGCCTATAGCTGTGGTTCTCTGAAAATGAAAAGACAGCTTGAAATATGAAATTTAAAAGATATAAAGAGGTACTTAGTTTACATTATCCGGTTAACGTCTAAACACTCCTCAGTGAATACTTGTGTCTACTAATGTGCAACATGTCATATGTAAGTACCATGCTACAGATATGGGTAAGGGAGTAAAACTGTACCAGTCATCAATAAAGAGATAGGGATGCATGTAATACGCTTTTTAATATTATTATAACGCTGTTTGATACTATTTAATTTATTGTTGTTTGGGGGGGTGGGGGGTCATATTGTTATTAAGACCAACACTAGTCAGTTATAATTATGAGCACACAACGTTTTATGTCATTCGTCCAAAGATTTCGTTCCTACTGAGATAAGTTAAAGCAAGTTCAAAAATGATGGTTACAAGTAAGAAGCAAATCCAAACGCGCTTGCGTAAATGTCTCTCACACCCAAACCCTCCTCTTCAGACACAGGAATAACAGACGGTGTGTGTGTGTGTGTGTGTGTGTGTGTGTGTGTGTGTGTAAGAGAGAGAGAGAGAGAGAGAGAGAGAGAGATTTATATATATATTTATATATATATAGATTGTGCGAATAATGTTGCGAAACTGTCTTGATTATAATAATTATATGATATAATTATTATAATGATATAGAATATTTTTATTTTGCTGCAAGGCATTATTCTGTTCAACTTGTACAACTTAAAAGAAATGGGTAAAACCAAAAACTATACGAATCGCACAATTTCCACAGATCTCTATGTGCTCTCTGCGTTGATGTAAATACACATGATAAGTCTGTTGGTTTTTATAAATAAAAGCGACAAAACGCTTATGCTTGTGTGGCACAAATGCATTCACGGCGTTGAAAAAATCGTTCCTCCTCTAATATGTTTAATCAATGACATTAGCGTTAATGACACATGCACGTGAAGGAATTCCTAATTCCGATGAATACGATTTAACATGATTGTGATTTCCCTTAAAATGACTATTCATGCGCATTTTTCTGCGCCTGAACAGGAGGAGCAGTCGGGTATCCTTTCTGAGAGAGCTATTGTGCCCGAGGTTAGAATCCCACACACAATCTGAGAAGCAGCCAACAAAAACAGTCTTGACAGACAATGCCTCGCTTCACCTGCTGCTGCACTTTGCATTGCAATTATGCCAAGGACATGTACAGTTAGGCTCCGTTCATGTTATTTGAAAACAACTGCATCTGAGTCGAACAGACTGTCTGAGCACAGAAAAAAAAAAAAAAAAAAAAATTAAACGAATAGCCACTACGGTGAAAATATTGCTCAGACAGTTATTTTCTCAGTGCCATGACAGACGTCTGCTGTACATGACCAGAATACAGCCAGCAAATCCAGCAAGATCCGATGGAGATTGATTTCCAGGCGCGTGCCATCAATAAACAAATCAAACTCTATTTGAATCTGAGTTATGCAATGTACAAAATAACCATACGTGTTCTGGCATGATATTATCTGCAAGTGAACTCAATAACTAAATGACATTGAAAGAGTAAAATTACGACATTGATGCTGCTTTTCGTTTTAACGCTTAAGTGCTATGCACACAATTTCGTTTAGACGAACTGTAAAATGATTTCAGCGAACTATAGATCTGCATTTAATGGCATAAATATTTAGCACAGTGACAGTGTTTTAGGAGAAGTAAGGTAACGTCTACAAATAAAGGCACTGAGTGGCAACTGCACTAACCTTCAGCTGCATTCTACATCTGACTGATTTAAAGAGCGCTCTTGCTCGAGGGCTAAAACTATACACATTCACTTCAAACACGAAAGAGAATTCATTGTTTTCTGTGTCATTTGGCTTGGCAAAAAGCTCCCTGCCATATTTGAATGATCCTCTACTCTGAACTAAGAGTTAAAAGTAAGTTTTTTTTATTATTATACTTGAGGGAAACAATGGGTTCAACTGCTTATTGCATGGAGCAATCGTCAAGGGAGAGTTAAACTCAATTACAGTAACTGTGCTGAATAGAAAAGAGAGAGAGCAAGCGAGCGAAAGAGGAATACATCGCATCAAGAAGTGAATAAAAAAAAGTAATGAATAAAAATCGACATGAAGCGTATCAAATATTTATTTTTTTTTCTGGGCAACAAAGAACTATAATACATTGACAGGCATGGGAGCTATTGCCAGCACAGGTTTATACAATACAGATAAAACCGCCTCCAATTTAGACAGTGGACACACAGGATATCAGATGGTCCCAAATGTTGAATTTATTCTTACAAAAAAAAAAAAAAAGAAGAAGAAAAAGAAGAATAATTCGTAAGACAATATCCATTTATTGCTCTTGTGGTGCTTTGAGGGAAGAACAAGAGGTGATTGGCACAACACATAAAAAGCTCGTATAAAAACAAGAAGATAGAAACACAAAACTAGCATCGTCGGGGTCTCTGCAACGACCTTTCTCGATCTAAAACTGAATGGCATAAGTATAATATATAGAGAAATTGAAGTTTATTTCTTTTAAATTTTGTTCACTTGCTTCAGTGTCGCCTCAACATGCTACAAGAGGGCTGAATTGAAATATCCCAGAGAAGAATACCCCAAACTTCTGTTTTCTAAGAACCATAAAACCACATGAAGAACTAAGCGAATATTCAAACCCACTAAAACAGGAGGCACCAGATAAATAAAAAAGAAGTTTGAACAGACGTACCATATTTACAATTCCCATTAAATTACACATAAATAAATATATACATACATGAACACAGATTCCCTCATATAACCGTGAATCGTGTTGAAATTCAAAGTTCAAGTTGGTCGCTTGGTCGAGTGAAAAGTCAGTTCTTGAAGTCATGGCGTGGAGCTGTAGATTTTTTTTCTTTCAAGTTTATAATTCACAATACTGATAAAAAAATCTTCCTCTTTCAGCTTCTTGTTGTCACATGGCTACAATCGTACATGGGGATACTGAGGGAAAATCGCTGAATTTCAGTCCGTTGAACTCATACAAAGGGAGCTCATGAAAAGTCCTGCTGTGGCAGATCTATACTCCTTTCATTGGCACACTGCTTTATTTGATTTGAAGAAATGCCATGTTCACGAATCCCAAAGTGAACTGTTTTTAATATTATTTTTATTAAAAAAAGTTTCAAAATGTCAAGATCGGGAGGTGGTGCGTTCAGTGTTTCATCTTGATCACTAGTGTTTGTTATATATGTATTTTGTCATACATCAGTTGTGATGTGGTGGCTGAACATCACTTTCTGTGCTTCTCGTCTTTGTCACCTGCCTTCGACCCCGTCTCATTGTGGCTGTTGGGATTGTTGTTCAGGTACATTTTGTCCATGGCTTTAATGGCCTCCGTCAGATAGTTCTGCAGTGCCGTGAGGGCCGCGCACATGGCCGGAGTCCCGAATCCGTGAGAAATAAGACTGAAGTGGGTCAAACAGCTCTGAATCCCGGGCTCAAGAATAGGCTGTGGACGTGAATTCCCCAAGGGCGAGCGGTCTTGCGAGAGCAGGTCCGTGAACTCTTTGCAGATTTGTCTAGTAAGAGACACAATGCAGGATGCGTGTCAGGATGAAGTTAATTACAGTTGAAGGTATGAAGTCAAAAATGTAGTAAGACTATGTGCTCCTTATGTTTCCCTTAATCAATGGCAAGAGCGTTACTTTTGACAGCAGCTCGTTGAGCAGTGTCCATCTCAAGCTCAGTTTGAAAAGAGAGTCTCATATACGTCAGTAATACGTCAAATGGAGACGTAAGAATTGAGTTAGCCTACACCTACAAGTTAGGCTCCATGGCATTTAAAGAAGCGTGTCGTCGCGCAGTATTATGTATTATGTATTAGTACTATTGTTGTTGTTGTTTAACTTATAGGAAATCTTTAAAAAAAAAGAAATCACCCGAAAATACTAATTCGTCACAAGTGGCGAATAATGCAAATAATGTATTTTACAAAACCACTTTGTTCCAAAATGCAGACACTGACTCCATTTTTATCAAAAGCTAGTCTACATAGATATTAGCACCTGTGTATCCAACGGAAAGCATTTTTTTTTTAATTTCGATGGTGTTAAATACAACACGACAATTGCCTAAAAAGACGCTGTCATAAATTGTGAAATGCGCGTTGACAGAAATAGTTAGAATAGCACTTACTTCGTTGCCAGTAACATGTTTTTTCTTTGGACTTGTTCGTTTGGGTCGGAATGCTGTCGGTTCACGTATTCAGCTACCGCCTTGGCTGGAAACTCAGTCTCGCATACATAACCAAAATCTCTGGCCAGATGCACCGCTTCACCTAGAAGAAAATGATAGTCAGTATGTGTAACATGTTACTGCAATAAAATGTAGAGTAATTAACATCTTTCGTAATTGTCATCTAATTAACGTCCTCGGCCATTGAACAGGACATCGCTCTTTATCAATTCTGACATCCTTAACGCACATTTATTTTCTATTAGCCTACCTATAGGCCTATAGAAAATTGAATTCTGTCAAACGCATTAGATTAACAGAACGTCATATATAGAACACCAAACTCCAAATGACACCATGTCATTGATTCGTGATATTGTATCAATATTAGAAGGATGTTCTGTATGAAACAGCTAAAAAAGTAAAACTCCTTCTTATACTTTAGCCGTGTAAAATAGGTTATTACTAGGCCTATGTGTATGTGTGTGTGTGTGTGTGTGTGTGTGTGTGTGTGTGTGTGTGTGTTTTTTTTTTTTTTGGTTTTAATTTCCTGAAACAGTTGGATTTTTACTGCGAGCCTTCCTGTCATAAGCCTAGAATCCGGAAGAACTCATGCGCCAATTAGCATCAAAGCTCAACTCTACTAAACTTCTTTCCATAAAATGGAGCAGATCATAAACAATAACAGCACTTCAGAAAGCCAGTGTCCTCCGACTAAATCAGCGTTTGCTTGCGTGTCCACCACCCCCACCCTCTCGCCCTTATCTCGCAGGAATCATACATTTCTTCAGGCTCATTACCATACAAGACTAAATTTCAATGAAGCACGATGAATATTACATTCAGTCTTCAGCGGCAATGATTAACAGGAACCAATGAACCGTCTCCAGCTTTCACCTTTAAAACCCATGGCACACCAAATACCACTGCACGGAATAATCACCTCCAACTTTGCAAGCAAAATGGATTTATTCAACAGCAATGGCATCTTCGCAGTGCAACATAATTAACTCATTATATTTTATAATAGGGCTTTCAACCTACAGGTCAACTGCATCAAGCAGACAAGAATAAGATCCACACATTGTAATAATAATAACACTAATAAAGAATAATAATAACAATAATAACAATACGTGTCATACTGATTTCGGCTGAGGTGTGGTGCCATATATCTAGCAACTGCATAAAACAAAGTACCATAAAACAACATATGACACAAATATAACATAAAGTAGGGCCGACCAAAGACATCTGAATTCACACCATGCTCAAATTTAAAGACAAGTTGTGCTGCTAAAGAGATAAAGGAGAGAGAGAGAGAGAGAGAGAGAGAGAGAGAGAAGAGAGAGAGAGAGAGAGAGAAAGAGAGAGAGAGAGAGAGAGAGAGAGAGAGAGAGAGAGAGAGAGAGATTCCTGTAATCCCACAAAATTGTTTTCTAAATTGTATCTCCGGAATCCGTTCTTTTTTCTTTTATCTTTCAGCTTTGTTGCTTGCAAGACAAACTCCCTCTTTTTCACGGATGCATGCAAATCTCTTGTAGCAGCAATAAGCATCTGCTTTATAATATATATATATATTTATATATATATACTTACCTTCCACCAGTGACGTCAAGAGAGTAACATTGGCAGCTTTGCGTCTTCCCGCTGGTAGATTTAATCCGATTTTATCTAGTTTTTCTCTTAAGGATCTTCCGCCATTCTTAGATTTGGCCCTTTGAAGTAAATGACAAAAATGTTAATAAATCTTATTATATGTTTTGTAATAATGTTAGAATTATTTTTCTTACTGATATATTCATGATATATGCTATACATTATACATGCTATACATTTACATACCATTTACATTAAAATGTATAATATTTAAGATAGCCCGGAGCACGCATAACCTTGAATAATTAAAAATAAATAAAATAAAATAAAATAAAATAAAATAAAATAAAATAAAATAAAAATCAGTAGTGTGTCCTCCGAGAGACCTGTTGAGTTTTTATAGCAGCTCTTCAAGTTCACTTTTTATGTTTTATGCCAAAATACTAAAAGAAAGACTTATACTTTTAAGACATTTTGCTTTAGGGGATGCCATGTTTCAAAGTTAAAATCTAAATAAACAAATAAATCACATTTTTATTTTTCCACTGTCATTACGTGAGATATAATTGCCACACTAAGGTTACCAGTGTATATTAACTCGTGTTGCATTAAGATATTGCAGCGTGTGCTCATGGCAACTAGGTAGGCCACTACAAGTATAAAAAAAACAAAATATATAGCTCAGGTTCAGAATTTTGCCTGTCTTGGGGTATGACTTTAATAGGCTGCCATTTCGGTGGGTTGTGGCGACGAAAAGCGCTTGTTAAAATGTAATTACTGATTTATGCAATAAATGTCCTGCTCACCTCCTCAAGACCCCGCCGAGCAGGGAAGCGTTCAGGCACTCAGGCGGAGAAAGGCGTCTCTGCACCTCCGCTACTGTGACTTTGTACTTTGACGTTGAGCTAAGAAGAGACAGACGACCCGGAACCGAACAGAACACTTCGTTGGGGTTTACCACACCTCCAAAAAGCCCGTCTTTATTTATCGGTATGGCAGAGACATTGCTGTTGTTCTTGGATATGGAAACAGGACCTTGAAAAAAAAGAACATGATTAGGCCCCCCATTCCAGTCTACAGCACCAAGCAAATGGAAAAAGATGAATTGCTATGCAGCAGGCAGCTTTTGAGTAAGATTAGACATATGCGTTTATATGCACATCATCTCG
>NC_133384.1:831251-899148 GCF_049309525.1 Garra rufa | reverse complement strand
CATCATCTCGCACGCCTATGTGGAATCAAAGGCAATATGGTCTTATCAGAGGGGAAGGAAAATAGATACCACAGCAATAGCTTTTCATTCAGCTCATGAATGTAACTGCTGCAATATGCCCCAAGTAATGAAGTGGCCCAGCCATCAAAATATTTCATATTAGGCTATCGCAATGGTGACTCCACACCAAGCTCGGAGAAAATGACAGTTCAACAAGCATGGCATTGCCTCAAATTTTCCACTAACTGTTCAGTGTAGTTGTTACTTACTGGACTTCATAAAACAGAAACTGATAAACGAAAAAGAGAGAGAGAGAGAGAAAAAAAAGCAAAAGTGGCATAATCCACGGAAATGTTTAAACATTTACAGGCTATGCATTTTTACTATTGCAATTATTATTTAAATAATACTATACTAATATTAATACTAATACTAATAATAATCAATTATTAAATAAATAAATAAATTAATTAATCCAATACTTCCGACAAATAAAACTGTGTATTGTTTCTCATAATTACAAACTAGTTTTAATCTCTAAACAGTCGGTAACCTAGCCACACAAGCACATTGAATGACACCCACAAATCCGAAATACACACACTCAGACTCACACACGAGCGTTTACAAATAAGTGTTCAGGCCTAAATCCTGATGCAGCGCCCGTTGTTTCTTTATGTGCTAACCGGAAACAAAAGCACAGTCACTACTGGATAGATCACTAGTGACATTAATAGCTCAGGGGAGACTAATAGAGACAAGAAGAGTTAAACGAACTCGTGAGATCGCAATTATTACGTGTATGTGCGGCGTGTATTTTTGTAGATTTACACATGGTGCATCACATTTAACAACTCAAAGCTTTTACATTTTTAAAACAAAGAAAATCAAAACTAACCACAGCTTACGTAAATATGAGAAAACAATTCGATCTCAACACACATACTCCTGCAGCCCTCTTTGACCATCTGCGATCCGAACGAAACAAAGAGGCACGTAATTGCAAAATGATGACTTAACCTGGAATTTACACAGTGGGCATTTATTTACTTTAACAAATGTGTTTCATAGTAAAGTCTCTACGCGTTTCTCGTGTCATCTTTGAAAAAGACATTCAGCAAATGTCACTAAATGCTACCATTTTAAATTTAGTCACAGGCTAGGCTAAGTCAAGCACAATCATATTAACACACACATATTAGCTAGCCTACATGAATAGTGCCCGCTATGGAACACTTGGTTAAAATGGTTTGTGTCTTATCGTCAGGCTATCTCAAGGCCTACAAATTAACCCGATCTGTCTCACAGCAAGCACGGGTAGACTTTACGAGCGGAGAGCTGCTAGTGGAAGCACGTACGGTATTTGAGAGGAAATTGCTTACCTTTCTTGATTACAGTTTGGTCAGGGATGTGAATTCCTTGATCTTCAACATGCTGCAAAGATCAAAAAAGCATATTAATAATGATCGAAAGTTCAAAAACATCGTGCTTTTTGCAAACGAAATTAAATGCAGTCCAAAGATAAAAAAGCACAAACGCTTTACATAGTATTTTTATGACTACGGACACTATAAACAGCATCTTTATAGAAGTACATGTTTTTGAGTAATTACGCCTATACTATTTAAATAATCTAATTGCAATAATAAAAGCTTGAATGATATTGTTTTATATCATAAAATACAATAACAATAGTAAATATATTTATTTAAATGTTTTGTACCCAGAGAATAAACGATGGAAACCTATAAAACATACAGTTTATAGTGTAAAAGAGAATTTTGTCTACACTCGATTCGTCAGATCTCTTCTCTCCTCAATCAAATTACTGATGAAAAGGGGGGCAGCCAAGAATCACTTTCAAAAATGACAGACAATATTAATCAAAACGCCCAGTACACCACTCGCTTTGAGTTACTGGGATAAACAACGGGGAAATACAAAAAAAAAAAAAAAAAAAAAAAATGAATTCATAGGGGAAAAAAGTATTTTTTATTATAAATTTTTTTAATTACACGCGTTGCGTTAAAAAAAAAAACGTAAATTACTTTTTCCCCTAAATTGTTTTTCTCACAAAACATCCCACGTTTAACATAGGCCATCAAGGCAAAAATACCGAACATTATTGATCACTACCTGCAAACATAGCACGGGCTATTTACATTCGAACAACAATTTAAAAACTGCCACATTTTTTATATACCAACTTTACCAACTCTGACAAAAACCGTTCTGTTGTGCATTACCGTAATATATTCCATAAAAGAACAACTTGCATAAAAAAAATATTTAAATATGTGACCCGATATTTGACTGTCCCAGATTCTAGAGAATTGCACCAAAGCAAATCCGAATAATGGCGTTGGATTATAAAGGCTACATGTTATAAGATTTAGGATTTTCTCCTCACCTGAACATCTTCTAAAGAGTGAGGTATTCCATGGATAGGGATTGAATCCGTGAGTCCAGTCTCAAGGCCGTGACCCGAGGGAAGTAGCACTTCTCTGCGGTACTCTCTGCACAGCTGATGCGGTAACCCGCGGTGCTGGTGCAGCAGGCTGCTCTCCTGACTCTGCCGCTGGCCGGGCCAACCCGGGTGCTGTGGCTGAGGCTGGGCGTGCAGAGAGTTGATGGAGTACGGGTCATTCACGTGAGAGTAAGGGTCCTGAGACTGCGGGTAGATGGGCTGGTAGGGTGGCGGAAAGTATGGCGGCTGGAAGTCTGAGTTGGGCGTGTGAGATAGCGGAGGAGCGCTGGTGTACGGAGACTGGCCCACACTGCCCAGTTGGGGTAACCGGGCTGTGCCATTGCTGGTCCCGTCGTGGCGATCCTTAGGTGAGAGAAAGATACAGTGCTGTTTTAGTGCTGTTATATATAGGCTATATATATATATATATATATATATATATATATATATATATATATATATATATATATATATATATGCTATACATTTTTGTTCAGTTTTTTTTTTAGAACAAACAGGAGTGATTGCTATCGCTCTTAATAATTTATTTCAACAGAAGACCGATTTGGTCAAAAACAAAACTATCAATAACAACAATACTACATCATAATCAGAATACTATCCATACAGAGTAATATATTATTCTACATTAAAATGTACATCAATGTTTTGTTTTTCATTTAGCATTTTAAGATCGTACTGAGAGACAAATAATAACCAGAGCTCACATCAAGTATAAAGTCTTTGTAATAGCATTTGATGCTACCAATAACCGCTTGCATGATGGAAAAGACAAAAAGACAGGATAATAATAATAATAATAATAATAATAATAATAATAATAATAATAAATTAATAAAAAACAAACAAATAATCGGAGAGTAAATGCTGAGCGCAGTCTTCAGATCTTTACTCCCGACAGTCACTCACCATCGCGGAAAAACTGTGCACTAACATCGGCGAAGATTTCCGAGGACTTCAAAAGACGAGAATTTCAGAAGGACAAAACGAAAATGAACGTGCAAATTAAATGAAGCCGATGATAATTGTAGGGCGAGGTGGCGGTGGCCAGCGTTCAAATAAAGCAATAATCCATCAGAATCTGGGTAAATTCCCACTGTTCTTCATCTGCTCTTTAGATGCAATGCTTTTCTCTAAAGTTTCTTATATCCCCTTGGCGTCTCCCGGCTCTGTCAGTGAACTGTTCCCTCGCTTGAGCTCATGTTAGCACAGATCTGCCTCTTCCTTTGCACTCCTAATAGTAGATATTCATGACTATTAATATTACACGAATACTTAATAAGAGAAGAATGGTCGGAAATCGAGCGTGAAGCGAGGAAGCAACTCAAGGCAGACTGCACTAAATGACGTCCATTGAATGGGGAATCAGTATATCTAATCAGAGATGAGGAGAGAGAGAGAGTGAGTGGGAGAGAGAGGGAGAGAGAGACAAAAGAGGGACATTCTCCTGCGTCTGACGAATCAGAGAGGGGGGAACATTTTAAAAGGTTCGAGGGCAAGCAAAAGTGAAAGAAAGACAGAACGAGGGGGGAAGAACACAAGGAAGGAAACAATGTGCACCTCTGATTCTGGTGAAAATCCAGCAAACGCTGAGGGCATCTGGGCTGGCACATTTTACTGTTCACAGGATGCTCGTCTACCTCATTGTTTTTCACATTTGTCTTCGTCTGTTCGTGCTCCATGACCCACTAAAATACCTCACCACGAATTTAACCACGGCCAAGACACATCAACACACGCCGATGCAGCTTAACTCACCGCTAGAGCAAATATTCAACAAACTTTACGCGTGTATACTTAGGCTATCCTACACTATTCCCACTAAGCTTTCATATCATGCGTTATTATTATGAAACATAAAATAATTACTTATTGCAATTAATGTGAGTCTGTGCGCTGAGAGAAAGAAATTCATAAGGACACGCGGAGTGCAGAGATTATTTTCTGATCATGGCGTGTGACTCTACAGAAACGAGCGAAAACACGTTTTACTGGCTTCACCACTCCGAAAACTACTCCCATATATTACTGCATTCACCAAACAAATCATGCCAAATACTAGAGAGTAAAAAGAAGTAAGAACTTTAAAAATATATATTTTGATAAATGCATTTATTTTAAAACGTAATTATTCACTTTGATGCGTTTGGTTGTTTACCAAAACATACGTTTGGTAAGTTTGTTTCTTGTCTGTTTTTCATACCCACATTTATATTATAACGTTTAAAAGTTTTTTTTTTCGTTCTGCGGGCATTTAATGTGTGATAAGTGTAATTATTATTATTATTATTATTATTATTATTATTATTATTATTATTATTATTATGTTGGAAAAGAACTTGTGTTCTGGGTCATGCCGTATTGCAGTATATTATTTATCACTTGTTCTTGTGTAAAATGAAATTGTACACACAGCAAGAAAAAAAATTAATAAAAGCTGACTGATTAAAAAGTTTAACCGTTCAGAATTATGGTAAATATCATGCAATATTTTGTATTAAAAGCCTGGTTAAGCCGCTTACCTCGCAGTCTTCATATTTAATATTATCAGTTAATTTCCAAAGCATTTTCATTGGTTGTGGATAGAGTGAAGTGCGCCTTCGCTTGAGTTTGACACAGTGCACCAGGCTCGAGCTGCGCGCTCAGATCTCCCTCTAATGGTGGAAGAGAGAGACTCGAGAGCTACTGTAATAACCCTCATTAGCATATCAAGAGACCAAAGCCAATGAATATACACAGGTAGAAACTGCAACGAGAATTCCAGTAAGAATACCTTTACTGAGTTTCATTTGTATTTCAAAAGGGAACGGTAAATGCAGGGGTAATATTGGTGGTGAAGGAGCTCTTCACATTTTCATTTGAATTAATTATCCAATTTGATTAATTCAGAGCGGACTTAATAGGCCAAGAATAACCTGAAATATTAAAATATTTCTCTTATCTATTAAGGGCTACATGCTTGCATACATGTTTTCTTCAGTAACTTCTAAGTTTTTTGAATCTACAACCCAAGAACAGCCTGTAAAATATATATTGAACAATGTCAAATCGCTGCAGAATGCACGTGTTTTAGTGAGCAAAGCCACACTGATTCCAGTCTGACAATTGTAAACTGTTGTTTTAGTCCCATAGTGAGCCTGGGCCTGTAAAATACTCTCAATAGTGTTATGCAAAAAAGTCGATTCTTCTGTAGGTATACATATATTTAGAGCGTGTAACGGCGCAATTTGATAAATGTAAATAATTAACACAACAACATAGCTTGTTAAATGTGAATGAGGTCAGCAGACAGGTCGCCAAGTCTAAGGCGTTGTCTCTCTCTTATCTCCATTACCATTTTTGGTGGGGTGAGTCCAGTTGTCATTAATGAGAGGTCGAAAGAAACTAAGACACAATGACGATTAAGAGAGGCAGAGAAACGCGCAATAGAAATGGATGGGTGTGCTGCTTTGTTGTTCGCTGCTTATTGATTGGGGGTCCGCATCATTGAAACCAGTCGCACAAAAGAAAAGCAAAACTAGTCTTCATTCATAGCACTATTTGGCAATCTTCAATGTGAGAAAATTGTCCATTCACAATATTCGTATCTAAATTGACACAGTCCGTCAGTTATTTTTGGTGTTATATTCACAAAATAAATCACTGATTCATGTTTATTTTCTGACTTTTTTTTTTTTTTTTTTTACAATGGCATAATGGACCACATCGTCTTTTTAAATATCGTGTTTGATACAAAGGATGCACTTATTATTGCAGGGGAGGAAATATAAAGAAAATAATAAACAAAGTCCTTCCTGTTTATGTTATATAGGAAAATGCGTTATGTAGGCCTGACAAACAAAATGACCAAATTGCAATAATATCGGAAATGAGTGAGTTAAATTAACACATTTACACCAGCAAGCAAAATTAAATAAACAGCCTGCCAACGTCTAACAACAAATTTGGACTCTCTAATCAGCCACCTTGAGAGTGCTTTATTTTAGAGAAATCTGATCATGAGATTATTTTTTTCAGCGCTGTCTCGCTTTTGCCTTTACACTTATCTTTCACCTTCTCAAACGGAGAACTACCTCCGCAAACTATTCAGCTTTTGTGTGAAGCATTTTATTTACATTGGTTAATGACTAATACTGTCTGGAAAACCTCTCTGAAAAGCTACTGTGGAGAAGACTTAATTCTCACTTATATCCAAAAGTAAAAAACGTGCACCTTCATCACCCTCATATACCTTTAAAGGAAGAGAACGTACCTGCCAGTCTCCCATTTTGCCCATTAATGACATTCTTGTGTCTTCTTTCTGAATGTGGTACATCACACAGTGTTATCTCATTGGGTCTTGTGTCCTTAAGCAAAATTCTACTTTACCTGAACAAAATCTACTCACCTGGCAATAAAAACAGAGGACCACCTCACGGCGCATGCGCTCTGCTACGTGCACTTGTAAGCCAACAACACCTAGAAAAGGTAAAAGCAGTGTTGAAATTCCTGCTGCACAATAGCATGAACAGAACGCAGCAAGAGTGTTTTTTTTCTTCAGCCTGCTACTTTTAATTGTTACAATATTAAATCTGAATCTTATGCAGTCGGCATGCATAAAAAATTATCAGTGTGTTTTCAGATGATGTATTGTGTATACATACACACATACACATTGTGTTTTCAGATGATACATGCTACTGTACAGTTAAATTCGTTGTCCCTAAATGAAAAGGTTTTATTTAAATTTAATACATTATATTTTGCTAAGTTAAGGTAGGCCTAGTTATTAAAATAATAATAATACAACAACAACAAAAAGTAGGCTAATGTAAATGCAAAATGCAGGCTAATAAACTAAATATCACACATACAAAAAAGGGCAACACGTAGGCAGTTTTTCCCAAATACGTAGCTCGCTTGTAAGTGCCCGTGTGTGTGAATGGACCAAACTCTATAAAAAATTATCTACATGCGGATATCAGGGAATAACTAATAGGCCAAATGAGAAATTAGCCTATTCAGTACACATAGGCCTACTGCTGTAGCCTAAAAGATGGAACCCGCTGTCTCTTTTAGACAGGGCTTTATAATGCTTTACTTTACTGCATACATCAGAAAACATGTGTTAATAGAAGGAATTAAATTTTTAATTTAAAGTTTAATTCAAAATTTTAATTAGGTAAAAAAGAGAGACATTTCAAAATAAAAAGAGATAAAGAGGAAGACAGAGGTTTCAAAAGGCACCGGATCTTTAAGCACAAATTAATGAAGTGCAGTAATGCATGCACAGTCTGATGCTGAAGCGTGGGGTCAGAGATGTCATTCGGGACAAACAAACAAATAAATAAATAAATGTTTATATTTTAATCATAATAATTATGTTTTAGATTTGTATAGAAACTGACATTTTATTATGAAATACAAAAAAAATGCATTAAAACGCAGGTCCGTCAAAAGCAGCTCCGAGTTTTGCTGTAGCTTTAGTTCTTGATTAATATAAGTATTGATAGGGCTACTGACTATCTAATTTAAATCATTCGTTAAACTTGCATGCCAAGCATGAAACGTAAGTGACATTTTCTAGGCTAGAGTATTGTCGTGTAAATGTTCTCCCTCTATATCGCCTGAAGTTCTCTGGCGCCCTCTATTGGACAAGAGTAGATACCCCTTTATATTAAAGTCAACAGGAGTCAGACCTTTTTATTTAACGTTTCAGCATATCCACTTTAATTATGCATTTGACTTTTTGTGTTATAAGATAGCCTCACAATGGCTATAATTTTCTAGAATTTTTTTTTCTTTGAAAATACATGTTTTAAAAACGTTTTTTTAAAGGTATTGCAAACAAATTCTAATAATAATAATAATAATCATACCCTTGCCAAATATGAACAAGGAAGGCTGTGAAAATAAATCAAACACAAAACACAAAATCTAACTTTTCATTGTAGAATAAGGATTTAAAATGGGAGAGAAATCTCATTATGAAAAAAAAAACACATTGGCCACAATTAATCATACCATTTTATTCAATGCTATTTGCAACCTCCTTTTGCCAAGATAACAGCTCTGAGTCTTTATCTATAATGCCTGATAAGTTTAGAGAACATTTGACAAGAGATCAGAGACTATTCCTTCATACAGAATCTCTCCAGACCCGTCAGATTTCCAGGTCCATGTTGGTGCTTCTCCTCTTTAGTTCACCCCACTCAGGGTTCAGGTCAGGGAACTGGGTTGGCCATGGCAGAAGCTTGGTTTTGTTCTCAGTGACCCATTTTTGTTTTAATTTTGATGTTTGTTTGTGGATCATTGTCCTGTTGGAACATCCAACCATGGCCCATTATAAGATTTCTAACAAGGACAGTCAGTTTTTAATTTTTTTTTATTTGTTGGTATTTGTTACTATCCATGATGCCATCTATCTGAACAAGAAAAGAAAAAATAGGCACACAACATTAATGATACAGCAGTATATTTCATTATTCACATGGGGCTCTTTTTCTTTTTTATCCCTGTGTGCACCAAACCCATCTTGAGTGTTTGCTGCTAAAAAGCTCATTTTTTAGTTTCATCTGACCATAGAACTCAGTTCCGTTTGAAATTCCAGTAGTGTCTAGCAAATGAATATGACATTTTTAAATGAAAGATCAAATGGATAAACAATGCAGACTTATTTACACAGCCTTCTTTGATCATATTTACCAAGGGTATGAATAATTTTGAGCACAACTATATTCGGTATGTTTCTCATTTGGTCGTCTGGCGCCATCTAACGATGGTTTTTAAAACTGCAACAACATTACAATTTACCATATTAATGTGGATTGCACACAACCACGTTAAACATAAAAAAACAAGACTAGGTGATGTCTACGTACTTTTAATTTTAAAGTGCCTTATTGAATACACTCTTAAAGGTGCTTCACGATGCCATAAAATAACCTTTTTTATCTAAATGGTTATATAAAGAACCGTTAACATCTGAAGGACCTTTCTGTTTCACAAAAGGTTCTTTGTGGCGAAAGAAGGTTCTTCAGATTATAAAAAGGTAGAAAGAGATGTTCTTTAAAGAACCTTTCACTGAATGGTTCTTTGTGGAACCACAAATGGTTCTTCTATGTCATCGCTGTGAAGAACCTTTTAAAGCACCTTTATTTTTAAGAGTTTATTTGTTGAAAACTCGCTATATAAAAAAGATTAGTTAGGAAGCCCAGGCAATAAAATAAAACAATAACGCAATAGGCCATTTCAGTTTTTATGATTTAATGCCATACAGCAAATAATATGCATAATACATACGATTTTTCCAAATCTGTTTTCTATAACACTACCAAAGACTAACAGAGGACAGACCTCTGTAAAGGTGCAAAAACTTAATGAAGCCATGTGTTAGACGTGAGCAGGGATGGGCAGTATTTTAGATAAATGTATTTAAAATACGTATTTGAAATACAAAATACTATTTTGTATTTTGTATTGTAAAGCCTTTGGGACAAATCTAATGTAATTTGTATTTAAATACATTTAAGATGAGTATTTTGTATTTTCAAAATACATAAAATACTTTGTGCCAATCAACCTCTTTATCAGGGTGCTGATTTAGTTCAGACACACCCCTCCCCCAACCTTAAAGGGATAGTTCACCCAAAAATGAAAATTTGATGTTTATCTGCTTACCCCCAGGGCATCCAAGATGTAGGTGACTTTGTTTCCTCAGCAGAACACAAACGAAGATTTTTAGCTAAACCTGGTACAGTATGTCAGCCATATAATGGGAGTGGATGGGCACCAGACCTTTAAAAGTAAGAAAAAAAACATGCACAGACAAATCCAAATTACACCCTGTGGCTCGTGACGATACATTGATGTCCTAAGACATGAAACGATCGTTTTTTGTGAGAAAATGCTGTGTATCAAAGGTAAAAAATGATATAAATACTGTTTATTTATATCATTTTTTACCTTTGATACACAGCAATGTCCATCTGTCCTGAGCACGAGTTTATCATCCAGCTGTACATGTGAAAGCGCTCTGGCGTAGTATACGCAAACGCCGTAAGGGGAAACTGATAAAAAGTCCCGGATGACTTTGTGCAAGCAAATGTAATCTTTTAGTTTTAAATCAGTTTGAGCAATCAGGATAAGCACAAGTAATTACCATTTTGAATAGCCGCTATAACCACAATCTCTGTGCACTGTGTAAACAATGAGTGTCGTATACACGCGACAGATCGCTTCCGGCATTTGCGTATTCTACACCAAAGCGTGTACACGTGTAACGAGCCGGATGATGAGCTCATGCTCAGGAGAGATGGACGTGGTGGTGTATCAGAGGTAAAAATGATATAAATACTGTTCAGTTTCTCGCAAACAACGATCGTTTCGTGTCTTAGGACATCAATGTATCGTCACGAGTCACAGGGTGTAATTTGGATTTGTCTGTGCATGTTTTTTTTTTTTTTACTTTTAAAGGACTGGTGCCCATCCACTCCCATTATATGGCTGACAGACTGCACCAGTTTTAGCTAAAAATCTTGGTTTGTGTTCTGCTGAAGAAACAAAGTCACCTACATCTTGGATGCCCTGGGGATACGCAGATAAACATCAAATGTTCATTTTTGGGTGAACTATCCCTTTAACACTCATGCACGTGAGCTGCCTGCAGCAGAGTCAGCACTGGATCAGCGACTTTTCTCAGTTTTCTGCATTAAGGTAAGGGTGTCATTGTGATCAATTCCTTGTTGATTAAAGTTAAAATGGTGCATCATTCAGATTTGCCTTCAGTAAACATGAAAGAATAAAAAGGAACAACACATGTAGGAGAAAAATAGTGTTAGCTGCCTGTTAGCCAATCAGTTTTGATAGTTTTTTTTTTTTTTTAATCTATTAACTTTGTGTTATAGAGTTCTTGTTACTGAGTTGAAGTCTTGATGGTGATAAAACATAATAAAAGATGTTTGGGGGTAAAAAAAATTGTTTTGTTTTTCCTACAGGGAAGGGGAAGGGAAGATCATTTCTAATCAGTAGTACACATCTAAATGTTTTTGTTTTGCATTTAGAATATGTCCAGATATATTTCACCAGATATATTTCAGCCTAATAGGGATGCCTGCACTTGATGGCCAATTTCACATGTATTTTGTGTATTTTAAAAATACAAAATACTGTATTTGTATTTAAATACATTTTTACACAGTATTTTGTATTTGTATTTAAATACATTTTTCCACTCAGTATTTTGTATTTTTATTTTAAATACATTTCTATGTATTTATGCCCATCTCACGTGAGTTTAAAATCTGATTTGATTTTGTTACAGGGAGAGGACATGTTTATTAAGTGGGATTGATGTTAAGTGATTAATGGAAAAGCAATTGGCAGGTGTGTGGGTTTAAGAAAGATCAGCTTTCCTGCAGACTCTAGACTGTTTCCAGATTAGCTGTTTCACGAGTTCACACTTACATATAATAAACTGGGAATGGGTTATGCGTATTTGGCGAGCTGTCCGATGGCGGAGGGATGCTAAAAATCTGTCAAGGAACAGAGGTGAGGCTGCGGTATAAATACACGTCTGTTAATTAGGTTGATTGCTGATTGCGCTCCTCATGTTCATTGTTAATTATCTGAACGTGCTCCTCCCGAACTTTGTTAATAAAAAACATCATATGTTTCACCATGGCAACAACAATGTCCTAACTCTGCTACCAGAGAATGTAGCAGGAAGGAACAGGAACACTGACATATTGCAACCATATATTTTCACTTGTTTATTTGCTTGGTTAACCTGATTAAAAAATCTTATTATGGAATGTCTTCTATAGTCATTCATTGAGGGCAGCTCACCAACAGCTTCCAGGTGAAAACAGGAGACAAGAATGCCTGTTGTCACCCTTCCTGTTTCTTTTTACCATTGACTGGATTATAAAGGAATTCACTAGAGAGTGAAGGAACTGAATCCAGTGGTCCCTGTGGACCCAGCTTGAGGATCTGGACTTTGCTGACAACCTTGTACTTTTCTGCCACAACAAACAGCAGATGCAAGAGAAGGCCGATGTAGTAAAAAAATATTTAATGTCAGATTGTCCTTATTCTTAATAGAAATCCTGAAGATAAAATCCACAAGCAACCATCCATACATGCTAAATGGAAGTCCCCTAGAAGAAGTCCAGTCCTTCACCTACATGGGTTGACCAATGGCATAAACACCGTCAAAGGCAACAATTGGCAAAGCCCAAGACACATAGAGCTCAAGAACATCAGGAGCTCCAAAATCCTGTCCTTGGGAACTAAGATCTGCCTGTTCAACTCTAACATGAAGTCAGTGTTGCTGTATGGAGCTAAAACTTGGTGGATGACCATGATGACCATCAGGTAGGTGCAAATCTTCATCAACCGCTGTCTCAGAAGGATTCTCCAGAATCCAAGATCCATTCTCCAAAGTCCAAGAAACAACAGGCAACATGACCTCGAGGCTGATGTCACCTAAGACAGAGGACTCAGGAGATCTGTAGTTGGTGTAAGTAAGAAGTTATTTGTTTAATTGTAATAAAGCCTCTTAGTTGGTGAAAAACACTGCTATCATTATTAATTTACATTTATTTATTTAGCAGACGCTTTTATCAAAAGCATGCAGGATACAATTTATATTGGTCAAATTCAGAGACAAGACGCAAGTAATTCAGTAGGGTCGAAGTAAACTACATTTCCCATAAGTCAACTTGAGAGAAACCGTGACATAAGTACGTCAGCTGCGTAACTTTCAATTGGCGTTTGCGGACGTTTACGCAGTGCATAACAAGTCAACCACGAGCACCACCAGGCAAGGACTTTAGCCAGAACAGATTCTCAGGCAGCGGTATGAACTTTAATATTTGTACTGCAGTAGTGTAATGAATGTAGAATATACTTTTTCTAGTAACACCATCAAATGTTTTGAATGAAAAAAAAAAAAAAAAAAACGTGTCACTGTGTGCACTCACAGCTGACTGCAGAAATTTAGTTTACGAACCGTTCATGCGCAGAAACTGAGATCAGCTGAAGTTCATCGGTGTACGTGCTTGAATGTATGGTTTATGGGGACACAATGTGATTTACGTATAATGCAAAATCTGTATAATGGCATTGGCATTACAACGTATTCATTGTTTATGAGGGCACTTTCTGTGTCCTCGTAGACCAAATGGCTAAAGCTATTAACGGCGTTTGCAAGTAGTTTTCTGTTAGGGTGAGGGTGAGGGTTAGGGATAGAAAATACAGTTCCTACAATATACAAACCATTTCACCAATGGAAAGTCCATGTAAACCACATATACAAGTATGTGTATATGTAGGCCTATGTATGTATGTATGTACAGTTGCAATCGAAATTATTTAAACCCGACCTGCAATGACCTTAAAAACCTGACCTTAAAAAAAAAAAAAAAACAGTTCAACAAAGTTTATTAATACACATTTGAGTAATTCTGAGAACGTAAGTGGATGCATAATAAAAAATAAAAATAAATTGGCTCTAATTGTTCATGTTCAAAATTGTTCAACCTCCAAAATTTGGTGCAATCTTTTATTCTTTAAAACCACCAATAAATGCTGCTTGGAAGTTAGAAGCTTCTGTCACCTCTGTACTACAATCATAGCCTATTCTATTCCTTACCTGAAAAAGCTTTCAGATCACTGATAATATTTGGTTTTCACATTGCCACTGCTTTCTTTAAATTCAACCAAATATTTTCAGTTAGAATTAAATCTGAAGACTGAACGGACCACTCAAGAACATTCTATGGCTGATCCCTGAACCAAGCATTCATAGATTTGGATGTAACAATTTCATTATTTCATAATTTAATTTCATTATGTTCAAGTCTGCCTTTTTGTTCTTCTTGGTCAAGAGTGGTATTCAGCAAGATGCCTCAACATGAAGGCCATATTTGTCTAGTGTTCTTCTTATACACTGCATTGAAATGTTTTTTTCTTCTTTTGTCGGGTCATCTAGCAAGTCTATGGCTGTACATTGCAGGTTTTTCTCAGTTGCTCTGATCAAACTTTTTTTCTGGCTAAATGTATGCCTATGTAACAGCTCAAGCTAATTCTGTTTTAAGCTAGTTACTAAAGGCTTTATTGTGTTTTAAGGTAATTTTGTTCCCTACCATAAAAATAAGTGACTTAAAACAGCAATGTTGAATAATTATGACATAGCTGTGTTATTAAAAAATCCTATACCTCAAAAACATTACATTTATAATAAGGCTCTTTACATTTAATATGTTTTTGTATGTGTGTTAAGGTGTTGATGATGGCAGTGGACTGGGCTGGATATGGATATGCAGCACTAGTAGCATCTGGAGGAGTCATAGGATATGTCAAAGCAGGTAATGAGAAAGCTCAAGAGATTATCATATATATAAAATTTACATGATTAAGAGCCCAAACTTGTTTGCTGGTCATTGCTTGCCAGGCTGGTATGGTTATCAGGCACATGTCAGACTGCAAAACTGGTTAAAAACTGTTCAACTAAACCAGCTGAACACCAGCTTGATCAGATTTTACCTTACACATGCACCACCTTTATGATATTTTAACAAAAAATAAGTTCTTTAATCATTCATTTTCACACAAATTTTGATTGTTCTATATTTGTTATTAGTGGATAACAATTATTAGTGGATAATAACAAACATTTTAATGTTAAAAATGCTCTTTGTTTTGTACTCTGAATTCTGTATGACACTTTATATCATTCATTAAGTACATTTTATGTTTTAATACATTTGTCTTGCAGGCAGTGTCCCATCTCTTGCTGCAGGGCTGCTCTTTGGTGGTTTGGCTGGCTTTGGTGCTTATCAGACATCACAAGACCCCAAAAATATTTGGGTGTCTTTAGGTGTGCATTTCTTCACGCATTGTACAGTATTGTGTACACATTGTTTTTTTTGCATTCAAAAATGAATCTAGTGGCAGTATTCATGTGTTTGTTTTATAAAATTTAGGTGATAATGATTTTGAATTACACCATGTGTCATTAATGTTTTACCTCTCTCAGCTGCATCTGGGACACTTACTGCTATCATGGGAAAGAGATTCTATAACTCGCGCAAAATCATACCAGCTGGTCTCATCGCTGGAGCGAGGTAACTAACGTACATCACATTTGTCTAGTACACATTTGTCTAGTTTCCCTGCTTTGTCAGTCAAACCCCTTTAGAGTACCCCTTTTTTTTTTTTACAATTTAATTATTAGCTGTTCATCAGAAGTCTTCTGAAGTAATGCAATAGCTTTGAGTAAGGAACAGACCAAAATGTGTTATTTATAGAGTCTGATGACAGAATTGTTATTTCTGCCTGAACTATTCCTTTATGTATTTTTTGCAGTATCCTGATGCTGGCAAAACTCGGAGCTGGAATGCTACAGAAACCTCAGCAATCGTAATACCCAAACAGAAATCACTGTCTGCTTTCATTCAGACATAATTTTCTTTGAACAACATGTCATTATAGCGCATTGTCATTTTTTACAAAATATGTACAAAAATTTAGTGGTCAGGTGAATTTTTGAATTAAAAACATGCCAATTTTATGCATATAAAACGCTTACGAAATACTATTTATTGTTTTGAGTTCAGCCCAACTCGATCACTGTTATCTACATTATATGTTCGTGTGGTAGTTCTCAGTACTGTTTACAGACAAAAACTACTCAACATACAAGGAAATATAAATAACACTGCCTTGCAGTATGAATCACAGTAACACATAAAGAAAACAAGAATATATTTAAAAACTGCATACTATAAAAAAAAATGCCAAAAGGGTTACAAAAAAGTAGAAAGGGATATAGATCTACCAATTCCATTGAAAAAGAGAATTACAGGCATTTGATGCATAAACTGAACAAGACAAATTTGAAGATGAACAAATTCTTAGGTTTGTAAAATCCATTGTACACAGATTGTTTTTATTGAGCAATTAAGCAGCCGTGGGCTTATGTGGTGTAGATCTATCCTAGTTGCTCCTTTTAGAAACCAAGAGATATGTGTTTATGCAGTATTCACGAGTGTTGAAACAGGCTTTAGTCCTCACAGCAGCTGTAGCTCACGAGATATACTAGCGATGGCTTCCATATTTTGCAGCCCAGTCAACCCGCCCATGCACTGGCTGAACTGGTGGAGCGCGAGCAATGAGACTGGCTGAGTTTTTGCCCAAAGCAGAGTAACTCGTTCCTTTAGGTTGGGTTCGGTCTGCTCTCCTTTTCCATCCTTCATAATCTGAGAAGAGAGAAAGAGCATTTCACACTTGTGCAAATTCAGCAAAGTTAGGGCTACTTCTGAGAATTACGTAATAAAGAGGCTGAGTCCAAAATTAACACTTGAAACATCACACAAATTACAATGTATGAACAATCGTCTGGCAAATGTGATTAAAATCAAAGACATACAAACCTTCTAGTGACTTATTTGGAATTGTCCTTGCATTGGCCACCAAAATGGTAATATGAGGAAAAAATCATTATGCACCTTGACATTGATGTGACAGCTGCCGCTATACACTGACTGCCTCGTATATGCTGCTGGAAGTGACAATTTCAGTGCATGTCACTAATAGCACGGTATCAGTTATATAAATCCACCAGACATTAAAATATATGTACCCGGAACGTGTGACAACGTTAATTTTGGACCCTGAAAATAAGTGCTGACTAAAACTTCTGTTGTTCTGAGATTTTACCTTCAGAGATCTCACTGACTGAAACAGTGGAGGAAGGTTTGGACTTTGAAGGTTTAGCTTTGCCAGTTTTTGAGTCAGCAGTGGCAGAAAGATCAACTAAGAGCAGATATAAACATGAGAGAGAGACAGACAGAGACAGAGTAAATGAATAAATGTAGAATGTAGAAAGAAACAGATCTTAAAAATAGCTCTAGCAACAGATGTATAGAACAGTATTTACAAAGAGCAAGAACAAGAAACAAAAAGGCTTACAAGGGAAGTTTAAATGTTAAGTATAAAAAAGCATGAAGGTTTTGTGGCTCTAGTGTTATCAAATGGATTTTACACTAGACAAACCAATAACACCACCCTAAACTCATGGCACTATTTGAGGCAATGTTGCAATGTAGGATGGTGGGGGGAGGCTGTTTTTATCTTAGATAATAATGTGCCTCCTCCTACCATTGTTTTGGAAATTTTCTGGTTGGTCGGGCTGCTCAGTCAAACAGAGCAACATTTTGGTAGTGCCATTGTGTTTACATTTGTCAGGGAAACAAACGTACGAATTACAATAAACAAAAGAAAATATGTTAACTTCACCTTTAAATTTAATATCAGTACTGCAAAGCCAACATAATTGTATCAGTATACACAAGCCAACATGTATGCAGCATATAGAAAATAAAAATAGACATAAAACTGCTAATAAACAAGTCAAAAGTAAATTATTTGAAGGTAAATTATAAAACCAAACTCTTACGTGCATGCTGGTGTCCGAGAGGGGCGAGCTGAATCCTTTGTCCTACGGATCCCACTTCCTTCTTCTGAAAAGAAGGTATGTATCCTCCAGCGAGATTGTATGTGGTGGTTACAAAGTTTCCTGTGGGCAGAAGCCACAACTTATGAGTCAAGAAAGAGAACAAACACAACCAGCTAAACAAATTTTGTGTTTGATTGCTACATTTTGATTATCTACATTTTTGCAAAATATACCCACTAAAGAGGGGTTAACTATTACTACTAATTCTATTAGATGTCAGTATTAAGTAATAGTTCCTCACTGACTGGACTATATTTCTTGGACTAAGTGTCTTTCAGACATTTACACCTCAGATCAATGTCCATAATAATGTGGGCAATGGAAGAACAACACTGTTGCAAAGTGATATATGTACCTTTGACCCGTTTAATTTTCTATAATGTCCTTTCTTTATTTGTGGCTTTACTGCTACTTTCCTCTGAATCCATGCAAGGAGAAACAATGGAGAGTATTACAGTAAAAGTAGACGACAGGCCTTAAAATAACATGAAGCAGGGCTGAGCAAAAATTAGAATTAGAATTTAAGATTTGGCCTTGTCAGCTAATAAACTGAAATTAAAATAAATTGGCCACTGAATTGTAATTCAAAGAAATAACACAGTCAAACCAAAAATGAATTTAATTATCCTCTTTTTTTGCCACAAAAACACAATAACAGTTTAGTTTTGAATTACAATTCTGTTTGCTATGAGTTCAAATTCAGGAACTGACTTTAATTTAAGGCACTGACAATTTAATTCTGAATTATGCATAGTTGATTACAATTAGTGAGACAGTTAAGAATATGACTGCTGTAACTTTTTCAACATATTTTTAAAAATACATATAATAATAGATTCAGTAAAGAATAAGATTATAGATTGTTTCAATTTAAACCCATCCAGAAACCTCCCACCCAGAACATTCTAAATGTTTTATAAAACTAAGAGAGAAAAAAAGGAACTAGATGATAATAATAATATGTCAGCAAATAAATAAATATAAAGCAAGGTCTCATGAAAAAAGTTAAAGGTCCTGAAAGTGAGAATCTTAACTTCTCAAGTTTCATACAGCAAAAGATTTATTGGATCCACATATCATGCGATAGGAGAATGACGTGTTTCCATTTGAGAAGAATGGCTCGTTTAGCTAAAATTGTAGTAAAGATGATAACCTGGCAAGAGGAGACAGTTAAGTCAGGTCTCTAAGAAATGCCAAAATGAGCAGTCAAGGGGTTGGTACCCATGTCTATGTTAAGAACATTTTTAAGTGTATAAAAGACATTGGACCAAAAGTCTGTCGACTGAGGGCAACTCCAGAACATATGGAGATGGTTGGCAGAAAACAAGCATCACTCATATCTGGCAAAAAAAAAAAAAAAAAGGTCAGTTGGTTACATGAGCTCCGTGGAGCACTTTACACTGCAATAGGCTGTGTCTGGCACACACGTAACAGGAGTGAACCAGATTTACAATGTCACCCCATTGATCATCGATAACAGAAACACCTAGGTCATGCTCCCAAGATTCTCTAAAGGTCATGACACGCCAAGCCAACTTCAGAGAAATAGCGGTGACAAAAGCCGATGGTGTTGCGCTTAAACACACCGCTCGGACTACAGCCGACTGAAAACACGTGTGTTCTGCACCTGCGTGAGAGGAATTAGTCGTCTATATCAGCAGCAATCAATAGTATATATTCACCATTTAAAAGGAGAAACCGAAACAAGATTATACAAGATATACGCAGATATATGAAACGTAAACAAAGCAACATTTGCTTACTATTTTGAATATCAGTTATGTTGATAATTTTTTCCTTTTAAGCGGCTCATGTTATAAATATATTCACATATTGGAATGCTTGGGTAAAATCATGTAATGTTAGAACAGCCTTCTCTCTGTGCAGCCTTCATTGACTCGTTTGCTAAACTGAACATCCAGATAGTGTTCTCACTTTCGCTGATGGGGCTGACCCCATTCAACATGTTGAATCGTGCAAACTGCTGCTAACGTGAGGCTGACGATAGCTGACGTGTGGAACAGACCAAACTAGCCCAAATAACCGTCAGCTTGGTGTGTCCCAGCCTTAAGAGAAACAGAAAGGTCTACATTAAGTGTACTTAAGTTGTAATTAGCCAAGATTAGATGTTTCTAGCCTGCACATGAAGTGAAAAAATGATAGTGTTGAGTTCGAGTCTTTAAAGGTCCCATATTGTCAAAATCGAAATTTCCTGGCTTTTTTCATGATAACTGAGGTCTAGGGGCTATGTAACTACCATTTAAGTTTCAAAACAGTCAATCCACAGGAAAATGCACACAGCCTGCATAAAGTAGCTGTTCATTTTCACAAGCTGCTGTGACTTCAGTAAAAATGTGACGTCCGATCTACTCAGTCACCGCCTTCAGTCACCACCCCAAGCACCAACCACCGTCCCACCCTCCTTTTGTCAAACCCCCGACAACATCGCGTCCATTTTATTGCTAAGCAACAACAACCGGGAAACAAGTCGAGAAAACGCTGTTCAGTCGATGGATGTCAAAACTACATCATTGCACAGGCTTCCGAACAACGTTAATATAAAAGACCAGTGGCATGTCAACTTCAGCCTCTTTCACACAGCCATTCTGGAAAATACACGGATAATGTGTCCCATGATTTGATCCGGAATTGTTTAATTAGGTTCATTCACAGTTGTTTTACGGAATCTGTGCGTGCTTTACACACAACTCGTAAAGACATGTGACATTTGGATGTGAGATGTAATGCGACGCGTACATTTCACTAAACTGTAAGTAACCTGACGAACAATCTGTGCTTCAGCGCTGATAGTGAGGAGCTCCCTGATCGCTGCTTCATTCCACTTTGCACGTATTTTTCCGTCGTGAAGAGTCGCACGGTAATGTGCATCATCACTACAACACTGCCTTTATGGCATTTGGTTCTTTTGTTCACACAGCGCTCGTTCCCGTAATTTTCCGAAATCAGCGCGCATTGTGAAAGGGGCTTTACTAAAGCAACAGTTATGTAGCTTACTGCATTCGGTGTTTGAAAAAGAAAAAAAACATTAATGATCATTCTGAAATATCCTGTTGAGTGTCAGCTCTCTCTATGGCTCTGGGCTAGGCTACAGCATACATGACTGTAGTTACCTGTGGTTGGCCTGGCTGTGCGTCACTCGGAAAACAACAGGCCAATCAGAAGAAAGGTTCATGAATATTAATTAGACGGGCCAAAATCGACCTGTTCTTGACAGAGCTCCTAAAAAAGGAGCGGTAAAAATATACTGAGATGGATTTTGGCACTTATACTGCAAATATATATTCTTAAGGACATCAACAACCTCAAGAAATGTGTACAATATGGGACCTTTAACCATTCGAGTTCGAGTCGAGTCCGAGTCCAAAATGGGGCGAGTCGGACTCAAGTCTGAGTCCAAATGGGTAGAGTCCGAGTCCAACTAAACACTTCTGTTTGTCAGTATCTTAACCTTGTTTTCACCTTTACAACTAGATGACAATTTAAATGTAACAAAAGCAAACCACTATTGCATATTGCAATTTTGATTTTTGATTTCACACCATCTCATAATTAGTGTCCTGCTCAGCAAACTTAAAGTCATGTAACAGAAGTTATAGCTGACTTGATTTATGTATTGTGACATATTTCAGAGTGCTTTTAGAATGTAAAAAATTATAGGGCAGGACAGAACTTGACTTTATTTGTTGTTATATAGTAAATGTATACATTCAATGGGGTGGGTAGGACGCTTATTGAATGAGACCTGAGGAGCAGAGAATGCACCTCTTATCTCTGATTGTGGCTGTGTTTTGGGTTTTGTATGACAAATGGTTAGACCTTAGACAGGGTAGATGGCATTTAAAAACAATTTCTTGGATGAAAATGAGGCTGTGAGGGTTAATGACAGTTTTTAAGTAGCAGTCCATGGAAGCCATGGAATAAAAGAGTAAAAAAAAAAAAAAAAAAAAGTAAATTAGAGTTTTTTAAAATCAATTTTTAAAATTCTGACTTTATTTTCACAATTGCGAGATTATATCTCACAATTCTGATAAGACATGCTCTCTTTTCCCCTCAGTTCAAAATCATACTCAGAACTGACAAACTCGCTACTGTTGAGTTAAATTGAGTTATAAAGTCCGAAATACAACATATAAACAACATATTAAAAAAAATTCTAAATTGTGAGATAAAATAGGTAAATGTAATATGACGCAGTCTGCTCCAGCAGGTTAACGCTGCTGACGCTTTAAGACCGGACACACAGTCAACTATCCGAATCAAGTCCGAGTCAAAATGCATCCGAGTCCGTGACAAGTCCGAGTCCACTAAAAATTGTACTCAAGACCGGACTCGAGTCCGAGTACAAGTCTGAGTACCCCAACTCTAGAAAATGATTAAGAGGGCATTCAGGAGGATGGTTGGGAAAGTGGGGAAACAATTTCTAAACAGACTGTTTAACCTGAAGCAAGCAAAACAATTGACTACTCGGCAGACTGTACTTTGTGGACAGAGATGAAAAAGATGTGAACACCCTATCTTCATATAAGTCACTGAGCTCAACATGTTTGTTAACTGACCAAATGCTAAAAGCAGGATCAGAACAACATGGAGATAAAATTGCATTTCAAAAATAATATATTTGGCACTGCATATATACAGAATAAAAAAATCATTCATTCATTCATGTGTGCTCACCTGGGCTGATTCTAGACACTGGAACTCCTCCAATGGGTGCGATAGGTTTGTTCAGAGCTGGAGTGTCCCACATGTCTTGTTGAGATTCCTTGTTGCTCAGAGATGGTGTGTTCTTGCTTATTAACCCTAAGATTGATATAATCATTATGTAAAACCTAATTTATGCAAAATAGTCTAATGGGGTGTTTACATATAGATTGGTTTGCTGCATTAAAGGAACATTTGTTAAGAAGTAATTTGTTTTTAATGAGTTGAAAAAAAAAAACCTTTATGCAAATAAGCAGTGATGCAATGTGGCAACTGTCAATGAGATCTGAACATATGATCTATGTTCTGTGAGATACTCATTTCAAGCCATTCCGAGTTATCTGTCTCTGCGAACATGCAGAGATATTACTTTAAAAAAATGTGTGGAAAGCCATGTCAGGAATTGTCAACATTGTGAGCTAGTTTGATACATACATTGATAATCATTCATTATATAATGTATTGTGCACAGCTGCAATTCATAAAAAAAGTGAATAAATGAAACTGAGATCTTGCCTGGCAGGTATCTTGACTGGCGCAGGTAATGCTGTCTGGCTGAAGAGGTGCTCTGGTGACTAGAGTCTGGCTGGTTCAGTCTGCTGGTGTTTGGTAATTTTGTTACAGTGCTAAATGTATAAAGGGGTTTCTGGTCCTTGGGCCTACAAATATTTTCATAACATAAAAAAAGAAAAGGTGAAATCTAAAATGGAATAATTTAAATTTCAATAGAGAAACACTTCAGAGCTGAACTAATGACAAACATAGAGCCATACAGACCATTTAAAATCAAATGGTTCAATTTCCATTTGTATGCTTTGTTAGAAGGTCAGTAGACAGCAAGGCTGCTCACTAAGTTTTAGAATAGTGTGCTTATTGAAATGTGCTATAAATAAGTGTTAAAACTGTTGATGTTAAGCGCTGAATGTAGTGATCATACTGTGTAGTAGTTTTTT
Source organism: Garra rufa (assembly GCF_049309525.1). Taxonomy (NCBI): domain Eukaryota; kingdom Metazoa; phylum Chordata; class Actinopteri; order Cypriniformes; family Cyprinidae; genus Garra; species Garra rufa. The sequence continues at coordinate 875,486 of NC_133384.1, read as the reverse complement.
CCTCCTCAGGGCCTTTGCTGGGTTTTTTAGAGAGTGTTGCTGCGGTATCAGAACAGTCAGACTCATCCCAGCTGTCTGAGGGTTTCATGTTGGTCTGTCCCCATCTTCTTCGTCCGTTCTTCAACCCAATCAAATTGTTTTCACCCCCAACCACCTCATGTTAGGAACACAAAGTAAAGTGCTGATGTTCATTTAGGTATTCAAATGCAACTATAACAGGTAATCATTAAGTTTCATTTTAATTTATCAGTTTCATTTTGTCAAGAAAGGAAGAAGTGGCTCAGTGGACATTTTACTTAGTTAACAGACTGTACTGCATCATACAATTATTATTAGAAGCTCATATGCTCATATTTAAAAAAAAAAAAAAAAAAAAAAAAAAAAAATTCAAAACTACTTTTATAGGTTCATGAATTTCTGGTTGTGGTTCATGATACTGTGAAAAAACAGCTGTATAGAAGACTGTGTGTCTTCCATGTCCCTTCATGGCATCGTGAGTACCAAGACAAAATAAACTGAGAATACAATATACAATAATTACAACATTTTTCAAAGTTAATTCCAACATTAAAATTGAGAAAAAGGTTTTGTACCTTTTGTGTGTACGGAGCGAGAGGGTCTGTCAGAGAAAGAGACTGGGGCAGAGGAATCTGCTGCAGTGGCTGATGGGAGCTTCTGCTTTGGCCTTTAGTCTGTGATGGCAGCACTGGTTCTGAGACAGACTGCAGCTCTGATCTGGGTTCACTAGGCAGAGTCGTCTTTATTTGAGCCTTCCGTACATCAGGAGTCATGGGTAGGGGGCCCAGAACTTGTCCTACTTGGAAGTAGGGGTATCTGAGTGCCTAAAATTAAACAAACATTAATACTGTCTTTATAAGAATAATTAAAACGTAGATGTCAAAAATGTGCTAAATTAAAGTAACACAAAAAAAGTTTTGAATGGGTTATTATTTAACAATTAGTCTGGTGAACCAAACCTATTAAGAGTTCTACTCCACCAAAACTATTACAGTTCTGCAGCCCTCCACATATAACCGAAACGATCCTATTCATAGATTCACTTTGACACTGTGTCAGCCTCACCCTGTGATAAAAGTTCCACAGACTAATACATAACACTTGGTTTCCAAGTGTTGAACTCTGAAATGTTTAAGCTTTGCCCCCCAAAGTGAAACCTGGCTGGCAACAAATTCATTAGAGTCAGATGTGGTGGTGGATAACACAAAAATAATTCCAAAAGAAATTGGTTTGCCAGCTTCTTAACTTGGGACATTAATCCTCATGTGCAAACTCCACCAGAGACATTAATCAAGTGATCAGGAGAAATTAAACAAGGACACATAGCCATACACTTATGGACTGCCATTGTATCCGACAGGAACTTGATGTGAGCCTCTAAATATGAAGAGAAAACTCTTAAAATCCACTATGGGTAAATTAATAGTTTTCTAAAAGAAGAAAATCATCTGTGCACACACGTCCTTATGGGGTGTCAGTCAAGTGACACCTCCGTGGGCAGTATCTGACAATAAATTGGCATGATTCTATACAGGCGTCAGGTAATTGTCAAACCAGAGGGTGTCAAAGTGAACCTATGAAAGGTAACTTTTCACACCAACCAAATGAACAAAACTCTGACCTCAGAATTTATTTTACACAAAAAGTTTTATTTTTATCCATTGTAATAATTCATCAAAAAATGCATTGCAATTTATATATACCTTCGCAGAAGAGGGTCTTTTCTTTGGGTCCCAGTGAAGGAGATCTTTCATGAGGTCTAAAGCCTCATTGGTGGCATTGGGGATCAGAGTTTTCAGTGGTGTAGGAACACACTGGGGGAAGCGGAAGTTCATCGCAGCAGCAAGCTGATAACCCTCCGGCCAGTCTGACTGCAGGGGAAAATAACAACTTACTATCAAGCACTTTTTTTTTACCAATTATACTAAATACTGTAATAAATAAGATCTCATTAAGAACTCGGATCAGAATTCATTATTAAAGTCGCACGTAGCTCACCCTAGCTCACCATATATGAAGGATGCCTTGGGGTTAGTAAATTTTAGTAAAAAAGCTGCAATCCTTAATTTTTTTTTGTTTACAATTTACAAAATGTATACAATAAGTGGGTACATCAGGAATCCATTTTCCAAACCGTGTTTTTGGCTTATCCTGAATCACTACGGTACATCTATAGTAAGTTTTTGTATATTTTAGACTGGTTCTGGTAGGAACTGCTGTGGAGTAGCCCAGTACCTGAGCTTTTGTCATAGACATAAACAGAGGATGTAGCTCCGGCTATAATGTTCTTCCGCAAGATGCATGCAGCCAGAAGTTACAGACTGCAGCTTTAAGTACTGCAGTAACAAAATGAACCTCCATCTCCATATGGCCAGACACCATCCAGCCCTGGTAGCAACAAGGAGCACACACCTGTCATGCTAGATGCAACTGACATTGCCTGATGCTTTTATCTCAAAACACCTACTCGGCACTCTCAAAAGATGCAAATTAATGCACTTCATATATCAGTTGTGTATAGTTTCTAACTTCCGCCAATATGGATCAACGAATTTGATGACATTACACTATACTCATCAATCTTTGTCCAATCAAATGCTTTCTATAATCCAAAGCATCTACCCCTACACTATAAATAGACAGTGAAGCTGCGGCTGAAATCTGTTAATTGTTCACAAAGTTAGTATTTTCTGTCTAGTGAATGGCACAGTGGACTATAATCAACTGTATTACAATAGAAATGTTAACTGACCGACAGCGGTATCCAACGATGCAAACTACTCGACTTTTTTTTCTCAAATATGGCCAATTTAAGAGAGAGAGAGAGAGAGAGAGAGAGAGAGAGAGAGAGAGAGAGAGAGAGAGAGAGAGAGAGAGAGAGAGAGAGAGAGAGAGAGAGAGAGAGAGAGAGAGAGAGAGAGAGAGAGAGAGAGAGAGAGACAGAGACTGGAAGTAGAACTGGAAAGTCATGATCCACTTGAGCTCCTAATTTTTTTGCAATCTTTTATCTCTAGAGTGAAGCAGGCCTAACAAAACATATATCAAATCAAAGAAAAAAGTGAGAGGAATATTAAGGTGACCGTGATAGCTGTGAATTTGTTTGCTTTTTCTTCAAAATAGGCAACTAAAGAGCACTGAAACAGAGCAATCAGGAGGAAACAGGATAAACTGGATAAAGCAGAAGATACTGGAATCAGTTAACATCCAAAGAACAGGCAAGACTGAATCTCCATCTACACTGCATTTTAAAAGACTATTACAAATTAGCAAAATAACTAAAAAGTTGTTTTAGTTAAGTTGAAATATAATAAAGTATAGAAAACTAGTCTGAGAGTGACAGTTAAAAAGTGACAGTTAGAGGAAAACAAAAAACAAAAATGGAAGCCATTGCAGCAGAGCCCCTCCCCCACTCAATTAAATTGACTATTAAGAGTGTAGACAATTAAGAGTGTAAAGGACAAGAAAGCCTATAAATACAGCCTGCTGAAGAACAACCCAGAGACCCTAATGGCAGATGTTTCACAAAAAGGGGACAGAGCCATCATCACTAATCTGCTTCTCTACACAACAGTGTGCAATCTTTGGCACACGGTCATCTGTAAATTCTACAAAAGTTATAGAAAACTAGGCATCTGTAACGGCAGACAAATCCAAATTTATGAAGAAAATGACATTAACAATGCATTTCTAACAGTAAATATCTACCATAATGGAACCATAATGTTCCAGGGGACTTAAGCATCTCTCAGCTCTGTCCAGGCAAACTTCACCAGCCTAAAAGCTCTGGCAGAGGCTGAGAAACAAACACAAGGAGCAAACAGTGATGCTGCAGGAGGCTGTGACACCCAGAGCTCAAGAGAGAAGCTAGAGGAGATGGAACTTAACCCTGCTGAACACGACCCACAGCTAAAACAGTCTGTCGATCAGATCAGAAACAGCCTCTCCCTACAAGAGGTAGAACTGGTGGAGCTCAGGGAACTAGCACTCTCCCATGCAATATCCAGTGAACGCCTACAACACCTGGAAAATAAACTTAATCACCTCAAACGTGACTTTGAAGCTAGTGTTAAGGAGCTAAAAGGAGAGATATGCAAGTTGCAGCAAGATAGGGAGACCCTGAATAAAGAACTGAAAACAGTCAAACAGGAGCTGCTGCTCAAAGGAGTAATACAAAGCCTGAGACAACAAACAGAGAGCCTCACACACACCTGTAAGCAGCAGCCCAGCTCTCCCACCACCCAGACAACACCAGCCCACAGTCCAACACCTGAGTCCAGCATCACAGCAGCAGCACCACTGACACCACAGACAGATGACCCTGAGGGACCCCAAGAGCAAGGAAATGACCCACAGAATGCAGAAGTCATCATCTTAATTGATTCAAATGGCAAATTCATCAATGAAAAACAGCTCTTCCCTGGCCACAAAACATTAAAACTCTGGTGCCCAAAAACAGATATTGCCCTACAACAACTGAACAGGGAAAATCTGGGTGAACCCAACCACATCATCATCCATGTGGGCACAAATGACCTGCGGGCACAGCAAGAGCGAGTAGCAGACTCCTTGACACGGGTGGCCATAAAAGCAACACAAACCTTTCCGACTTCAAAAGTAGTTATCTCCACCATCCTGCCCAGATCAGACTTCCATCCTCGCACCATACAAAAAGTAAATGCAGACATTTCACGTAGATGTGCTGGAATGCCAAATGTTCACCTGGCACATCATCCCACACTGGACCTCTGCCATCTCTACGACCATGTCCACCTCCGTAAAGACAGTGTTCGTGTGTTTGCCAAAACTCTTAAAGACGTGGCCCTGGGTCGAACCCCAGGCAGCCCCCCCATAGAACGCTAGAGCAGCCACTACCTTTCAGCCAGTGAGACGCTTTCCCCCAACAGCACCTCAAATCATCACCTCTCCAGGCTCTACAAATCCTACCCACAGGCCTGCACCCTATGGCCAAGCCACCATGCCCCCACCTCACTGCCCTGGACCTGTACCTCGACCTGGACCTATACTTCAACCTCAGCCTCCACAACCTGTTCTCTACTACCATCAGTCTATGCCACAGCAGCTTAGATCCCAACAGCTGCAGCACTCTGCACCACAGGGCACTCTCTCCTTGGACCAACATCAGCGAAACCACAAAAAACCCAGAGCAGCTCCAGCGAGGAACAACAGCATCTCAACAGACCAGCAGCCTGGTCCACATCCACAATCCCACCGGCCAGAGCATCAGGAGCAGAGGAGTTATGCCGCAGCCCTAAAAGGGCCAAACCACACCAACCTAGTAGAGATTAAGGATCTGCTCAGACTTATATGCACACGACTGGAACAGTAGTAGTGAGTAAAAGACATACACACAAAATATGTATAAAACAAAAATGTAGATCTGTTTACACATGTTCTCTTTGATCCTTGATACTGTGTTGAACATGGGTTTGTTTTACTCTAGAGCAATATTAAGATTGTTGAATTTTTTTACATTTGTTGACAAAATGAAATCATTAATTATTACAATGTGGAACATACAAGGTATTAATTGATCCAGTTTTGGTTACAAAACCCAAACCGCAGATTTCAGAAAAAACATATCAGGCATGGACATAATAATACTACAGGAAACATGGCGCAAAACTGACGAAGTCACTCTTTGTCCCCCAGGATACTGCGAAATAGTTTTATCCTCTAGAAAACATGAAAAAAAAAAAAAAAAAAAATCACACGTGGAAGAGATTCAGGGGGCATCATAATCTGGCATAAACAAGAAATTGAAAAATACATTCAAACAATTAGAAAAGAAGATTCACATATCTGGCTCAAAATCAACAAGCACCTTACACAAACCACTAAAGATGTTTTCTTATGCGCCCTCTATATTCCTCCCTCTGAATCTCCATACTATCATGAGGACATCTTTGAATCTCTTCACAGTCAAATTAACCACTTCCAGGCCCAGGGAAGTGTGTTGATCTGTGGAGATCTAAATGCCAGGACAGGATCTCTTCCCGACTACACCACAGATAATGGGAATACCTATATTTTTGGACAGAGCTTCCCACAAAACATTGTAAACTCCCCAAGAAATAACTCTGATGACCAAGTGAATAAAAATGGAAAGCTTCTGATCGAGCTCTGTCGAAGCCTCGGTCTGTACCTCATTAATGGCAGGGTGAGAGGGGACTCTCTTGGGAGGTACACCTACAGTTCATTTCATGGTTGCTCAACAGTTGATTACATGATCACAGATCTGGATCCATTCTTTTTCGGAGCATTCACAGTCAAACCACTAACACCCCTGTCAGACCACAGTCAAATTACTGTTTACCTAAAAAGGACAACAAATACAAACTTACACTCACAGCCCAGTAAGCTATACAACATTAGACAGAATTACAGATGGGCATAGGGGTGGGCGATATCTCGATATTTAAAATATATCGAGATATTTTTTAAACTTGATATGAATTTTGACATATCGTATATATCGATATAATGTTTATATTTAATTTTCGCCACTTTGTTTGTTTGCCTTCTCTGTGCTGTGCTCGCCCCCGCCTCCTTGCTTTTGTTCCCCCTCCCCTCGCCTGTCGTCTCATTCAACATGGCGGCGCCCACAACCAGCCCGGAGACTACAGAACTCGTTGCAAAAAAAAGGACAGCTGGCTCCATTATATGGAGATACTTTGGTTTTAAGGCGTCGGTTATCTTTCCTATAGAACAGGGCTATACATTGTTCTTTTATTAAACAAACTAAATAGCCTTATGTTATTTATCTTATTTACACGAAGGCATGTCATTTATGTCTCTGGTCGCGCGTTCACAATGTCTCCTCCGCGAAAACACGGACAGGATCGCGGACTCCATTCATAAAAACGGAATTTACTATAGCGCGGAATGCCACGGAATTCGTTGATTTTTGGATGAATAAATCAAAAGTTGGTCTGTCACTTAATTCAAATCGCGATATGGACTAGTGTCTGTGAAAACTGAAATGCAAAAAGACCGTTTTAATATGAATCCTGCATGTTCCGTTTGTCTCTGTATGTATGAATGGTGGAGACGCATTTTTTTTTTTACTACACTCATACTGAAGCACGCGTGAAGCTGAGTGTCACTGAGTGTCACTTTTACCGTTTCATTTGAGAAAACTAGCATCATATCATACTGTACACCAGAGCCGGCCCTCCCTATAGGCGAACTAAGCGGCTGCTTAGGGCCCCGCCGCCACTAGGGGGCCCCCACTAGTGATCCAAGTCATTACGTTGCAAAGCGCGTGGCTGTCACTAACCAAGTTTCCATCCAGTTTTCGAACTTTTTTGTTAATCGACAAAGAGAATATGCGTAAAATAAACCTGCGAAATTTGCTGTCCAACCGGCCTTTTACCGATAAAATGGTGTGCATAATGACCTCATCCCTAAAAAAAAAAAGAAACCGTGACATAAGATTTGGTGTATCGCAAAAAAAAAAAAAAAAATTGCCCTTGAGCTGTTTCCATACATAATTTCGCCTATATTGCGTAAATTATATAGGCTAGTAGCCTGTTCTTTATCCATTTGAAACAAAACCTAATACTAAATGTAAGTGTCAAGAGGTATTTTTTTTTTTACTTTGTTAGACTATTTACTTGATCATCAACAATAATCATAAAAAGGAGCAGTTGTATTTCTATCATTTTTTCTGATTAACTTTTAAATAGGAATGTTAATTTCGATTATTTCTCCTGACAACCGACGGTCATTTTTAACCGTTAACCGACAAGGTTATGTTAAAGTACAATTAAATGAAATTTTAATTAATACGCGGCTGTGACCCATAAAAAATACCTAAATTTGTTTTCCATGGATTAATTTTATACACGCAAAAAGCAGCATAAACAACAGAATGTGAGGATTCACATGGTCACGCACCTGCAGCGATTCTGCAAATGGAGGAAAACATTATAAAAGCTATATAAAAGAAACAAATAGATATGCAAAATATATTTTTCTAAATAAATAATGAATTAACAAAACGAAAAAAAAAACGTGAAACAATTAGTAGCCTATATCAACCTATGCAGAATTTAGTTTCTTTTTTCTGATGCGCTTTTGAGAAAGCGGCATCCTTTTTGTTTTCTTTTTTACAAAAGCAGACTGTTTGTTTTTAATGTGAATGTGCATAAATAAAATAAATATTTAGAATAGTTTGGAATAATGTCTTACTACTCTTATATGACCACAAACGAAGGAGTAGGCTATTGTAAGTTTCTTCCACTTTTATAAGGGGGAAAAAAATCAAGTGAGCGTGCTGGCGCCTCCTGCGCGCAGTTAAGCATTAGGCTACTAACTGGATCGACAACGCGGCTTCATTGTCAAAATAAAATACAGTCAAACATATTGAAAAACATGCTGTTTTATTTCCTCTCATTTTAGGACAAATCATTTAAATTTAATGGAACGATACTCATAACACAAGAACAAAAATATAAGAAGCTACTAACAAGCCAAAACGAGTTAATTTAAAATGTTGTACTTATCATTCCAATATCCACATAAAACAAGATTTTCAGAACAAAATGAATACATTTTAACTTGCAACGTAGCCTACTAAAGGAACATTAAATTAAGATATGTATGTTTGAGAGGTAACTTGTCAGTTTAATCAAATGAATATGATTTATGCGTTTTTTGAACTGGAAAACGGTGCTTTAACATTAGCAACACGAACAGGGACGCTGCCTCACATTTATTTGCCTCTCTACAAAAAGTGTTTCCAAACAGATTTTTGTGACATTTGAAGTATGGATTAAGAATTAATGTTCTAAAGTTAAACGAAAAAAGATTGTTTTGACACATAAGAAATTTAATCGACAAGGCATTTCCATCAGCTATGTCGAAAGCGCAAATTCCGAAGCTTTACATGTTTTTTTGTTTTTTGTTTTGTTTTGTTTTTTTTCCCACAAAAAAAATCTTTGGATGGAAACCTGGCTACTGGCAATACTCGATTTTTTTGCATGCTTTTGCAAGGCAGGGCCCCAAAATTATCCTGCTTAGGGCCCCCAGATGAACAGGGCCGGCCCTGCTGTACACAGAAACTTTAGGGCAACCTGTCAAAATAAAAGTACGGTTTAACATGAAACAGAACAATATTAGTATTGTATTACTTTTGTACAGTATAATGTAGGTGTTTATATATTCCTATTTAAATAATTTACATAAAACAATATATATATATATGATAAAAAATGAATATTACAAGATTCACCACTTAATTGTAGAAAAAAATACTACAATTATTATTTAAACGTTTTAAACTGAATATAATTTTTCTTCCATGTATTGATTTTAACAGTAAACCTCTGTTTGCCAAAAATTAAAAGGGTTTATTTATATATTAAAAGAAAATTCGCAGAAGCACTTTTTTTCTGAACTGCCTACCTCTGAGTTTCAATAAAAAAAGACTTTGGAATTTGGCATATTTGTTTTTCAGTAGTTTTGGGGGGGTTATTTATCCTGTAAAGATAATGAGATATATATTGTATATCGAGATATAGCAAAATATATCGAGATATATTTTTTGCTCCATATCGCCCAGCCCTAGATGGGCACAAAACAGCACAGAAAAATATGTGACAGCAATTGGCCATCCAAACATATGCTTACTTATAGACAACTTTCTAGGCAGAATTTATCCTCACAATCGAGATGGTGTCAATCTAGCTGTAGAGAACATAAATTATATATTTGAATATTTGGCCAATTTATTTAACCTCACATCCTCTAAGAAAATCCATAAAACCACACAAGAAAATGAAAAATGGTTTGATTTAAGCTGTAAAACCATGAGGAAAAAATTAAGACAATTATCAAATCAAATTCAAATTACTTGCATAAAAAAACATCATGAACAAGCAGCCATACAAAATGGAGACACCTGGAAAAATCACTTTGAACAACTTTATAGTGAAATTAAAATGAACCCAGAACAAACCCAGAAATATGAAAAAATGATTCATATGGAACATACAATTGGTAAATATCAAAACCCATTAGACTACCCTATTACAGAAAAAGAACTGATTGATAAAATCCAGGCCCTAAAAAACAAAAAAGCAAGTGGACCAGATGGCATTCTCAACGAAATGCTCAAGAACACAGAGCACAAATTAAGATTGGCCCTACTAAAACTGTTCAACTTTATTCTGAGTGTTGGTCACTTCCCTAAAACCTGGAATCAAGGACTCATAACGCCCATATTCAAGAGTGGAGACAAATCAGACCCCAACAATTACAGAGGCATCTGTGTAAGCAGTAATCTGGGGAAGCTGTTCTGCAACATCATCAACACAAGAATTGTACACTTCCTTACAGTGCACAATGTCCTCAGCAAAAGTCAAATTGGATTCTTACCAAATTATAGAACAACAGACCACATCTTCACCCTTCACACCCTAATTGACAAATACATTAACCAAAACAAAACCAAAATATTTGCTTGCTTTGTAGATTTCCAAAAGGCCTTTGATTCAATCTGGCATGAAGATCTGCTGTCAAAACTTCTAGAATCAGGTATTGGGGGTAAAACATACAATATTATTAAACAATGTATTCAAACAATCAGTGTTCAATTAAAATTGGAAATAAACAAACAGAATTCTTCACTCAAAAACGAGGTGTGAGGCAGGGCTGCCCACTATCACCGACCCTCTTCAATATTTATATTAATGAATTGGCGAAACTCCTAGAACAATCAAAAGCACCTGGCCTCACACAACATGACTGCAACATAAAGTTCTTGTTGTTTGCAGATGATCTGGTTCTGCTGTCTCCAACAGAAGAGGGTCTACAGCAGAACCTAGACATTCTGAACAAGTTTTGTCAGACCTGGGCCCTGACTATTAATCCTAACAAAACTAAAGTACTAACATTCCAGAAAAGACCCACATGTCAGGGAAAGAGACACAATTTCACCCTTGGTATGACCAAAATTGAATATGCCACAAACTACACATACCTCGGGCTGAAAATAAGTGCAACTGGTAAGCTTAATTTGGCTGTGAATGAAATGAAGGAGAAAGCAAGAAGGGCCTTTTATGCCATCAAAAAATCTATCCAAATTGAAATACCAGTTAGAATCTGGCTCAAAATATTCCAATCAGTCATAGAACCTATTGCATTATATGGCAGTGAAGTATGGGGTCCTCTCCTAAATCACGAATTTGAAAAATGGGACAAAAATCCGATTGAAGCTCTGCATACTGAGTTCTGTAAGAGTATTCTCAGAGTACAGAGGAACACACCGAACAACGCATGCAGGGCAGAATTAGGCCAATACCCTCTACTAATGCGCACTGAGAAACGAGCCATCAAATTTTGGAAACACCTTAAAATGAGTGACCCCAACTCTTACCATTTTAAAGCCCTTAAAAACCATGAAGTGAACCCTGAAAAAAGTCCCCTGATTCAGATGCTCCTGAAGCTGCAAAAACAAACTAACATGACTAACAACATCCAGAATCAGGAAAATGAAATATCCATTCACAAAATTCAGCCCAACCAAATTATAAAAGCACACAAAGAAAATTATCTATCCTATTGGAATGAAACGACAGAAAAACAAAGTAAACTTGAATGTTATTTGGCCCTACATAGAGATTACGCAACTGCAGATTATCTGAGTAAAGTAAAAAACTGTAAATTAAGAAGACAAATGACAAGGTACAGACTGAGCAATCATTCTCTGACTATAGAGAAGTGGGGACAGAGCAACACTTCCTCACCAGCTGTCCTAACTATCAAGAAATTAGAACAAAATTTTATCCAAAATTTGAAAAACTTTGCCCTGACTTTAAAATGTTAAACAAGAAAACACAACTTCAATATTTATTAGGTGAAAAACAAGATTGTATCTTACTAGCAGCAAGATACATTGATGCCTGTCACAAAAAGAGGGAGGAGTCAGCAAATCAGTGATGCGCCCACCCACATACACACACCACATTGAATTTTAAATTGTTCATAGAATTCTAAAATGTTAATTACTTGTCCTGCCTTTTTTTTTTTTATAATGTATATACATGCATGTTTCTGTTGCATACATATCTGTTTTACATTCAATGTAAACACACTGCTTTGGCAATACTCTGTAACAATTGTCATGCCAATAAAGCACATAATTGAATTGAATTGAATTGAATTGAATTGAGAGAGAGAGAGAGAGAGAGAGAGAGAGAGAGAGAGAGAGAGAGAGAGAGAGAGAGAGAGAGAGAGAGAGAGAGAGAGAGGGCTCTGTACATCGTCAACGGGAGACTGCGAGGAGACTCGCTCGGCCGATACACCTACAGCTCAGCTCTGGGGAACAGCACTGTAGACTATACCATCACAGATCTCGACCTTTCCTCTCTGAGAGCATTCACAGTCAAACCACTGAAACCTTTCTCAGACCACAGCCAAATCATCCTCTATATAAAGCAATCTGAAACATCACCCAAACCAATTAGGACCCCATATCAAATGAGCAAAATAATGTCTTTCAAATGGACAGAAACCAGTGCCAGTAATTACAGCACTGCTGTCGAATCCCCAGAAATACAATCCCTCATACATTCATTCCAAATACAGGAATACCCTAAAAACCAATTCGGCATCAATCAGGAAGTACAAGACCTAAACAACATATTCTACAAAACAGCACAAAAAAGTAATTTGGCAATTGTTAAACCAAAGAAGAAAAAATATTTAGATACTAACAAATGGTTTGATTTGGACTGTAAGGCTCTGAGAAAAAACCTCAGAAATTTATCAAATCAAAAACACAGACAACCAGATAATCCGGACCTCCGCCTTCTCTATTGTGAGGCACTAAAACAATATAAAGCCACACTCCGGCGGAAAAAAGCAGTTTTTGCAAAACCAGTTTGAAGAAATTGAAAAATCTATAAACTCACACAAATTTTGGGATAAATGGAAATTGTTATACAAACCAAATCAAGACGTTCTGGCAATCCACAGGGCTCTAGAGTGCGACCAATTTGGTCGCACGTGCGACCTAATTTCTCAATGGTGCGACTAAAAAAAATCAAAGGTTGCACCGGTGCGACCAGCCGTTCGAGGGGAAAAAAACGAAACTCCGTCACTCTTAAAGTCTCCCTGTTGCTCAACAACAGACACACATTAGACCCATATCGTGGTCTAAACCAGTGTTTCTCAACTCCAGTCCTCGGGACCCACTGCTCTGCACATTTTGTTTGTTTCTGAGTCTGACTCACTCAGTTCAGTTCATGAATCTTTCTACTAATGAGCTGATGATCAAAATCAGGTGCCTTAAATGAGGAAGACATACAAAATGTGCAGAGCAGTGGGTCCCGAGGACTGGAGTTGAGAAACACTGGTCTAAACCAATCAGAGATGAAGGACGGATCCCGCCCCCCCTCTGATTGGCCGTGGTCCAGATATTCCTGTACGTGTGTGTACGTTTGAAAATGCATATGATGCAGTCAGGATGTCTCTACATTGTTAAGCGTTCACAATGCCTCCTCCGCAAAAACACGGACTGGATCGCGGACTCCATTCATAAAAACCGAATTTACTATGGCGCGGAATGCCACGTAATACGTTGATTTCTGGATTGATAAATCAAAAGTTGGACTGTCACTTAATTCAAATCGCGATATGGACTAGTGTCTATGAAAACTGAAAAGCAAAAAGACCGTTTAAAATGAATCCTGCATGTTCCGTTTGCCTCTATGTATTAATGGTGGAGACGTGTATTATTATTTTTTAACTACACGCGTATAGACTACTGAAGCACGCGTGACGCTCCCGCTAATTTTTGGCATTTGCATCTCACATGAACAGATAAATCTCCAAACCTACTGTGTCACTTTTACCGTTTCATTTGAGAAAGCATCATATCATACAGTACACAGAAACTTCACGGCAACCTATCAAAAAAAAAGTACGGTTTAACATGAAACAGAACAATATTAGTCATGTATTACTTTTTTACAGTATAATGTAGGTGTTTATATATTCCTATTTATAAATCATATATATGTTTGCCAAAAATTAAAAATGTTTATTTTTCATTTGATTAAAAATAAATAAATGTTTATGCTTTCATTTGATTATGAGAAAAATTAAAACAAGAATTTAAAAAAAAAAAAAAAAAAAAAATGGTAGAGCCCTATTGTTCAAAATGTTAAAATAGAGAGTTTTGGACTTATTTTTTCACTGAAATTTTTTCGTTATTACACAAAGTAGGGTAAAGTACTGGGGGGAAAAATATGCTTCAAATAAACAACTTTATATTGACCAGATTGTTAGTTAATCATTTACAAGTCAATATTGCCTATATGAACAGGGATTAAAAAATAAATAAAATAAAAAAGTAAAAAAAAAGTGAACTTGTAAAACTGCGGTGTTAAATGTGATGGTGTTGAAAATTTGGGTGCACCTAACTTTTGTGCTGGTGCACCTAAGAAAAAAAGTTAGGCGCACCAGTGCAACCAGTGCAAAAAGTTAGTCTAGAGCCCTGATCCAAGACGGGGAGAAGTGGAAGAACCACTTCCAAGAATTATTCAGCCCAACAGAAATTCTAAATTATAATCAAAATGAAATGATTAATAAACTAGACAATTTGGAAAGATCAATTAAAGCAAATCAAAACCCTTTAGATTTCCCCATTACAATGACCGAATTGGAAGAAAAATTACGAGTCCTTGAGTCCAAGAAAGCCTGTGGTGTAGACAGCATCCTGAACGAGATGCTGAAACACACAGACCAAAGCTTCAGACTGGCCATGCTCAAACTGTTCAATGATGTTCTGTGTGTAGGGTTCTTCCCTGAGATCTGGAACAAGGGCCTCATCAGCCCCATCCACAAGAGCGGAGACAAACTAGACCCCAACAATTACCGAGGCATCTGTGTGAACAGTAACCTGGGGAAGGTTCTCTGCAGCATCTTAAATGCCAGACTTTTACACTTCCTTATGAAGCACAATGCCTTGAGTAAATCCCAAATTGGCTTTCTTCCAAAATGTCGCACATCCGATCACATCTTTACATTACAAACACTAATTGACAAATATGTACATCAAAACAAAGAACACATTTTTGCTTGTTTCATTGATTTCAAAAAAGCATTTGATTCAATCTGGCATGAAGGATTATACCTAAAGCTTATCGACAGTGGAGTAGGGGGGAAATTCTATGATTTGATCAAATCGATGTACACAGCCAGCCAATGCGCTGTTAAAATTGGAAACCAAAGAACCAAATTTTTCCCCCAGGGGCGCGGAGTGAGACAGGGATGCAGTTTAAGCCCCACCCTCTTCAACATCTACATCAATCAATTAGCCGACACGTTAGAACATGCTCCCTTTCAAGGTCTCACTCTCCACGACACAGAGATCAAGTGTCTTCTCTACGCAGACGACCTGGTCCTCCTGTCGCCCACTAAAGAGGGGCTTCAGGACAGCCTGGATCTGCTGGAGGATTACTGTCAGTCCTGGGCCCTGACCGTCAACCTCCAGAAAACTAGAGTTATGATGTTCCAGAAACGCTCCAGATCTCAGGGACCAACACACACATTCACACTCTCACACAGAACCATTGAGAGCACAAAAGCATACACTTACCTCGGCCTGAAAATAACTCCAACTGGTAACTTTACTTTGGCTGTGAATGAACTCAAAGAGAAAGCTCAAAGGGCTTTCTATGCCATAAAACGATCAATCAAAATTGACATCCCAATCCAAATTTGGCTCAAACTTTTCAAATCAATAATTGAACCAATTGTTCTATATGGCAGTGAAGTGTGGGGTCCTTCTATAAAATATGATTTTTTAAATTGGGAAAAACATCCGATTGAAACTCTACAATTAGATTTCTGTAAAAGAGTACTCAAAGTCCAAAGAAAAACACCAAACAACGGATGCAGGGCAGAATTAGGCCAATACCCTCTCCTCCTAAACATCCAAAAAAGAGCCATCAAATTCTGGAAACACCTGAAAACAAGCGACCCCAACACACACCATTACAGAGCCCTCACACATAGGGCTGTTCGATTCCGAAAATTTTGGAATCGATTCCGATTCCGATTCCTGGTTCTGGAATCGATTGGATTCGATTCCAGAATCGATTCCTCACTGTTGTTTCGATTCTTTTTCGATTCTTGTTTTTTAGATTGGAGGAAGCTAATTTCGCAATAAATGCAGGATGTAAAGGTCGTATAATGTTACCTTCTCATAATATGAAGCTTCTTTTGTAAAAAAAAAAAAAAAAAAAAAAGATATAAGAGCTATAATTTCGAAATAAATGCAGGATGATATAAGAGCTCGTGGTGTAGCTGTCAATCAGATGCGCTCTCGGCCACCGACGTGCTCTCTGCGTTTCCTTTCAGAGTTATCATTGGCTGATAGAAAGATTAAAAATAGCATTTATTTAAGATGTAAATAAGATCAAGACCCATTATGATCTATTCTGTCGTGCAGCGCTCAAAATTGTGGACATCATGAGCCAGTTCTCCCGTAAAATAACATCTGAATCGTTTTTTGAACTGGTTCATTTAAATGATCTATCCGAACGAATCTTTTCGTGGAAATGTATCAGACTATAATAACTATTAGCGAGCAAGAGGCAAATTAATGTGTGCTTCTCAAACTGAAGGCTGCATCCTTAAACTCAGACGAGTTTAGTAATGAGTCGTTTTTATTACGTTTATTTTCATCAATCGACGTTTGATGACTTGCAGCCGAAATATTCAGCCTTCATGGAATGCAGCCTTCCGTTTAAGAGGTAAGTTTTGTTGAGCTGAAAACGGCTCTGAATGAGGAGTCGATTCCACTTGAGAGGATCGATTCCAAACGTTGGAATCGATTCTCGATTCCCAATGCCTCGGAATCGAGGAATCGATTCTTTTTGGAATCGATTCCCAGCCCTACTCACACACCAAGAGCTGAGCGTAGCGAGGAGTCCCCTGTGCCAACTGGTGCTGAGACTGACTGAGCTCTCTCCTGCAGAGATCAGCTCACCTCAGCACACACACACACACTCACACACATTCGGCCTGCTCAAATTATCAACACAGAACAAGACAAGTACATCACCCATTGGAGGAACACCATTCAAAACCAACACAAACTGGAATGTTATTCGGCACTAAATCGAGAGTACACTGTTGCGAACTACCTGAGCACAGTGAGTGATGTGAAGCTCAGGAAAACCCTGACGATGTACAGACTCAGCGAGCACAGCCTGGCCATCGAGATGGGCCGGCGCAGACAGACCTGGCTCTCCCGGGAGGACAGACTCTGCACGCACTGCATTCTGGGAGTGCCGGAGACCGAACTGCACTTCCTCACAGAATGCCCAAAATATGAACATATCCGAGACCAATACTACCCCAAAATTAATAAAATATTTCCCCAATTTAACACCTGTAACCCAACCCAAAAACTCAGATTCATCCTTGGCGAAGAAGCCAAATGCTCCAATTTAGCAGCAAGATTTGTAGCATCTCTCCACATCCTGAGGGACGAGCAGAGCAGCAAACACCCAATAAACACACATTCACTCACAGCCTAACACACCCCATCACATACACACACACACACACACACACAGCCTAACCCATCCCATCACACCTACACACATATATAATGTTCAAGTTCAGTGTTTGTTTATTTTTATTTATTTCTTTGCCATTTTTTATATATATATATGATTTCTGAAATGTAATCCTACTTATTTTATTTATTAATCTTTGTTTACACTATTATTATTGCTTTATGTTATCTGTACTATTATTTTTGCAATAACTAGCCAAGATAATATAATACTATCTTTTTATTTAATTGAACTATTATTATAATTTTGTGTACTAAATGTTCTAAATCATTTTCTATGTTGTTGTGATGCTTTGGCAATACAAAATGTACTTTTTTGTCATGCCAATAAAGCTTTCTGAATTGAATTGAATTGAATTGAGAGAGAGAGAGAGAGAGAGAGAGAGAGAGAGAGAGAGAGTTACCGTGGTTACGATGGCAGTTGACAGCAAAAATATCAGCTCCTGATATCACCACTATTTTTGCCAGATAACGTATTTTTTTATGACCCAAATCATAATTAGATGATTGGACACTTATTTGTGAACAACAGAGGCAGAAGATTACTAAGGTAAGACCTCTAAAAAGATCATCAAAAAGATTTATCAACTAAAAACCACATACAAATTTGTGTCAGCAAGCTTACTGCTAGCCAAGCTAACATTCCGTGACAGTTATGTCAGTTAAGAACAACATGGGCCTATCTAAAGCAGAGGCATTTTTCAAAAATGAAGAGGAGCTAGAGATAATATATCCAGCAGAAGTTAAATCTACAAAAGACAAGAAAAAGATGAAAGAGATTATCCTGAGAGAGAACCCAGAGATACTGTTATCTGACTACAGTGGACCAGAAAACAACAGAGTCCGTTGTAACCTGCTCTTCTTTACTGAACACCCATCAACCTGGCACACCACCCTCTGCTCGACCATGACATGTAAGAGAAAAGGAGGAATCAGCAAAGGTAGACAACTCACTCTAGAAGGAGAGAACGACACAAAGTTGATTGTGAATCTTTATCACAATGGCACTGTTATGGTCCAGGGACCAGAAACCAGCCTTAATGAATTTCAGAAGAACTTTACTAACCTTAAACAGGAAGTTCAGAAGATTACGAAAGATCATGAAATTAAGAGCCAAACAGCAAAAGTGCCCTGCACCCCATCAGTTACCATCTCTGACCCCAGCTCAAGAACGCCTCAAACACACAGACACACCAGCACTCCTGTGTCTCCTAAGATAAAGGCTTTAAGAGACAACATCGCTGAACTGGAGCATGACTTCTTCCTTTTCAAAGAGGAAACTAGCAACAACCTTCATCAGCTCCTGAACCAGACCAGCCACCACAGTATGCAACAACTTCAACAGCTCTGCTCTGCAGTCAGACATCTGGAGGAGGACAATCAGGAGCTGAAACAGGAGCTGAGGAGGGTGAAAGAGGAACTGGCCAGAAGAGAACAACACAGCCACACACTCGAGAGACTGCTGGAAGAGACCAGAAACCAGCTACACACGATTCAACAGCAGCAGTGTGTCAGCACACAAACCCACATCAACCCCACAACCACAACTCAACATCAGAGATGTGTCAGTTCACAAACACACAACATCTCCACTACTGAATCATCCTCAAACTCGACTCAACAGCAGTGTGTCAACACACAATCTCAGAGCCCTTTCATCCCTGCAATCCGTCAGTCTCCTCAAGCCCACCAGAACTTTAGGAGGAAGGACAGCAGCATCAAGATTCATCCCCCAGCTACAACACCATCCTTGAGCAACGGAAGAGAACAGAAGAGAAAAGACAACATCGTCATCCTCTGCGACTCTAACGGCCATCACCTTGACCCTAGACAACTGTTTCCGGGGAGATCAGTGAAGAAGTTCTGGTGTCCCACCTCACACTCTGCTTTAAGACTGCTGCAAGATGGTGCATTGGGTGCCCCGTCACACATCATTCTTCACACTGGGACGAACGACCTTAGTACCAGAAAGGTGGATGTTACTAAAGCCCTGTCCAACGTGGTGAAAACAGCTAGCAGAATCTACCCCACAGCCAAAGTCATCATCTCTACCCTTCTACCTCGCAGAGACGTACCACAAAAGATCATAAACACAATCAACGCGGAGATAGCTAGAATCTGTGCTTCAATGATGAATGTCCACATAGCCGACCATCAGCGCATCACCCACAAGCATCTGTATGACCACATCCACATTCATCGAGAGGGCATGAGACTGTTTGCAAAAACCATCAAGGAAACAGCCCTGAAACCCCCTCAGAAGACACTTTCTGATCAGGAGGAGAGGGTAAGACAGTTTCCCGGCAGACAGTCAGACAGCTACGCCGCTGTAGTAGCAGGTAGAGGTAGAACAGACACCAGCGACCTTAACCAGATTAAAAACATGCTGAAGATGATATGTGACAACCTGTTAGCTTAACTACTTAAAGTGTGTCTGTAGTTTAATATTATAATTTCTTAATAACTTTTATTTGATGCATTTCTATTTGATTATTTCATATTTGACAAGTTGTAACACTGATTCACCCATGATATTTATTTATTTTATGTATAACCTCTATACTTAATTTCGAACTGATTATTTATATTTTAAAACACGATTTGGTCATGAATTTATACATTATTCTGGTAAATACAATACTCACCAATGACATCATTTAAAATAACATGTTATAATATTCAAGGGATGTTCTCTTCAGCTTTTGGAGAGAAAAGTACTAATCCTGATTTTGTTAATGCTGTACATAGTTCAGATATAATTATATTACTTGAGACATGGAGTCGTTTAGACTCCAAAACTTATACCCCTTCAAACTACAGAGAGCTACGTATTCCCTCAATTAAACAGCCTAATGTGAAAAACGGAAGAGATTCAGGAGGAATTATAGTTTGGTTCAAAGAACATCTGTGGCATTATATTCAGCCTATGAAAAAGGGAAAAACACATATTTGGATAAAACTTAAAAAAGAGATTTTGTGTTTAGATGAGGACCTGTACCTGTGTGCCACATATATCCCCCCATATGAGTCACCTTATTATAACAAAGACATCTTCTCAACCCTTCAATCAGAGATAAATTACTTTCAATCTATCGGTTCAGTTCTATTAATGGGAGATCTGAATGCCAGAACAGGGAAGGAAGTGGACTACATCAGCTCAGATGGAGACAAATATATAAATGGTTCATTTAATCATCAACACAAACTCTTTACTAAAACACGCCAGAATTATGATAACATAATTAACAGACATGGAAAACAAGTCCTGCAGCTCTGCAAAAGCCTGGGCCTATATATAGTTAATGGCAGAATAAAAGGTGACTCCCTGGGTCGATTTACATACTGCTCATATTTAGGCAGCAGCACAGTAGACTACGCCATCACAGATATAGACCAAAGTAAAATCAATTATTTCACTGTGATGCCACAGCTGCCATTTTCAGACCATAGCCACATAGTCCTCAGTCTCAACAGATCAGTGAATCATCTGCCCTCTTTAAAACAAAAAGTTAAACTATATCCACTCCCCCCCAAATTTAAATGGAGCAAAGACAGTCCTGCCCAGTATGAAGCTGCGCTCCACAGCACCCAAGTTGACAACATGATAAACTTATTTCTCCTGACTACATTTAGTGAAGAGAAGAGAAGTATCAGTTTAGCAACTGAACAGTTAACTCAAATCTTTTCTACAGTGGTCAGAAAAGCCCTCAGAAAAAGAAAAAAATTCAGATGCAAAGAATTGGCTAAAGATGTTTGGTTCGATAAAGAATGCCAAAAACTAAGAAAAGAATTACGATCATTATCAAATAAAAAACACAGAGACCCAGCAAACCAACAAATACGAGCCACATATCAACAAACCCTCAAAATATACAAGTCACTGCTAATACAGAAGAAAACTGATCACATAAAAATAAAAATAAACAAAATTGAGGAGGCAATCGATCAAAATTATTTTTGGGACCTATGGAAAAATTTAGAAAAATCCAAAGAGACCAAACACCTTCCCATCTATGACCCAAAAATCTGGACTCAACATTTTGGAAAACTCTATTCACTAAACGAACCAACCCCCACCCAAAAACATCTGACTTCCCAACTAAATAACCTGGAATACACTATTAAAGACAGGCTAAATCATTTAGACAAGCCCATAGAATTAACTGAGCTGACAGAGAAGATGAAATCCCTAAAAATGAAGAAATCAAGTGGCTTAGATGGAATATCTAATGAGATGCTGAAACACAGCAGCCCCAAACTGACAGTTGCTGTCCTAAAATTATTCAACCTTTTATTAAAATCTGGACACTTTCCTGAGATCTGGAAAGAGAACCTGATTACCCCAATTTTTAAACAAGGAGATAAGTATGACCCAAATAATTATAGAGGCATTACAGTGAGCAGTAACCTCGGAAAACTATTCTGTTCGATCATTAATGACAGATTAATTCAGTTCATCCAAGAACACAAAATTTTAAACAATTGTCAAATTGGATTTATGCCTAAACAGAGAACTTCAAATCACGTTTACACACTCCACACACTTATACAAAAATATGTTCACCAAACAAAACAAGGGAAAATATTTGGCTGCTTCATTGATTTTAAAAAAGCCTTCGATTCGGTATGGCATAATGGACTTTTTCTAAAACTAATTCAAAGCGGAATAGGAGGAAAGACATATGACATCATAAAAGACATATACAACGGAAACAAATGCTGTGTCAAAATCAGTGACAAACGGACTGATTATTTCAGTCAGACCAAAGGAGTCCGTCAAGGCTGCAACCTGAGCCCGACTCTATTTAATATCTACATAAATGAATTGGCATCAAAACTCGAAAAGTCCTCTAATCCTGGCCTGACCCTAGAGGGCAAAGAAATCAAATGCCTCCTGTACGCCGATGATCTTCTGCTCTTGTCACCTCATGAAGAGGGGCTACATGAAAGCCTCTCAATTTTAGAAAATTACAGTAGAGACTGGGCCTTACCAATAAACATGGAGAAATCCAAAATAATGA
Source organism: Garra rufa (assembly GCF_049309525.1). Classification (NCBI taxonomy): domain Eukaryota; kingdom Metazoa; phylum Chordata; class Actinopteri; order Cypriniformes; family Cyprinidae; genus Garra; species Garra rufa. The sequence continues at coordinate 852,833 of NC_133384.1, read as the reverse complement.
TCTTTCAGAAAAAGCCTCGCCTTACTGACAAAAAGTATAGTTTCACAATCGGGGGAACACTTATTAATCATGTCACATGTTATAATTATTTGGGTCTCACAATCTCAGCTTCGGGTAAATTGGATCTGGCAATAAAACATCTGACCGATAAGGCACGTAGGGCTTATTACACAATTAGAAAATCACTATTCAAATTCAACCCACCCATTAAATTGTGGCTGAAAATCTTTGACAGCATCATCAAACCCATTCTTCTGTATGGCTGTGAAATCTGGGCCCCCAAATTTAAACTAAACTATGATTCTTGGGATAAAAACCCCACTGAAATTTTCCACCTCGAGTTCTGCAAGAACATCCTGGGACTCCACAGAAACGCCCCTAATCTCGGCTGCAGGGCAGAATTGGGCAGATTCCCCCTCCTAGCAGAAATCCAGAAGAGAACAGCGAAGTTCTGGTTCCATCTGTCTGACACACTGACAGACGGCTACCATCACTGTGCTCTTACTTACAGGGCAGGACACCCAGAGAGTGACCCCATGCAATATTTAGTGGAAAAACACCAACTAAATTCAACAATTCAGTTTAGACATGCAAAAGTTAAAGAAATTGGTAGATTAACCCAGGAAGAATATATCCATGATTGGCAAATCAAAATAGCACAAATTAACAAATTAAAGTACTTCTCCAGATTAAAGACTGGTTATCAATTGGCACCTTACTTGACCAAAATTAAAGATTATCATCAGAGAAAGCTCCTGACAAAGTATCGTCTAAGTGAGCATAGTCTATATGTAGAGACGGGTCGACACAAGCAGAGCTGGAGAGCCAGAGAGCTAAGACTGTGTTCTCACTGCACAGATGGACTTATAGAGGATGAGCTGCATTTCCTTACGGAGTGCAGCAAATATAAAAACATCAGAGACGCCTATTTTACCAAAATAGCTCAAATTGTGCCTGATTTCCAACAAGTAAGCCACATAGACAAACTCGGTTATATCTTGGGAGAGAAAGACAAGTGTATCCATTTAGCAGCGCAGTATGTTTCCTCCTGCCACATTATGAGGGACAAAGGCTGAACCCCCCTTTTCCTTATCACTGCTCTCTGTAGATATTTACATGATATTTGCTATTGTTTTTGTTTTCTTTTTTATGCATTTATTTATTTATTTATGTATTTATTGTTGTTGTTCACTGTTTATTGCTTTGGCAACATTGTACTATTATACAGTCATGCCAATAAAGCTCAATTGAATTGAATTGAATTGAGAGAGAGAGAGAGAGAGAGATTTTGAGAGAGAGAGAGAGAGAGAGAGAGAGAGAGATTTTGAGAGAGAGAGAGAGAGAGAGAGAGAGAGAGAGATTTTGAGAGAGAGAGAGAGAGAGAGAGAGAGAGAGAGAGAGAGAGAGAGAGAGATGTGTGAACTGTCTGCGAACCACCACAGTGCGGACACAGTCTGCTCAGATCCAGAGAAACGATAGCACGAAGCAAATCATATGCGCAAGTCAGCGCAGACCATAAAACGTATAGGACCCATTTGAATTCTACACAGAATTTATAGTGATATGGATGATTTTGTGGCTGTCATAGGCTGTCAAATGCGGCTTTCCTGAGCTCAAGCTGTGATATAAACAAAACACTATTGGCTATTTAAAAAAGATTGAAATTGAAATTGAAATTACGTCAATACATAGAACAAAGCTATTGTAAAAATGTAAACTCCTGTGCTTTTTAGGACTTATTTTGAGATGCATTTTCCACTCCTAAAAGACAACATTTACCTCTCTCACTGTATAATCAGGCAAAGGATGAAGTCAGGTAATACAAAGACACAGCCATTACTTCTTACAAGGGGAACACTCATGTAGTGGAAGGAGCAGTCTGTTTTCCTATTACTATCAAACTTGGAAAGATGTATCCTCTGCATTTCTGGTACAAAGGGAGCAGTAGAGAAGGTGTTCTCCACTGCTGGAGAACATTAAGCATGTTCAAAAAAACCTTAAAAAACCTTAATCTTGTAAATTGATTTCAGCATAATGTCATGAACTGAATTTGTTTGGTGCACATTCCCACACTTGAAACCAAAATGTTAATATTAGAAGTTAAATGTGTAGTGTTTGAGAAAACACTTATGCTTTAATTTTGTTACAGTTAATGGTTTCATGGTATATGTTTTAAGTAATGTTTAGTCCATGGGCCTTATGTCACACTTCAGCATCTGAGAATATTTTACACTATAGTAATTGTGGCATTAACTTTAAAAGAAGGAAGAGCTTATCCAAGTACAAAAAAAATTATAATAATAATAATAATAATTCCTAATTGATCGATATCTTGACAGAGGTCAGTTTCTACAGGCCCAAAATCTTATGCTAACCTTAAATTGTTGACCACTCAAGATTTCCTGATGGTTTGTTCATCTTTACATTTGATCATACCTTCTTTACTGTACCAAGAACCTGGCAGATCTTGAAGATCTCATCCACCTCACTGTTTCCAGGAAACAGAGGTCGAAGAGTGTAGAGTTCAGCCATGATGCAGCCTACCGCCCAGATGTCTATTGGTGAGCTATACACTGGTGACCTTAATAACACCTCTGGAGCTCGATACCTGAGCACAAACACATAAGACAGAACTTTGAAATGCTCACATTTCAGCCAGTAAAGAAAACCATGGCCAGCATGGACACTAGCACATCCACTAATTGTTCTTAAAGTATCAAAGCTGATCAATATATAACACACAATAAAAATTGATCATATATATATATATATATATATATATATATATATATATATATATATATATAGTAAAAATTAACTCACTTTACATATTACTACTACTACTACTATGTGTTTCTTCTACTAGAAGATAAAGGGCAGATTTGTATTACAAAATGATATAATGCTCTCTGCCCTCTCCTAATATTATGGGCAAGTCTCAATACACAATTTTCTTAGTTCCACAATAGAAGAATATTTTTAGTTTTGCTGGTTTATTTTGTTGTGCATTTGTCAGGTTGTGAAATTTCACACTTTTTTACAAAAAAAAAAAAAAAAAAGTCGAGTGACTCTTTTTATACTCTTACCATCGTGTTGAGACGTAGTCTGTATAAGGAGGCCGAGAGCGGATCTCTCGAGCCAGTCCAAAGTCAGCAATTTTCACCAGCTCAGGACCCATACATAGCAAATTTTCTGGTTTCATATCCCGGTGAAAAAATCCTACAGGATCACGCCAAAGAGATATTAATGTCAAAATGGCCATTAGAATGCCTCTATTGCTTCCACCCAATGCACATGCAGAGACATGGAGCCTATATAACACCATTAAATCTTAATTAACTAATAAGTTTTGTTTGTAACAAATACCACAATATACTATAGTTCTATTTTTTTCTTCAAAAAATATTTCCTTATCTTAAGATAAAACTTTTCAGTGAGTGGGACAAATTCTGAATGCACTATTAATGTTTTACACATTTGACCAGTTTCTCACAAAATACATATATTTTTAATTAATTAATTAATTTTTATTTGAAAATGGGATTTTATAAGACACCTTGTCTGATGGACTATAAATGGACTATTTCCCACCTTGACTGTGGGTGTAAAATAACTTTAATAAACATGTTACATAATACTACTATAAATGTAATTAGGAACTAATTAAACTTCATAAAGGTGTTATGAAGCTCCATAACGCATTAGAGAAGAACAAATGAAAGAAAGGAAATCTTACCATGCTTGTGCACAAATGCCAAACCAGAGAGAACTTGAAACATGATGTTCCTTATTTCATTCTCAGTAAACATCTTATTTTCCCTGATGTCAGAGAATTTCACACACAAGAGACACAGAAGAAAGAAGAAAAGAGAAACAGAGAAAGAGGATAAGAAAAGAACAACCCCGCAAGTATTTTACCCACAAGATGTGTAAGACTCAGTGGTTTTCTGTTTGGTTACAGCTCTTAAAGTACTGCAAGTAAGGAAAGTGCGGCAGAAGAAGTATTAGCTTCTTCAAAGGGATCGCATCATGGAAAAACAAATTGGCTTTATTTTTAGAGGTTATTGTACCATGAAAGCATACTCCAACTTGCAAAACTCAAAACACATAGTACAATTTTTTTTTTCCCCAAAAGAAAAACAAACAAATAGTCGCAAAAGCCAAAATATTGAATGTATAATTACTGTGTAATATGGTGTCCAAATCTCAGTTGAGTAGGAGTAATTTTATAATAGTGGATTACTTGATAAATATACAACCATGACATTTAATAATGTGGCTCTTATTAATTTTTTTATTTCTTTTCCCATTTCTGGATAGAAGCACCTGCTTGTCCTCATATCCTTCTAATAAATATCAATAGTAAGGCTAATTCACACTCCACCAACAGCACCGACCAACAGCAACAATCACCAGATTAAAGTATGTCACTTCTCAAGATATTCCATGACCCAATGAATGGTGACTGAAACAAGCACCGATCAACAAGAGATGCACACCAACAATGTAACACTGATCTGACAAAACCCGCCAAAGGTGTCCATTGCCGCTGATCAGCATTTGTAGGTGCAAGGTAAACTAGCCTTTAGAAAGGAGTAACTGAAATTTGATTTTAATAAGATCCTGATCATTTTTGTTTGATCCTAACTGTTAAATAACTGACTGATGGGGCAAATTAAAACTATACTGAAAGCAACAGTGCAACTACAAAAAAGTGCTGTTACTCATTTTACATGGCAAAAAGTTAGATTACATAAGGCCCTGACATTATCAGTAAACTTCAGAGTGAAAAATATTTTAATAAACATGATATGACCCCTTTAACTGCTTATAATACAATGAGTCTGAAGGGAAGTCATGGGCATATCAGGTTTTATGGGATTTAGTTGTACACTTTTGCAGCAGCTGAGATACTCACACATCCTGTCACCATAGAGATAAAAGAACAACTGAGTCTTCAGCAGAAACAGTCCCAAGATTCAGTCTGTATAGTAGCTCTTCAGACATCTGATACTGGACTGAACTGAGACCCTTCAGACTCAGTTGTTCTAGTTTGTTGGACACAAATATGATGGCTCTGTGACCTACCATGCTTATGAATAAATAATAGCCCCTGCAATATTTGAAAGCTTATATTCCTGACGACTGACTCTGGGAACAATTTGGTTCTGGAGACAGAGAATTAGCACAGCTGTCAAAAAAAAGTGTCGTTCATCAAGCACAACCGTTTGACACCCACTTCAAAATGTTTTGACCAAGGTAAAGTTTGACTTCAAGGGACAATTAGAAATGGGAAAAATGGTAATCATATTATCATTAACTCACAGTCAAAGCGTTCCAAATTTGTATGAGTTTCTTTTTTGTAGTTAATCAAACAGTTTCTGGTCACTATTGGCTTCCGTATTATTTTTTGCCAGAAACTACTTAGTTACCCACATTCTTTAAAATAACTTATTTTATGTTCAACAAAAGAAAGAAACTTGAAGATTTGGAACAACTTGAGGGTGAGTAAATGGTGACAGAATTTTCATTTTTGGCTGATCTAATTCTTTCATTTGTATATCAAAGGGATCATGAGCACTTAATAATTGGAAATAGCAGATGGAATATGGAATCTCTTCATACCTGTCTTTCATGAGCTGATAGAGGTTTTCCTTCATGTATTCAAAGACAAAGTACAAATGATCATTCTCTCGTATCACCTCCTTTAACTTCACCACATTAGCATGATTCAGTTTCTTCAGAGACTGCAACAGGGAAATAAAAATTACCAACAGAAACACTATGAATCCCCACATTTTACAATTGTGCCTGTGTCCGTTTACACCATGTCTTAACCAGCTGTGACAATATTTTACATTCAAAACATTAAATTTCTGCAACATCATGGCTGATCTGGCAGGTACTGATTATGTGATTATGACTTGTCACGGCTAGTGTGGACAAACTGCTTGTCACATTGTGTCTGGTTAGGGCACAGTGTAAATTCTAAATGTCAACAATTAAACATTTTTTATTTTTTAAGTGATTAATGAAGGCTCCATATGTGTCCTCTGAGATCATACCTTGACCTCTCTCAGATTCATGCACTCCTCCCATGAGTAGAACTTCCTCTTCATTCTGTGAGAAACACAATGACCGATATATCTCCATGGATTCATTAACAACAAACTTCTCAGGTAAATCAGTCAATCATCAGAATGTACCACCCCACTATTATTAGAACAATGCTAATATTAATATTGCTTACATAGTCAATTTTAATATAGCACTCACAATTTATCAGTGTACTACAATGAACACAATATGAGTGCCATAACTTAAAAATGTTCACAGAAGTCTCCATGTGGCATTTGTGTAGTAAAATGTTCCTGTTTATTATTAAGTACTGTTTTATGGTGCAAATGAAAATTTCTAAATACATCTCTTGACGGTGTTCATTTTGTGGAAAAAAAAGGTAACAGTTTCTATGAAACCCGTATTTATAATACATTGTAAGCGTATTCTTAAGCATTCTAAAAAAAAATGTATGATATGTTCTATCATCTCATAAATTATAATACATTATAATACATATAATACATACATTATAATACTTATGTATTTGAGGTTATAACTTTTAAAAGTATGATTATTTATAACACACAATGAACATCATATTAAATCTACTTGATTTATAATGGACTATATCAAATTTATTTTTTACATTTCATTAGATTTTATTTTGATGGTCCCTTTGGTATATTGACTATAAGCAACTTTGCAACTACATGTCAACTAACACTCCTTCGAGTATTAGTAGATTTAGGTTAAGGTTAGGTAGAAGGTTCATGTACTTGCAAAGTTACTTATAATCAGGGGAACCATTAAAATAAAGGGTTAGCATATATTTAGCAGACATCCTACTAATACTCCAATGACTGCTAGTTGACACGTAGTTGCAGAGTTACTTATCAACAGCTGTCTAAAGGGTACCATCAAAATAATCAAACTGATATTACAATAAAAATAGTGCAAAGCAAATGTGTCATAGTATATGACATTCATCTGATCTAATACCTGATCTTATGGCTGTTTGAGAATAATGATTATTATTATTACTTATAAGTGGTCTTTGTCTGCTTTAAGTAAAGTAACATGGCAAGATATCAGACTTATAATACGTAATAACTATGAGAAGTATAATCCATGGTAACTTAGGTGGATGCAATGTGTTCATTGTGTGTTATAAATCATCATACTCCTAAAAGCTATAACCACACATAAGTAAATATTATAATACATTAAAACTGTTCTTATGAATACTCATGAGATGATATAACATATTATAAGGTTTTTATAATGCATTATGCATTCATTATAATGCCTTATGAATACCCTTATAATATATTATAAATACAGGCTTCATAGAAAGTGTAACCAAAAAATACTTTTAAATAAGTCTTAGATTTTAGTTCTTACACTGAAGTTTTTTAATCATTCTTCGAGCAGCCCTTGTCTTTGTTTCTACATTTACATTTAATCATTTAGCAGACACTTTTTTCCAAAGTGACTTTCAAATGAGGACAATAGAAGCAATCAAACCAACAAAAGAGCAACAATATGTGCTAAATCCTGTAAGAACCTGGATAGTCTAACGCAGTACATATATCACTTTTTTTATAATAAATAGGGATGCACCGAAATGAAAATTCTTGGCCGAAACCTTAAAAGAGGAAACAAAGGCCGAAAACCGAAACACCGAAAGAATTATGCCAATTATTAGTACCATTGCATTTATGGCTATGACTGTGTACTAATTTTACTAAAATCAAGGCATTGCAATTGCATAATTTAATATTAAAGTTTCAAAGAATAAATCAGTTATATTAATTTAAACAATTATTATCAATCAAGTATTATATTACTTAAATAACATATACATATAGTTTACTGCCTTTGTTTAAATTGTTTAAATTTTTATAACACATTATCTTGTGGATCCATCAGTTCACATTTACAACTCTACGTGTTTCTCTTCCAGCAAGAGGCGCTGTCAGAATGGTAAACAAAGCAGCGCAGCAAATAACTTTGAAACATGCAGCGCTCATATTTATTCAATGGACAGCCTTTTGAAGTTTCATTAAATTAAGAGCTTTAAGTTTTTCAAAAAACAACCCTTACACAATAGTAGGGGACTAAATTAATATCAGCATATGAAGTATAATCGTCTCTCATTGTCTCTGAGAGAATGCATGTCAGATGCTGATAGCACTGTCAGTTTTTACTTTCACTTTAGCATATTGCGCAGTTTTCACGTTGCTTGTGTGAGATCCATTGGCTCACCTCCACGGTTTAAAACATAAATATTTATAAAAAATACAGTATATAGAAAAGACATATCTTTAAAATATTGTGACGTAACACCAACGTAAAGCCATTGTTTTTCACACACTGAAAGCCACATCTGTCTGAGCAATGCGCCGATCTCTGCTCTCATCACTGGCTGCACGCACGACTGCAGACACACCCCCCCTTGAAATTTCGGCATTACAAGTTTTGCAAATCGCTATCCGTGGGTTTCTCTGATATACTGAAATACGTCCATACCGCAGACGTGTTGCTTCAGACAAGTACGTGCAGGCTGCGGTTTCTGTTTGTGTCAACATACTGTTTCGGCTGTGTTGTTTCCGTGATAAAAGTCTTCTCTAAAATTTTCGGTGGCCGAATATTCGGTGCATCCCTAAAATAAATTAAACAAAAACATAGATAGAATACAAATAGAATAGAGAGAGCTAGTGTTAGTGGTTATTAAGTTATTTTTTTTTGTAAGTAGTACAAAATTATTTATTTTGTAAGTTTTTTGTAAGAAAACAAGTAGATACAATGAGTACAATGTTTATTTGTATGTTTTTGCAAGAATCTAAAGAAAGACAAAAAAGCTGAGTATCATTGTAATAACAGCTCTCCAGCAGCTGATATACAAGGACTCGATGAGACCTGAGCGAGGTCCACATGGAATTATGTAAGAGAGAGCTTTATCTCCACTTTCACTGCTTTCGCCGTCACACAGCTATCAATTTGCATAGTGTCTGCCTGTTCCTGCATAGTTACTACACCTAAGAACGGCATTTATAATTTACACCACCAGCCCCCATTCACTGAGCAGACGCATCTTGGATGAACATGCATTTAAGTGAATCCCATAGGAAAGTATGTATGAAGAAGGCTTGTTAAAAAAAAACTCATGTAATATAATATAATATAATGTATAGTTACATACTGGAACTGGTCTGTACAGATGCTGTTTTGGTTTAGGGTTTGAGTAATACTAAGATGATCTTAGGGTAGAACATATAAATTCAAGAGGCGGATTAATATTAAGCACTTCAGGAGGACAAGCACAGTTACAGTAAACCATACCACAGACATAGTTTTCATTACTAAACAGAGTAATAGTCTTCTCTGTCTGAAAGGCAATCAGTTTCTCTCTCTTTAGAATAGGTGCATGCCTAAATTGCATACTCTTAAAGTTGATCCCTTTTTTTGCAGAATTTGAAAAAAGGATTTTCAATGAGAAAAAAAATTAAGTTTGCCATTTGGAATTTATTGGATGTCAGGAAGTGGAATTTATACTGATGTGTCAGTCAGAATAAAAATGGGTTTAACGTTTTAGTGGTAAAGGAAGTTATTACATTTTGCTAAAGTTTCACATTTTATTTTGAATGAATGCAATAGTGAATGTGTTATAAGTTAATGTAGTCAATTTTGATGTCATGTTGACACTAAATACAACACATTCAGCATAATCTAAAATGCCATACTCTAGTGGAATTTTGAGGGCAACACAGATGTATCCTTCAGTACCTATGATATCCAACAACTCTGTGCATGCAGTTTTGTGTTTGATGAAGTAGCAATTAATCTCCTTTTTTTTTTTTAAAGACTACATGTTTATTTTAACTGACAAGCATTTTAAAGCATATACATATTTGTGCACTATCAACAGAGATTATTCTGCCTTGGAACCCAATGTTTCTTTAAAAGGTGTCTACAGAAAAAGTCAAAGTGACTATTAAGGCCCTGATGGGCTGAGGAGCAAAACAGATCCCTTTGGTTTTGGACACAGCTTAATTGTTTGACACACCTCTTGATGGCCACTAGCTCTCCAGACTCATTGCTTTTCCCCATTAGAACACTGCCGTAGGTCCCATCACCCAGCTGCCTGAGGGTTGTGTAACGGTTCATCTTCACTCTCACTCAGAGAAACAGTACTCTGACGGATTTTCTCCTCTCAGATCACCTGATCATATCTGTCCTGTAGATGAGCTTAAGAGAAGTCAAGCAGTCAATGCCACTCCATCCCACTGTTGGCACTGAAAACAAATACAGAAAATGGAACAATTTAATGTTTACTTTGTCTACTGAGTACTGTATCATGTTGCTTAAATCTAATTTAACTTTTCATTAATCCATGCTTCAAAATATTACTAATGGCAAATTAATTTGAAGATCTAGTATTCATGCAATTACTTAGAAAATACATGTGCACACAGTTCACATAGTTTAGTTATTAATTTATTAATTCCCATATTGTACACATTTCTGGAGGTTTATTTTAGTTGTTGATGTCCTTAAGAATATATATTTGCGGTACAAGTGCCAAAATCCATCTCAATATATTTTTACAGCTCCTTTTATAGGAGCTCTGTCAAAAACAGGTCGATTTTGGCCCATCTAATTAATATTCATTAGCCTCTCTTCTGATTGGCCTGTTGTTTCCTGAGTGACGCACAGCCAGGCCAACCACAGTTAACTACGGTCATGTATGCCTTAGCCGAGCCCAGAGCCATAGAGAGAGCCTAGCCTGCTGATACTCAACAGGATATTTCAGAATGATCATTAATGTTTTTTCTTTTTCAAACACCGAATGCAGTAAGCTACATAACTGTTGCTTTAGTAAAGCCCCTTTCACAATGCGCGCTGATTCTGGAAAATTACGGGAACGAGCGCTGTGTGAACAAAAGCCAGAACCATAGTGATGATGCACGTTATCATGTGACTCTTCACAACGAAAAAATATGTGCAAAGTGGAATGAAGCGGCGATCGGGCAGAGCCAGCTCCTCACTATCAGCACTGAAGCACAGTTTGTTTAGTGAAACATATGCATCGCATTACATCTCACATCCAAACGTCACATGTCTTTATGGGTTGTGTGTAAAGCACGCACAGATTCCGGAAAACAACTGTGAATGAACCAAATCAAACAACTCCGGAACAAATCATGGGACACATTATCCGTGTATTTACCGGAATCGCTGTGTGAAAGAGGCTGAAGTTGACGTGCCAGTGGTCTCTTATATTCACGTTGTTCTGAAGCCTGTGCAATGATGTAGTTTCGACATCTATCGACTGAATAGGGTTTTCTCGACTTGTTTTCATGTTGTTGTTGCTTAGCAATGTTATGGACACGATATTGTCTGGGTTTGACAAAAGGAGGGTGGGACGTGATTGGTGCTCGGGGTGGTGACTGAAGGCGATGACTGAGTAGATCGGACGTCACATCTTTGCGGAAGTCACAGTGGCTCGTGAAAATGAACAGCTACTTTAAGCAGGCTGTGTGCAGTTTACTGTGGATTGACTGTTTTGAAACTCAAATGGTAGTTACATAGCCCCTAGACCTCAGTTATCATGAAAAAAGCCAGGAAATTTCGATTTTGACAATATGGGACCTTTAAGGACAAATAATGTTTTCCATGAAAGTCTCCATGAAGATAAAAAAGTTGTTACTAACTTTACTACAAATAGGGTCAATTTTGATTTCATTCCAAATTTAAAAGCGATACTAGTGTATAAAGCAACGTAACTGGTCCTATAAAGTCCTTTAACTGGTAATGACTTATTTTAAGCGTTTATTATTTGGTAATCTTTTTGTCTTTTATTATACACTCCATGTAATGTATCGATTAATATAAGATCATAAAAGCTTCATGAGTAGTTAAATGCAGTACACCATGTCACACCACTGGACAACTATCCATGCAGTCAATAAATTAGATCTCTAAAAGTAAATACTATACATCAAAATCAAACATTTAAAAATATGTTTTCTGTGAGTGCAGTAAACCTTCTCAGTTTTTTTCTCAGTTTTCAGACTTCGACTAGTTATTTGAGAAATGTTATCTCATGTGTTCCTGCATTATTGCTGCATGGGACTAGCCTAGAATCTAGACGTGCCCCTAGCGGCAGCAAATTACATTTGCTTCTAAGGTCAGTCTAGTTACTCTCAATTCACTTAAATTTCCGAAAAATCCAAGATGTACCGGGCCAATCACGAGTCGGTGGGCGGGCTTAACATGATGACGTCTGACCTGCGTCCATAAGTTCAGTCAGACAGGAATTCCTGGTTCCGTGAATTAAGCGTGGAAAACTGAACAGCATTTATATATTTTTTTACTTTTGATACACAGCCACGTCCATGTGTCCTGAGCAGGAGCTCGTTAACGTTACATCTGAACGCGCTGTGGTGTAGAATACGCAAACACCGGAAGCGATCCGTGGCGTGTATACGACACTCATTGTTTACACAGCACAAGAGATTGTGGATATAGCGGCTATACAAAATGGTAATTACTTGCGCTTATCCTGGTTGTTCAAACCCATTTAAAGCTGAAAAAGATTACGTTTGCTTGCGCAAACTCATCCTGGACTTTTTTTTTTTTTACATATTTCCCCTTTCGGTGTTTGCGTATACTACATCAAAGCGCGTTCACATGTGACGAGTCGAATCATAGATATGTTAAACTCGTGCTCATGACAGATGGACGTGGGTGTGTATCAAAGTTAAAAAGAAAATTATATAAATACTGTTCATTTTCTTGCAAAAACCGATCGTTTCGTGTCTTAGGACATCAATGTATCGTCACGAGCCGCAGGGTGTAATTTGGATTTGTCTGTGCATGTTTTTGTTTACTTTTAAAGGTTTAGTGCCCATCTATGTCTATTATTTAGCTGACAGACTGCACAGTGCACTGATTTTTGTTAAAAATCTTCGTCGCTCTGACTACGTCACCTGACCGACTAAGTCTCTGATTGGTTGTAGCGCTATCCTATTGCGTGGCGAGGAGTTTGAAAGACAACCGTTTATCCCACCCCTCCGGTTGAGCCCTGTCTATGGAGAGTGCCCAGACCCTACATTTATGTGGGTCTGGCTTGCCAGGCTAGCATGGGACAGCACACTATAACAACTGAACACATACGTGTCCATGATTCAATTGTTGATCCTGTAAAACTACATGGTTCTGTTAGCAGGATAGGGGATCATGTTAAACATTTATTTTTTAGTGTAGACTGCAGTCTTAAGGGGCAAATTAGTCAGTCGGGCTACAAGATGCCAGTGAGATATCTATAAAATCTTGCATCATGGTCATGCTTTTTCGATTAGCTCTCCATCCATTAAACAGCAGCCAATGGGATTTACAGGCCAATCAAACTGCACCCGTTTGATTTTTGTTGTCAAGTAATGAGCAATGACAAATAACTGCACATAGGAGACTGATGCTGATATCACTTACTTTGTTCTGCAATGACAAATATAGTATAAAATTAAAAATAAACTGCCAAAATCAAAAGAGACGATGACATGGAACATTAAGCCTATGTTAGGACCATTGAGATTTATTTAGTTAGTTATATAGTTAGTTGGTTAGTAATTAGCATGGTTCTAAATAGATTAAATAAACTGTTCTGAATACACTGTAGACACGTGTGTGTGTGTGTGTGTGTGTGTGTGTGTGTGTGTGTGTGTGTGTGTGTGTGTGTGTGTAACTACAGTAATGCAAACTGTGGGTAAAATATGTTCAATCATCTTGAAAACAATGTCACAATGCTTAACGGTTCTAAAAAACCAAAAACAGGCTTCGGTTTCTTTACACAAAACAAAATAGCTTCTTGCTCTTCACATAAAATGTAAAAAGACTTTTTAACCAGCACAGGGAAACAGTTTAGGTTCAAGCTAAAGATTTTGTCACATCATTCAATTCATTCCATTCTGCCAGAAATACCTATAAGCTGCACACAGAAAACACACAGCTAATACCACAATCCCAATACATATAACGTTATGCACAAATACATGACGCCAAACGTAAAAGGCGTTCCGTATGGGAAACAGAGTAAAAGGTTCACAAAATAGATCTCTGTCAGTAATCTGGTTTAAGAAGCATTAGTGGATCTACAGAGGACACATGGTGTTAAGATGCACCTCAAGGTCATTTAATAAGCTGAACACGTGTGAATTAACATGGGGCAGAAATTCAACCTAAAAACAAAATGTTAATATAAACACAAATGTTCCGAGACAGCATTTAAATATTAACCTTACCAGCATAAACGTCAACCCTCAGAGCTATTTATTAGTATTGCAACATAAAGACATTTAATAAGCCATTAGAGTTGCGTCATTTATTATTATTCACTATTAATAACCTGAAATGTGTTTTCATTTGACTCTTTGGGTTGACTCTAAATGTTATGCTCATTTACATGATCTTCCGCACAGTTTTGCTCCTTACACTCACCCGTTGTGATGACACTCCTCCCTGTTAGTCGTTGCCTGTTTGTGTAGATATGACAAATGTGTTTAAGAGAGATACTACGTAAGTTTATCTCTCTTTTAAAGAGGTGTGATCCATCCTCACCGTGGCAACCGACACTCTCGACGGCTAACAACACACAACCAAGCGGAAGTCTGGATTCACGTGGATGCGCAAAGGTTCATGGGGCTTGTTGTTAAATTTTTTAACCCCTTCTTCGTCTTCTTCTTCTTCTTCGTCTTTTTTAATGGCGGGTGGCAACCGGCATTTAAGGTGCATATCCGCCACCTACTGTGCTGGAGTGTGGGCCAGAAATGTAAGCATCTAATCACGGTATGACTCAAAAAAAAAAAAAAAAAAAAAAAAAACTTTACTTTACCTTCTTCCTACCTTTATAATTACTTTACCAATCAATTAAATCCTTTTCATTAAACCAGTTTCTCTTAAAAAGTTAAACAACTCTCCCATTATCTGCTCTCCGATTTTAAAAAGATTTTTAAGGCTCAACATGTTTTCTCCAAACTTCAGTACTTCCTCTTTTAATTTTATCCTTTGTTTTTCATATTTGACACATTCACTAATCACATGTTCCGCTGATTCCTCTCCCCTTCCACAATCACACATACCTGAAGGGTGCTTTTTAAATAAATACATAGTTTTATTTAATCCAGTATGTCCTAATCTCAACCTCGAAATAATGCTACTTTCTCTAGCACATCGACCTGTAGGTTTCCTTTTCCCCACTTCTTGCATAATATTGTATAAATGCCGCCCTTTCTTTCCTTCATCCCATTGTCTCTGCCATGTCTTCATAACATTTTCCTTTATTTTAACTTTAACTTCAGCTTTACTTACTGCCACTTTTGTAATTCTGTCAAGTTTCAAAGCTTGCTTAGCCAACATATCTGCTGTTTCATTTCCTTCAATCCCCCTATGAGCTGGAATCCACATAAATCTGACCGCTGCATTAATATGCTGCAGTCTGTATACAGTCTCATATATTTCGTACACAATATCAAGTCTGTTATTAGATGATACCGACTGAAGAGACATTAATGATGATAGGCTATCAGAGCAAATTAAAACCTTGGCAATTTTGTTTTGTTCCACCCACTGTAATACCCTTAAAATAGCTAACATTTCCACAGTAAATACTGTCAGATGATCAGAGGTTCTTTCCTTAACATTTACCTTTAGTTCTGGAATAGTGAATGCAAAACCGGTAAAACCACTCTTAAGATCTTTTGAGCCATCCGTAAATGCAGCTATAAATGAATTATATATAGACCTTATTCTATCCTCCACCTTTTCAACCCAGTTTCCTTTCCCATTAAGTCTTTTTATTTCTCCTTGAATATAGAAGTCTATAATTAGTGGTGAAAACAACCAAGGCGGCGTCCTTGAACAAGGAACAGTAGGACTGAACTTACTCTCCTGCAATTTCATTTCAATTGCTATTTTACTAGATGCCCAAGCAAAGCATTCTGTCTTAGCCTTCCCACTTTCCCAACAAGGGGTAAGACACTTAACTGTAGGATGCCATCTTTCATTATGACCTTTTAGATTGGCCCAATAATTCATCATCAGTTGCTCAAATCTTAAGCTTAATGGTAGCTCACCCACCTCCACTTGCAATGCGCAAGCCGGTGAGGACCTTATTGCTCCACAACAAATTCGCAGTGCTTGATTTTGTATACTTTCCAGCTTCTTTAGTGTTGTTTTCGACGCAGATCTAAACACTATACTTCCATATTCCATCACTGGTCTTATTAAAGCCACATACACCCCTCTTAAGGCTCCTTTACTAGAACCCCACTCTATCCCAGTTAAGCACCTCATTATATTTAAAATCTTCTTACACTTTTCCTCTACTTTCCTTACCTGCTCTGTCCAAGTTAGTTTAGAGTCAAATGTTACCCCTAAAAACCGAAAGGAATTTACCTGCTCAATTTGATTTCCATACAGTAACACCTTAGCATCTTTATCCCTCTTTTGAGTAAAAACCATCATCTTTGTTTTTTCCACTGAAAATTTAAAACCCCATGCATAAGACCATTCTTCAATTAAACCTACTGCTTCCTGTATCTTCTCTTGTACTAAAAGTAAGTTCTTGCCATTTTTCCACAGGGCAGCGTCATCAGCAAATAATGACTTCCCAATATCATACTTTATTTTACTAAAAACATCATTGATCATAATAGAGAAAAGTAATGGGCTTATCACACTACCCTGCGTTTTTTAACCCCTTGAAGTTCAGCTGACTCTCATAAATTCGCGTTTTTTATAACAGCACGGTCTCATTTCATGCAATCATAATGAAAATGTATTTTTTATACACAGTGTAACTAACCAATGTACATCCACTTACTGGATATTAGGCTACACATTGTAATGTAGTAATTATATGTCGCCTTGCGTCTGCACCAGGTATATCTAAACCTGACTCACTAGAAACTTGGAGGAAAGCGAGTTGTTGCTGAAATCTGCGGGACGTTGACATCCAGGAGCAGGTTTAGACACCTCACCGCAAAAACACATTGATAATACAAACTTTTAATGCTCTCCAGAGCTCAGACACAAATGTAGATTTTTTTTTTTTTTTTTTGCATGCTTTAAGAGTTTTTATTTATTTTCATTCTTATTTTTTTATTATTCTTTTTATATACACTACCAGTCAAAAGTTTTTTTTTCTCTTCTGCTTACCAAGCCTGCATTTATTTGATTCAAAGTACAACATAAACATTGCAATTTTTAAATATTTGTTCTATTTAAAATATGTTTTCTATTTGAATATATTGTAAAATGTCATTTATTCTTGTGATTTCCAGCTATTGTTAGCGGTACAAAACAGCTCGTTTTGCTGCCTGATATTGCAAATGAATGTGTCTTATCTTATTATTTCAATGTATTATCTTAATTATGAGCAAAATGGTTTGTATTGCAAACAGTTCTAACGTTTACTGCACGTTGTTATTCTTCTCATTATTTCCTTATAGAAGATAATGAACCGTAAGTCTCACCCATAGGCTTACTTCCGTGTTGAGGAAAAAGGTGGATATATTTTATTTTCTTCATGTACCTCCAATTTGAATTGCAATTGCTCATGTGACCTAAGGGTTTATCTTATCGGCCACATCTCTTATTTACATCATGCCGAACAACTCTTTCCCTTTAACTTGAGTCTAACTTAAAGGGATAGTTCACCCAAAAATGATAATTTGATGTTTATTTGCTTACCCCCAGGGTATCCAAGATGTAGGTGACTTTGTTTCCTCAGCAGAACACAAATGAAGATTTTTAACAAAAACCAGTGCAGTCTGTCAGTCAAATAATGGCAGTCAATGGTTACCAAATCTTTAGAGGAAAGAAAAACATACTACGCCAGAGCGCATACACATGTCACAAGCCGGATGCAAAGCTCGTGCTCAGGACAGATGGGCGTTGTTGTGTATCAAAGGTAAAAAATGATATAAATACTGTTCAGTTTCTCACAAAAAAACGATCGTTTCATGTCTTAGGACATCAGTGTATCGTCACAAGCCGCAGGGTGTAATTTGGATTTGTCTGTACATGTTTTTGTTTACTTTTAAAGGTTTGGTGCCCATTCACCTCTATTATTTGGCTAGCAGACTGCACTGGTTTTTGTTAAAAATCTTCGTTTGTGTTCTGCTGAGGAAACAAAGTCACCTACATCTTGGATGCCCTGGGGGTAAGCAGATAAACATCAAATTTTCATTTTTGGGTGAACTATCCCTTTAATGTACTACTGAAAACGTTGTTCTACTAATTTATGATGTCTGAACCATAAAAAAAAGAAGATCATGGTACTACCCTACTCCCTCAGAGCTTGTTGTTGTTGTAGCAGGCTACCAACATTAGCATTGTGCCTTAAAGTGCCCCTATTATGCCTTTTCAAATATGATATTTCATGTAGTGTGTCATGTAGCTGTATGTGAACATAAACTATCTGCAAAGTTGTGACACCGACAGTGCACGATAAATGAAGTTTTTGTCTATCAAAAAAAAGAGTCGGCTCACATTCGCCTAAACGAGTCGTCAGCAATTCGAATCTTTTTCTGTTACGGCCACACGTCACGAACTAACACATTTGTGTAATGTCCGCCCACGTTCTATGTCGCAAACAACTTGCCCGCCCACAAACAGTAGGCCTACCATTTTCACGTGGATTACATCATGTCAAGAAGGCATCCTGCGCTGTGGGAGTAAATTTGTTTTATATGCCCTTCCGAAAGATGAAACTACCAAGAATGAGTGGTTAACATTAATTTTTTCAACAACACCTCAGCAGTACAATTCCAATCTTGTGTTGTGTTCGCGTCATTTTACTGATGACTGCTTTTAGAATCTTGGGGAGTAACGTTACAACACGGGATTCACCAAACGCTTGGTTTTAAAAAATGGATCAGTGCCCAGTTTATTTGGACCGGCTTGCTCCTCTGAACTTCTGCCTGTAAGTATGATTAATAATTGATGATTGTATTTTCTAGCGATCGTTCAAAATACGTCTTTGTGTACGTTATGGTGTGTAACAAGTCAAGTCAAGTCACCAACAACCCCGCACATGTCTTGGTAACCGGCTAACTTGCGTTTCTGTAGTTCTGTTGTTCAGCTGTGAGTGCAATGTAGTCTAAAAATTGTGATTGATGCAGCTTGACTGTCTGTCTGCCTTATTAGTTTAAGTAATGATAAACGATGGCTTAACGCAGTGTTATGCATTATACAATGTTGAAGTTCACAACGTAGAGGTGTGCCCGGTTCGCTTACAAAAGCAAATTGCAAGCACTTTCCACAGTTAACATATGACACCCACTGAGAAACGTCCTGCTCCAGTCGTGCTTGCAAAACAGTTTCTTGTTGATGTGCCACTTCAACCGTTTCATCGTCAGACTCCGGATTGATACAGTAAAATCGAGGCTATCTTTTCTATGTATTGACAGATCTCCACAGCTGTCATTCAGTTATGCCAATGGGCGTTTCGTTTTGCGCTGTAGCGGTAGACCAATCATGCAGGACTGCACCATCTGACCAATCACAGCAGTGAGGGCTCACGGAAAGGAGGGGTTTAGAGAGACTGATTCTTCGAACTGCTTCACACGAGTCGTTTACGAATCATTTAGAAACTGGGTAAAATTAAATCTAATTTTGGAGAAAACTAAAGTGTTTTTTGAACTTGCATACATGTAAACCTGTTTTAAGAGACTAATACAACAATATTAACTACCTTTAAAATGGCATAATAGGGGCACTTTAAGAAGTTCGTAATAGGTCTCCAGACATCTTCAAAAACATTTAGTTTCCTTTTGACAATATACATGATTTTTTTCATTGACATGTTTGAAACCTTTTTTTAATCCACTTTCCAGTTCTTGGCCCATTGATATTTTTCCAATTAAGAGCAGTTATACGTTTAGCTGATAGGATATACGCAGGATAAAAAGCTTAGGATCCAGTGGTCATTTCTTTGATACAATTTGGTCAATCATATCAATAATACCTTGCAAAAAGGGCTTCACTTTTTCACATCCCCATATACAGTGGTACAGTGTACCTCTTACCTCATTACACTTTATACAGATATCAGGAATATTATCATTAAACTTGTGCAATATAGCAGGAGTTATATATGTTCACATTAGCCATTTGTACTGTATGAGTTTCAAGCTACTGTTGATTGTCTGCATCTGCGCTTTCTTAAATGCCTCATTTGAGATCTTAAAGATTATCTTTCCATAATCTTTTGATTCTGAGGATTCATTAGACCCAGATACAAACAAAAGTATGATAAGAATATCTAATGAATGATTTTGAGATGAGGATATAAAGCTTCTTAGCTGAAGATATTTTAAAAAATAGCATTTGGAATGACATATTTGTTTGATATTGCTGCAAAGGACATACACTGCAAAAAATGCTTTTCTTACTTAGATTTTATGTCTTGTTTCCAGCCAAAATATCTGAAAAATCTTAAATCAAGAAGGATTTTCTAGACGAGTAAAAAATAGTGTCTTGTTTTCATAAAAAAAACAAGTTCAAATTAAGTGTGTTTTTGCTTGAAACATTTCTGTATGGGCCTGGTCTAGGCCTACACAGAGTAGCCTGTTAATTTAAATTTGCAGGGTAAATTATTCTTTTTTTTTTATTTTGAAGGTGAACAGGTGGTAAAGACTAGCAGTAGCAGCAGAAGAATACAGTCCTTCACAAAATGAGACTTACCGTGACCTTCCAAACTGTTTCACCGACAGATGGCGCAATCTGCTCACCTTTCAGTTGCATTAAGGCAGTTTGACCAACTAGCTGTTAGCCAAGGGGTAATCAGTATTTTCCAATTCAAATTAGACCAATCCGAAAAGTTTATTTATTTATTTTTTAATTGAAAATGGATAATCATAATTTGTCTATCACTTAAATTTTTTTTTTTTTCACACTAAAATGTATCTAAATATAGTTAGGGGCCAATAACCCAACAGCAATAATTTTTTTTCTCGATATAAATATGATACATAAGTGTACAATATGTTAAAAGATATTAAATGTTAGATTAAATTAGGATAAAATGATGTAAACAGTGACCTCAATTTTACAGTGCATAGTGACAAACAGTCGTTTATGAAAGTACTGTGTTTTAGTAGGTGTCTTGGAAAACCTACAAACCCTAAGAAACCATATTGCTGTTACTATTTTTGCCTGTGTTCTGCCTTAATATTGCATATATAGCAAAAAACAAAACACCGGTTAATTTCATAAGCTTTTCATAAGCTTAATGTGTCAGAAGCTGAAATGAAGAATCTGATACACGTTGAAAAGTTCCTATAAATTGAATTAAACTCCTCTTGGAGCAGCTGTACAGCCTACTGATTTAATAAAAAAAAAAAACGTTTCATACAATTCAGTGTTACACAATTTTAAATAAATGAAAGGGTGTCCTTAGTATGTTTTACCAGCTAAAGACCTTACAAAGACTTAAGTGTACATCCTTAACCATATTTG
>NC_133384.1:799212-830751 GCF_049309525.1 Garra rufa | reverse complement strand
CCTCCTTTCCTTTCCTTCCTTAAAATGTGCATAGCTTTTTTGTCTTAATGCAAGGGTAATCCATCTGTCATGAAGAAATTCAACATGATTTGGTTCACACTGGAATTCATTAAGCAGTAGAGCAGTAAAGGGGGGATATCCTGCAGATGTCTGGATTAAGTTTCATAGGGGTGTACTTTACTCTGCCACCTCCATTTCCACATTCAATGTTAAAGCCACACACACAAAGTGACCTGATGATGACATTTGCAGTATCCTCCATGCTTTACATGGCAAGGCATGCAGTTTTTCTTTTCTTTTTTTGCCATTGTAAATATATGCATGTTGGGTTTTATTCAGTTTTTCTGTTTAAAGTATAATTACTCTTGACAACAGCACAAATCCACTGCAGCAACTCAACAGTAATACCCAGGGGGGGGGGGGGGGGGGGGGGGGTGAATCATTTTTTCCTAAAAAGTTGAGTGACTCTTTTATTTGAAGTCTAAAATAATATGCACACTCCACATAAAACCAATAAAGTATTGCCAGTTGGGATTTTGGGACTGATGTCTGTGTTTCACTATTTAATACAAAAAGTTTCAGTAAAGGATCATGATTTATAAACATCTAAACACTATTCGAGAACATCTTTTATTTGATGTATTTATTTTAGATTTGGTCAGAAAAGATAGAATTCTTCTAAATAGGATTCTTCTAAAAAAACAAGCAGACCAAGACACCGATAGACGACCTGGTTGACTTTCAGGTATTAATGTACTAACACCTTAAGCGAGACAAACAGCGTTTTGGTTTGGGTCTAAATGTAGATATCTTCAGGCTTAGAATTGTCCACATTTGTTGTGTAAACACAGATGTGCACAGTGTGTCATTTTACTACATAAATGACATGACTGTCTTGATGTTCATGTGATGAATTCAGTTGGTAACTACTTATCAGAAGTTTGGAAACATGCTAGATTTTGGCCCTTTGATGATACTATATGGAATATGTTGCTTTTTCTGGGCTATTGATCTTTTCTGCTATTCTACAACCAGAAAAAAAGATAAATGTAATACTGTGGCAAACGGAAAGGCTTACAGAATACATGCATTATTAACAATGTTATTAGAAATGTAAATGTGACATTTTCTGGAGTCAAATTTTTAATAGTCTATTAGGATTTGGCAGTTTATTTGAAGAGAAAAAAGAAAAAGTAAAGCATGTACACGCATATTTTGGTTTTATAACATGTAAAAGGAAATAAATTACATAAAAGATATTGCCAATTAAACAGCCACATAATCTATAATTGATCTATAAAACTATTAAAAAAACAATAAATAACAGTTTCACAGTCTCATAACAGTGACAGTGTCAGAGTGCTCCCCTGAGGGGTTGGTTCTCTAAGTAGACTGCATGATCTGTGTACAGGGAACAGCAGCCCTGACTTGAGGTGTGTGGCATGTTTGACTTGAGGCCAAATAGTAAAAGATAAGCCTTAGGTGAGAGGGTGTGATTGGAAATGAAGTGAAAGTGTGGCATATAGGAGGACACACCTGAGAAACATAAACTGTTTGTCCTTCTGTTGTTTAAACTGAATGAATATACTTTATGAAAACTTGAAAATCTTAGAAAATTATTTAAAAAATATAAATAAATTAGTTCTATTTATAAACATAATCAGATCCACTTGCTCTACAACAACTTTCCATCTAATATTTTCAAATCATCACCTGATCATAAATCATACAGCACCCCTAACCTTTGACTTCCCGAAACACACCTGACTGTGCTACACCTAACAGCCAGGTGTGCCTGCTCATGTTGAGTTTTGCACTGTCCATCGATTATAAGTGTGAGTGTGAGTGTGAGTGGGTGTGATGTGTGTTTATAGTACGCATCAGATTACAAAGAGCAGAATTAGGGGCCGTTGACTGCACTCAGCCTTGTTGGGCTCATAGTTTGCACTAAATACTTTCCCCTGTATGTTTATGTTGAGCAGCTTTTGCTTGTTGTTCTTTGTTCCCCCTCATTACCCTAGAACGCTAAACATCAGCGCAGCCTGAAGGCAGGGGCACACACTGGAGGTCACTACAGAGGGGCATTTTATCACTGAAAACCATTTTTTAAAAATCAAGTGTAATGAAAAAATAAGGTACATATAGGCAGGAAGTTTTTTAATTGGCTTTTAAATCTTTAAATCTGACGCTTGTTTGTTTTTTCAGTCAGAAGTAATCTGTTGTTCTGCTGTCAAAGTAGAAGTGTCAATTTTATATTTCTTTGATGACAGTTTTTTTTATAGAATGATTATGTTTTATTGTTTTTGTCTATGTACTTTCTTTTCAACCCTTGTTTACTGTGACATGTTTACTTGTAATGGCCAAGCTAATTTTGATTTAGTTATCAGACAAAATCTGTTGTTAGTGGACAAAATCAGTTGTATTGTATTGTATCTTTTAGATTTTATTGATTGGTTGATTAATTGATTGACTGATTGACACAAAGCACAAGAATATTGTTTGTAAATAATGTGCTATAAAAAAATTGTAATAATAAAAAATTTGGAATTATTAGTAAAAAAAACTGTTTTGAAAAGAAATGTCATTATTATCAGTTATTATTTTTATTTTAGTTATTTTAGTTATTTTATTTAAGCTACTGTTTTATGTTTGTTCAGTGTGTTTGATTTATTGCAAGGCAAATCTGAGTAATACCAGAATTTATTTGTTCATACAGTTATCGTGTCAGCCCATTTGAAAGTGTAAATGATTGGCCCTTTTAAATTGGTTGACCATTAATCAGAATGAAAATGGCACATGGTTGTTATTGCCTTTAGAATGCCTCTGATACTGAGGTTGGAAAGTGTTATTTCTTGTGAAGTTTAGCCGTAATCTAAAATTAAAAGAGAAAACGTAACACCATCTAAATGAGTCATCAAAAAAAAAAAAAAAATCTGTATCTCTTCAGCAGCATCACAGTACAGTCCACTTTCATCAGTGCAGAAGAGAATAATATGAAATGAAATGCTTATCAGCTACTGAAGTACAGCCTCACTGTGTACTCATCAAAGGAATAGAGGCTGAAATCGGGGCCCCGTATCTCTGGCAATCAGAGATCTCTCTATTCAAACAGAGACTGACATGTGCAAGGGCCCACGCAAGAAACCATGGTCATGAGAATAAGCTGCCAAAAGCATTTGGAAAAATTAAAAGAACAACAAGGCAGATAAAATGTAATCAATTAAAAAATGCAAATGCTGCACATGGTGTGTTTTAATCTGTTCTATGTGAGTAAGAATAGAATATAAAAATAAGATTTTTAGTTTTCTGAAGGAAACGTAAGTGCTGCTTGTGTTCTGAGTGGTTTGACGGCATGTGGTTAAAATTTAAAATATATATATTTGTGTGTGTGTGTGTCTGTTTTACTGTCTGCCAGGCAGAAAGTCCTTTTGCTTAGAAACGGACCCCTCTTCTCAACAAGCCACACTGTTTGAAGTATATTTCATGCACATAGGACAAATCCAAAGTTCTGTAATGAAGCTCTATATGGTGCAGTCCGATAGGTCTAATTTAATCTGACATAATGATCATCATATGGTACAGCTGATTGGTTCTTTTTGTATTAGCAGCTAATGAGCTTGCTGCTCAGCATTCAAATACTTCACTAGTGCTAGCTGTTGCAGTTGCAGCGTGCTTCAGAAACCATTCACCTTTCCCAGCTTTACCTGTATAGATCTGCTACGGGGTGATTCATGCATGCTGTGGTTATTTCATATATGTTATATGTCCAGCAGCAGTATTTCTTACACACTCACACCAGCATATTGTGAATGCATTGGCAATGGCAAAGCACAGTAGTTCTCAATTCCAGTCTTCTGCATGTTTTGCATGTATCTCTTATTTAACACACCTGATATAGTTAACCAGCTTGTTACAAGAGAGCTCCATGCATGAACTGTGTTCTGATTGACATGGTCCCTACACAGTGGTCTTTGCTCTCTACTCCCTGAAAACGGAAAATCGGTTTACCTAAAAGATTCACTTCACTTCAAAACATTCATTCATGGATTTGTGCTATGCCATGGCCTCCAGCATCTTCACACAGACGAAACTTACTAGATATGTGTGAAGTGTAATATACCTCAATTAAATAAATACAATTTAAATTCACGTCTCGTACACTTTATTGGCCTTTGAATGGAACATATATGCTCCCTTCAAACTGGAATCATGGTGGAATATCCTGTGATATCCATTTCGCAGGGCACTGATAGAAATTTTGATTGTTTAATACTTAGCTCTAGCTCTACGTATGAGCCATATTAATAATAATGATGTATGTGCTTTTAAATGACAGAATACAAGAAACAATAACTGGAACAAAAGCCTTTTCATTACACACAAACTACATTCTTAAAAACACAGACTTTTACATTAAATAGTCCAGTTCCATATCATTGACTGCTCTGGTTCAGTAGTGATAGTTATGCTGAAAATAGTACCTCAGTGTGCAGTGACTCTCGTCTGTTCCTAATGGCCCCTATGTCTCTAGGACTTAAGAGTATGACCATATGAGTCTCCTATCTCTGTAGAGTCCAATTATGTCAAGACAAATTTATTGCACAAGCAATTGTTTGATCAAATTCTCTCTCATCTGATGAAAAAGGTGTGAATAGCTAATCAGTGCATCTCTCTTTACACACAAGAAATAAATCACTATATCAGTGTAATGTGATCACATTTCCAAACATCCACATTTTTTTTTTCTCAGAAACTCCAATAATGGAAAGAAAGAAAGAAAGAGGAAAACCCATCCTGTCTCTGCTGTGCCTCAGATGTGGCTTCTAGCTAATGGCTGTTTTGCTAGTAATGCCACTTGGTGATGATCAAAAACAGAAGGGCAAAAAAACAGGAGAAGGAGGTAGAGTGAGGGAGAGGGAAAGAAAAGGCACATAACCTGACGGAATCCAAGCAGCTGGCAGATTGCTTATCAGTGGAGATGCACAATATCCTGACTATAAGATGATTATCAGGAAGGCGGTGGCTTAGCCAGCAGATTCATGCCTCTTTAAGAAGACAGTACATTTTTGGCTTTCTCTTCCTGCTGAGATAAGGATTCTCACGGAAAGGTGTCTTCTTCAGCCTTATCTCAATGGACTATCAAGCAAGCTCAGAACTGAGTTTTTTTTTTTTTTTTCCTGAAATGTCCTGCTAAATTATCATGACAGAGATAATGTGTCAGTTAAAAAAACAGCAACAGATGCATGCTTCATTATATAGTTATGATCATAATGGTGATCAGTGTCCCTTTGCTGGGAACTTGGATATTATATGCTTTTAAATATATTTAATGCATTTAATTTAAAATGTAATACAGCAGAATGCATGTTGATTATACTGTTACAAAGAAAAATTTAGTTGAACTTAATAATTGATACCTGTCATTATAATGTCAGTGTAGACTTTATAATATGTGGCAATCTTTTATGCTGTAGTACATACTACAATCTTTTGTAAAGAATTAATGATTAGGTTTACAATACTGCCCTACAAAGCAAAAAGGCAGTAACTACGCCGAGTGCAGAACTGAGAAAAATGACTTTAAAGTTATCCTGTCATCCAGCCTGTTATCCAATGTTAAAACCGTCCCGTGAGGATGCCGCGAAATCACACACATTTGAGATAAGATATTTTGTCACATAACAAAGGATGCGTTGAATGTCATGAAAATGATAACTCATTTTTGACCAAAAATGCAGTTACTGCTTTTTTACTTTGTAGGGCAGAATACTACACACAAATATATGAACAATTTTAATTTAGACAATGCTAGTAAATTTCACAATCAATTACAAAGGAATGGCAAGTAACACACTGAATTAAATGTGAAATTCTGTAGTAGAAAGACTTCAGTTGTATTTTCTTGTAAAACAAACTCCAATAATCGTTTATTATTATTATTATTATTATCTTTTTTATGGTGTAATACAGTAGATTTAGTGGTTGTTGTATTATTGTATTATTATATTATTTTGAGGTGACAGTAAACACACACAGATATCAACACTCAGCATCCAGACTCAAAAATGGTGACAATAAACAACATAATTTTCTTAAAAAGAAAAAAACTTGAACATTACAAAACATGTTTGTACTAAAAAAAAAAAAAAACAATAATAAAACATAGAACTATAAAAGAGAGCTGTAATGTTGTCGCAGTCATGTTATAAAAGCAGCAAACATGAGGCTGTGTGTTGCATTCACTTTGCCAGGGTAAGGGGATTTTAAGCATGACAGGAAATCAATACTACCTCTTACCAGTAAAACAACTACTGTACAGCCTCATATAGCTTATGATATTTCAGGAAAAAAATTTTTGGCATTGCATCTGACAGTGTCTCATAGGTCCTACTTTTTGACAAAAGAGATGCATTGGTGAGCATGAGATACCATTTGTCTTACACTGTAGCAAGTCAAGGGCACATTGTCAGGACACAATCCCATGTCACCTCTATCTGCCACTAAACAATCATTGTACCAACATTATTAACCACTGGGCTACCACCACCACATCATACATCCTTTGGAGAAACACATGTAAGCTTTAAGCATATGGGCTCAAAACACAGCCTTGTGGTGCTACCTCTTTATTCATAACGGCAGTTACCTGCATAATAACAAAATCATGCAATGGCCAAAATTACACTGTCAATAATGCCTCTTTGTTGGTACACTTAGTACAGAGCTATATTTAACCTCAGTCAGGAAAGAAGCCAAAAAGTACTCATTGTAACTTCCAAAAACCTAATGTTAAGTTGTGTTCCACATTACTTTCAGACCCTGTATTGCAGACTATTTTTAGAAAGGTTTTTATTGTTTTGCTTTTTAAATTAAAAATCTGTTTAATATATTTAAGATATTCTTTACATAATTATTTTATTTTATAAATTATTATTTGCATAATTGAAAAATGTAATTTCTTGTTTATCTATAGATCTTTTTTTTCATGAACCAATTTAACTCCGTTCCCAGCGGCACTCGGTTCAGTGATCATTGCACACTGGAAGGGTATGTGCATAAAGTGATATGCTCACAAATGTTTACTATGAATGCATGAGTCGCTGATGCCGAACTGTTCAGGTTAGACTCACTGAAATGTCTTTAATCTTTCCGACAAGGCCGAAAACCATTGCCAGTTCACACTCAAGATCTCTGATCTGCACGTAGACATTACTGACGCTTATGGGCTACATGCCAATATGCAGCCAAGAAAACTCCTGTTCATGCAGGTAGCTTTGATAAAGTATCAGCATTTCCACATCATCTAAACAAGAGAGCATGTTTTGTGAATCAGTGATGTCTGGAGATTGCAAAGAATGTAACTGTATACAAGGACTAAACATAAACTAGGAAGGCTTAAAATGCAATGGCAGCCATTTTGCTCATCTTTGTAAAGATGTGCTTGTAATTTCGCATTGTACACCTCAACAGATGTTCTAAGTATTGTGCTCTATCCGTTCATCTGGGATTGGGTTACAAAGAGACTGGTGGGATGTTTTGACACAATTTTCAGGTCGGCTTGCTGTCTGTCTGGAATGCAGCCAGTATCTTCTGTTGTTCAAGATGCTGATGACAAACGTTATACACAGTGCAAGTAACCAAGAATGATTAATATGGCAGCACTATAGCATGTCAGAATTGGCATTGTGCAATCCACCAAAGAGTAAACAAGCTCACTCTGTCAGCATATCGGAACTTCTTTCTAGTTTACATATTTGATGGAATTGTCTTGTATGTCACATGTCTGGTGGATACCATCCCTTGATTTTTATCCCTGCTTTCAATCTTGTGGTGATCTGTGGAGTTCACATGCAGGTCTCCAAAGGTCTGTTAGAAAATTCAAACCCATCTAAAAATTTTAAAAACAGCAATACACATAGATTACACAATAGACATGCCTTATTGAAAAATGACCTTTTTTTACTTGACAGACTAGGTTAAAGCAAATTCAATTAAATACTGGGTAACACTTTATTTTAGAGTCTTTTTTGTTGCATATATTTACTTACTAGTAACAAAAACACTGTAAAATAAAGTATACAATTGCAAAAAGCTAGCACTAAACCAAACCTTAATCCTAGTAAGCAAAGACAGTACATGTTGTTAATTAATGTTACTCAGTACTCATTTGTGTAATTACACTGTAAGGACACCTTAAAATAACATAATCAATTTTTTACTTTCCTTTTCTTTTTCCCTTTTTTTTTTTTTTTTGCCACACCCAAAACACCAAATCATCATAAAACGTACAAATTAAAGTACGTAAGGGGTAATTTACTCTACATTACCTCTTATTATATGGATACTTACAAAATAGATACACACAATATATATAACATTGTTTGATTAGGTGGTGAAGAAATGTTGAGTTATATGAAACTGCCTCAGCTACTGTATGTAGGGAATAACTTTAACCAATGGGAAAGCTGTGCAATAATTGTTGTTACTAGTAAACATTGTTACTAGTCATTTTGTATTTTCCAGTTCCTTAACACTGTGTCCTTAACAGATGCTGTAAATTGACAAGCAATAAGAGGTTTTAGAGTTTTTGGCTTAACCAACCATTTGGTGTGAACAGACTAATCACCTGCCACTGAAATCCTGTCGCATCACACCTGGTTAGGACAGACTACAGCATATTGCTCATTTATTTGTATCAGTTCTACAAACAGTGATCTAGCTGGTTTTTAAAGCTAATACAGATACCTTTCAAAGGTAAAAACAGGTTGAGTCATTCTGGTTGGTTTTGAATCCTACTGGAAAACTTATCAGAACTCTTTATCAAAAACTCTTGGGTTTCTCATAATAGCTCTTTGATCACTTCAGCCCAAACGTCACCTGAAGTAATGTGCTATACAAGGTCATGTTTGGTTCAGATATGGAGATTAAAAGCAGAATGTGTGTGGTTCAAAGCCAAGGTCATGCAAACTTTTCTTAGGCAGAGAAAGAATGCATGCATGAAGATTTCACAGTGGTTGCTTTTCAGCTATCAGCTACACTTATGCATGGGTGACATTAGCAGACGCCTTTCTGTCGGTTATTATATTTTGATTATGAATTCTGTCACATACAATATATCATCAGACCGATTACAGTCAGATACAAACATATTCCTAGCATGAATCAATTGTTCTCTGTATTACAGTAAACTGTTGTTGCTCTTATCTTTTCATTTTTATTTAGAATCAAGTGTTTGGTTGTTTATCGAAACTAGGTTTTTGGCTTGTGTTATAAAGTCTGGTCCACATTGCAGCTTCTTCTGTCCATGAACCACTCCCTTACACATGTCTTAATGTGATGCAATGTAACAAATAATAAACCCTCTACACTGTAAAATCTAATTGTCAGGGTTATGTCTGTTTTGTCCTGTTCTGTTAGGTTTCCCAAGTGTTTCCCCCCCCCCCCCCCCCCCCCATGTTTCTAGTTCATTTGGTTTAGTCCTTGTTTTCCCCCTTTTGATTTAGTCCTTTTGGTTTGTTCTTGCCCATATTTGTATTTCCCCCTCGTTATCTTGTTAACTTGTTTGTGACCACGCCCATGTCTCTGTGTATTTAAGTCTGCTTGTGATCACTCCCCGCTGTCCGTCGTTAACGTTACATGTTGGCTGTTTTGCTCCTGGTTTTTGATTTGTTTGTTTGTATTTTCAGTATTTCATTTAATAAACTGTTTATATTTCATTTACTCTGGATCTCCTCCTCATTCTCCACTCCTCATCCACCCAAGCTGTGACAGAACGACGGACCAAAACTGAAGATGAATCGGGCTGAGGCAGACCTGGTGAGACTGCGGCAGGGCGGTCGGAGTTTGGAGCGGTATGTGGCGGATTTTGTCGAGCTCTCCGATCAGGTGGGCTGGCCCGATGCCTCTCTCGGTGCCGTGTTTTTGATGGGACTGAATGATGAGACGATTTGTTGCGATTCTCCTGCCTGTAATTCATCATCAATCTCATTCTTTATTTAAATTGCTCCGATTTTGAACTCGAAGAAGTAAAGAGTGTCGGGTCTCATCGTTCAGTCCCCTCTGAAACACGTCACGTCGGGTCAGCCTGTCCTAAGCCGAGAATCCCCACATACCGTGCCAACGGATCGGACCGCCAGCCCAGTCTCCAATCTCCAGTCATCCACCAAAGCTCCGCTGCTATCCTCAGCCCGATGCGGCCGGCCTCCTCCCCGCGCTCTCATCTACCGGCCTCCGCCCAGCGCTCTAGTCTGCCGGCTGCCACACCAGCTCACAAGATGGCTGCCACACCAGCTCACAAGATGGCTGCCATGCCGGAATCTGCACGCAAGATGGCTGCAACGCAGGAGTATGCACGCAAAATGGCTGCCACACAGGAGTCGGCGAGCAAGATGGCCACCACGCCAGTTCACAAGATGGCTGCCACGCCAGATTCTGCAAGCAAGATGGCTGCCATGACAGATTCTGGTTTTTGATTTTGTTTGTATTTCATTTAATAAACTGTTTATATTTCATTTACTCTGGATCTCCTCCTCATTCTCCACTCCTCATCCACCCAAGCTGTGACACTAATTAGTTGGGCTTACTTAAAAAAGCATGGAAACCGATTGCCTTAAAACAACTAAGTAAAGTGAAATAGAAATAATATGTTGTACTGACAAATGCTTAGTTAGTATAGTTTACTTACATGAGAGTTCTAGCAACTAAAAAAGAACTGTAGGGGCTACTTGATCCTTTACTTAAGGTTTACTCTTCACTTAGTATAGCTACTCACTGACTCCCAGAGTGCATTGCAGCATGCATAAATTATGCAATTGGTTTGTTTTACTGTTATTTTTATTTGCTAAATTTATTTACTGTCTTGTGTCAATAGTAGCACAACAAAAGAGCAAATAAAATAAAATGGTTATTGTCACAATTAATAAAAATAAATAAAACTGAATTGTTACCATTGTTGTGATTAGCGTGCTGAATGTTGAAGTCTGTCTGTGACTCGAGCACATCACCACATATAGTTAATTGTCACGTATCTGGTCTTCCCTGTCATCATGAACTCTTGCACCACACTTCATGGACTTCATTCCCCACAAGCCACTGCACTAATCACTGCATCCACCTGGCCCTTGTTTCACACTGCTCTGATTAGTTCTCACAGCTGCACCTCATCACACTGACTGCATTTAAGCCACTCACACACACAGCCACCTTGCGAAGTCTTATTGTTCCAATGGTCATAATTCTAAGCGTGTTTCTCGGTGTTGGATTATTTGTGTATGACTCTGGACTGTGTACCCCGTTATTGATTCCTGCTGCCTGCCATTGCGACCACTGCTTGAGTATTGAACTGTTTCCCGGATTACCTACGTTGTTCCTGTTTTCTGGCGTTTACTCCTGCCTGTTGACTATTCTAAATAAAGCCTTGCAAATGGATCCGCACGTCTCTGACTCCTCCTTGTGACAGAAGACTTCGCCACACCCGGATCCAGCGGCTTTACCCACCAGAATCTCAACATGGACCCAGTCGACCAGCTTCTGCTCCTCCGACAAGGAAATCTCCCCATTAAGGAATATGTCCACAGATTCTGTGAGTTGTCACTTAATTTACCATTTCGTGATGAAGCTTACCTTAAGGACTTATTCCGCCGGGGACTTAATGAGCCAACTAAGTCAATGTTGCCAGGAGGAGAATTTAAATGTTCAGTGGAGGACTATATGCAGTATGCGTTGCTGCTATGTGGCTCTAAGTTAACTGTGGATGTTTTAAAAGAGCCACAGCACAAGAGGTCTGCTAGCCCAGAACCACAGCAGCCACACTTTACCACGGGGTGGCAAAGATTAATGTCTAGCGTGGATGACCCACCGCTGCTGTCGGCTCGAGCAGCTGGTCTCCCGCCCAGCCTTCCAGAGTCTCCGCTGGTCCCGCCCGGCCTTCCAGAGTCTCCGCTGGTCCCGCCCGGCCTTCCAGAGTCTCCGCTGGTCCCGCCCGGCCTTCCAGAGTCTCCGCTGGTCCCGCCCGGCCTTCCAGAGTCTCCGCTGGTCCCGCCCGGCCTTCCAGAGTCTCCGCTGGTCCCGCCCGGCCTTCCAGAGTCTCCGCTGGTCCCGCCCGGCCTTCCCGAGTCTCCGCTGGTCCCGCCCGGCCTTCCAGAGTCTCCGCTGGTTCCACCCAGCCTTCCAGAGTCTCCAATGGTCCTGCCCGGCCTTCCAGATCCTCCGCTGGTTCCGCCCGGCCTTCCAGAGTCTCCAATGGTCCTGCCCGGCCTTCCAGAGTCTCCGCTGGTTCCGCCCAGCCTTCCAGAGACTCCGCTGGTTCAGCCCTGCCTTCCAGAGACTCCGCTGGTTCAGCCCTGCCTTCCAGAGCCTCCGCTGGTTCAGCCCAGCCTTCCAGAGCCTCCGCTGGTTCCGCCCAGCCTTCCAGAGACTCCGCTGGTTCCATCCAGTCGTCCTGAGATTCCTGTCTGCCCGGTTCTGGTCACGGAGCTCATGCATGGACTGTTCCCACCCACCCTCCCTGCTGCTCCAGTCCTGCCACCTCTGTCTCCTGACAGTCCCTCTGCTCACCCACATCCCACCTTCGGTGCAGAGGACTTGCCTTGGGACTGCCAGTCTCCATCGGTGTTCAGACTGAAGGATCCCTCACCATCACCTCCAGTCTCAGAGTCCTGGACTCCACCTCGGTCCTCCGACCCTGCGGCTCCACCCCGGCTCTGTGCTCCCTCGTCT
This sequence comes from Garra rufa, assembly GCF_049309525.1. Taxonomy (NCBI): domain Eukaryota; kingdom Metazoa; phylum Chordata; class Actinopteri; order Cypriniformes; family Cyprinidae; genus Garra; species Garra rufa. Next base: position 818,034 of record NC_133384.1, on the reverse strand, counting down.
CCGTTGTCGGCCATCGGCCCAACAGCTCCTCCGGGCTCCATCGTCTCTCCGGCTCCGCCCCGGTCAGTCGTCGCCCCACCTTCGCCTCTGGACTCTACTCCTCCGGCTGCGCCTCGTCACTCCGTCCTGCCGGCTCTGTGGACCTCCTCCCTCCCGTGGGCACAGCCTCGATCCTCTGTCACTCCGGCTCCGCTGCGTACCTCCGGACCTCCATCTCCACCGGGGTCGCCAGAGCCTTGGGTTCCGCCTTGGCCCTCCGGATCCTCGGTGTCGCCCAGGACCATCGACTCTCCGGTTCCGCCTCGGGCTCCACCGGCTCCACCTCCGTCGGTCGGCCCCATGCAGGAGCCAACCCTTCCTCCACCAGGGCTTCTCCCTCCGTCGGCTCCGCCTCATTTCGTAGTTCCAGTACCCCTACATGGACCTGGCCCTCCATCCCTCCCCCTGTTCCGCCTCCGCTCCACCACCCTCAAGATTGTAAGGTGGTTAGAGCGTCTGGAAGCCGCTCCTTGTGGAGGGGCTCTGTCACGTATCTGGTCTTCCCTGTCATCATGAACTCTTGCACCACACTTCATGGACTTCATTCCCCACAAGCCACTGCACTAATCACTGCATCCACCTGGCCCTTGTTTCACACTGCTCTGATTAGTTCTCACAGCTGCACCTCATCACACTGACTGCATTTAAGCCACTCACACACACAGCCACCTTGCGAAGTCTTATTGTTCCAATGGTCATAATTCTAAGCGTGTTTCTCGGTGTTGGATTATTTGTGTATGACTCTGGACTGTGTACCCCGTTATTGATTCCTGCTGCCTGCCATTGCGACCACTGCTTGAGTATTGAACTGTTTCCCGGATTACCTACGTTGTTCCTGTTTTCTGGCGTTTACTCCTGCCTGTTGACTATTCTAAATAAAGCCTTGCAAATGGATCCGCACGTCTCTGACTCCTCCTTGTGACAGTTAATGATAATCTCAACCCAATTAGGTGTATCAAGGTGTTTATGAATATGAAGAACAATGAAGTTTTAGAAGATCATCAGTAAATATTAAAAATATATAAGCTAATGATTCATTTAAATAGGTTGCCTTCTAAAAGCAACCTGCATATTACTTTTTGTCCCTTGAAATCAATAATTATGATTCCATGTTGCATTGCTGCATCAATAGGAACAAAATTACAATAAAATAAAGTTCCAACTGCCCAACCAAAGGGACCATTAATCACTATGATGGTAGGTACAAAAAACATTTTATGAAAATTAACATCAATATAGGTTAATGTGATGTTCTTTCAAATATTTCAGTTGTATTGAAACAACATTCAAGATGACTTTGGGAAATAAGTGAATGTGTGAAAAATAACTGCAGATTAACTATTGACCCACCTCAAAAACTTTTCTTTTCTTCTTTTTTATTTAGAAAATTAGCAACATATTAGTGCACTGCTGCCTCTCACTGGTTTATTAATGTCATTGGTTCCTTTGTGGCTACTTGAATATTTTAAGTAAGCGTCACTCAAAGCAGTAAGTAAATTGTTTTACTTGCATTGAAAGTAGCTGTAACTTAATACAACCTAGTAAGTATAGCAACTAAGTAAAGATAACTAAGTAAATCTAAGTAAGGTAAACTATTGGATTTTACAGTGTACACTATGGCAATACACACACATTAACTTTCCCTCATCAGAAGACTTTTCTTTGAAAAATGCCTAACAAGCAATTTTGTGCATTAACAATCCTTAGTGATTGATGAAATTACTTAAAGGGATAGTTCGAGCATTTAAGACATGAAGTTGTATTCAATCCTTATCAGCACTATAGTGTATATACACTCACCCACACTGCGTTCATCTCCCTGGTCAGAGTTCTGGCCGCTGGAAGTTTTTCAAGAAAGTAGTCACGGTTAGTTTCCGGGGCCTCAAAACTGTGCGTTTTTACGTGAAAAAAATATATGCGTTTCAAAGCTTCATTAATTTACATCACAAAAAACACTCCTGACAAAAATCATACCTCAGTTTTAATCGGCACTATATTCTTTCCGTTTCCATCAATCCGCGCTGCTGTCAGTTCGCATGTTCCGATCAGCTGTTCCATTACACACTCGAATGACAACGACGTAAAAAGTAGAAAATTAACAATGGTGCGAACTTGTAAATTCCCAGGTTGTGACCACAAGAATGTGCAGGGATCGCCGTTCAGATTCCATCGTTTTCCTGTTTCTAATATAGTTATGAGACAGCTTTGGCTGGTTGCCATCGGCTACTCTGCGGGAGCTAAAATATCCAGTATCAAGGATTTTCGTGTGTGCAGTGCTCACTTCAGCGAAGACGATTACATCCCCAACCAAGGAGGAAAAAAAAAAACGGATTTTAAAGAGTTCTGCTGTACCAGTACCACGGGTAAGCTCTATTTACTAACTTTATGTCGCATACGACAGGTTTATTTTGAAGCTAACGTCGGTTTGTAGGCTAACGTTACACTGAGAATATTCTAACCGGGGCAGTGATAGCATCGACAATAATCGACTGTCTATGTGGTGAGAAAATCGGCAAATGTCATAACTAATGAATTTAATTGAATCTATATAACACAACAAAATATGATGCTTTGCTATATTTGTTATTGTCTGTAACTATGCGGAAGTGTGCTTGAAGTCACATACAGGTAGTTCTAAACCAGGTATCTCCAACTCCGGTCCTCGTGAGCTACATTCCTGCAGCTCGATGTTTTCCTATGACAGGACACCTTTCTCAAATGAGACATTCTGTACAAGCCTGCTAATTACCCGTTGATTTGAGTCAGGTGTGTTGCAACAGAGAAAAACTAAAACCAGCAAGACAGTAGCTCACGAGGACTGGAGATCCCATGTCTAAACTGTACAGTAAACAATCTGATGTTTAGACTCCTGTGGAAATCACGTGAAACGAGGTCTAATATAAAAATATATATATCGTCTGTTCCGTCTGACATTGTGCTAAAATTGGTTTCATCATCAGAAGTTTCGTAGTCAGACATGTTGTCAGTGAGTCGCGCTATCAACAGCTGATCGGAACGTGCGAACTGACAGCAGCGCGGATTGATGGAAACGGAAAGAATATAGTGCCGATTAAAACTGAGGTATGATTTTTGTCAGGAGTGTTTTTTGTGATGTAAATTAATCAAGCTTTGAAACGCATATATTTTTTTCACGTAAAAACGCACAGTTTTGAGGCCCCGGAAACTAACCGTGACTACTTTCTTGAAAAACTTCCAGCGGCCAGAACTCTGACCAGGGAGGTGAACGCAGTGTGGGTCAGTGTGTATACACTATAGTGCTGATAAGGATTGAATACAACTTCATGTCTTAAATGCTCGAACTATCCCTTTAAAATGATCAATAAACACCATACATTTTTTCCCTCGTCTGGAACTTTAGAGGAAAGACAAATGTTAGGAGAAAAATATGAGAAGTAGATGACTTAACGCAACCATGTAAGTGTTCTTTGTTTGTTTGTTTGTTTTTTTTAATGATTTTTGCACTGATTTCTAATAAGTCTCTCTATAATAAATACAAAAAGGGTAACACTTTATTTTAAGGTGTCCTTAATACAGAGTAATTACCTAGTTAGGTACTTAGTAGTGGCCGTTGTACTTACATGAAACAAAATGTACTTACCATGTAACTAAGTTATGGAACAGCCTGTACAGCCTTACAGTTTGTAATCATGTACATGTAATAGGCAGCTATTGTTACACATATGTAACAGATGCGTCTGTAACACAGCTAGCTACTTATGTAACCAAAAGTTTGTTACATATGTGTTGCAGACTTAAGTACTTAAGTATACTTCATGTGTATCTATACTGTACACCTTATCCAGCTGCACCTTAGTTTGATTTAACCCACCAGTACACAGCTTAAATATATGTAATACCTTTCTAATTACATTAAAAATACAGAATATTACCCAGGCATTAGTCTCGCGTAGCCAGACCTTCAGACTGACGGCTGAAGGTCTGGAATTCATGGCAGCTTTAATTGGCCAAGGCCCGCCCATAAGGCCGTTTGACCGACATGTCAAACAACCAATCACAGTTCGTTTCGTTCAGCGTCACGTTTCGGGGCGTGGAAATGCCCCCACAACAACAGACTGGCGTGCAACAAGTCAGTCACTGAAATGACCAGCATTGAAAGTTAAATAAGAAGAGGGAGAACAAGCAGTAAGTCAGTAATTTGTTCGCGAACGTTGCAAAAGTGTATAACAACAATGGCGTCTGCATAAGCACCTCTTAGCAAAACACAAGAGTAAATCAGTCGGCGCTTTGTTTCCCGGCGGACCCGAAAATAAACGTGACACTAGCGTCTACCGGAAATCCGGTCAAATTCAACTAATCAGATGACGACTTCGACATTCCTGGAGTGTTTCCAGTTAAGTGTACCATATGCATCAGACATTTAGCCAACGTTCTGTGGGCGTGATGTCTGAGGCTGAGACTACCCAGGCATAAACTACTTAAAATAAAGTGTATCAAGATTGTACTAGTCTGCATCTCTCAACAGTAATCAGAAGCAGTGTCTCTACTAATAATACAACTTTAAGATCATTTTCTTCAGGAACAGCACCGTTGTTAACTCACTTGTCAGACATGTCATGTAGTTTTAAAGTTGTTAATCATCAGAGCAGCGCTAACAACATTAGCGTGTATGTTAATGTGTGTGTGTGTCTGTAAGGGAGAGAGAGTGGGAGAAATAGAGTATGTGCTTTCAGTACATGGAAATAATCTGTCGTTTCTATCCTTTTGTTTCCTGTATTTATTTGTTTGGCCAGTGTCATTGTGGGTTTTGGTTATTTTGCTGTTTTAGGCTGTAAGGACCTTTGAAATATCTGAAATCATGTGGCGAAGTGATATAGACATGTAATGCGGTCAAGACTTGCCTAGAGCTATGTTCACTGTGCGTTTCCCTGAAAATAATTGCACACCTTAGAACTATCGTCAGCCAATCAGATTCAAGCATTCATTGGCCCCATAGTATAATAGCGCATTAGTCATTTGTTCCGTGCAGTTATTCATTAGTGACGGAACTTAACTTAAAATGTTATTTGTTATTAAAATATTTACATTTAATATAAAAATAAAATAACACTTTTAAAAAGCAAATTATATATATTACAAAAGCATATTTATCAGCATAAACACAATATATTGCGTATCTATACAACCAGAGTTTTTACGTGCTGCGAATCAGGTGAATCTGTCACGTTGAATAAGGAGGTCTGGGTCCAGATGCAGGTAAGTGATTTTAATGATAGGAAAATAACCAAAGAAACAAACAAAAAGGCCAACACGGCACAAACTACTCAACTGAACCAAAAATAAACAAAACCAAGAACACGATCAAAAAGCCAGGGATTCAGAGACACAGACACAAAACAAGACTTAAGACAATGCAGACATCAATGCGGAGTGAGCAGTGAGAGTTCTTATAGTCCAGATAGTGCACAGATGTGGGTGATCAGTGCTAATGACAAAGACCGGTGAACACAATCAAGGAAGTGCAGTGCAAGAACAGCGACCTCAGGTGGCTGAGGGAAACCCACAGCCCCGATCATGACAGTACCCCCTCCCTACGGAACGGCTCCCAGACGTTCCCAAAGTCTGGAGGGAGGAGGAACAGAGGAAGGCAAATCAGGGGGAGGGATGGCGGGCCAGGCCCGTGCAGCGGAGTCACACGAGCTGGCCTCGCCGCCAGAAAAACGAAGACAGCGGTCGCCGCTGCGTCAGGCACGGAGATAGCGGACACCGCCGCGTCAGGCACGGAGATAGCGGACACCGCAGCGTCAGGCACGGAGATAGCAGACACCGCCGCGTCAGGCACGGAGATAGAGGACACCGCAGCGTCAGGCACGGAGATAGCAGACACCGCCGCGTCAGGCACGGAGATAGCGGACAACATCGCTGCGTCCGGAACAGAGAGCACGGTCACGGCCACCTCAGGCACGGAGATAGCGGACACCGCTGCGTCAGGCACGGAGATAGCGGACACCGCCGCGTCAGGCACGGAGATAGAGGACACCCCCGCGTCAGGCACGGAGATAGCGGACACCGCTGCGTTAGGCACAGAGATAGCGGACACCGCCGTGTCAGGCACGGAGATAGCGGACACCGCCGCGTCAGGCACGGAGATAGCGGACACCGCCGCGTCAGGCACGGAGATAGCGGACAACACCGCCGCGTCCGGAACAGAGAGCACGGTCACGGCCACCTCAGGCACGGAGATAGCGGACCCTGCTGCGTCAGGCACGGAGATAGCGGACACCGCCACGTCAGGCACAGAGATAGCGGACACCGCCGCGTCAGGCACGGAGATAGCGGACACCGCCGCGTCAGGCACGGAGATAGCGGACACCGCCGCGTCAGGCACGGAGATAGCGGACAACACCGCCGCGTCCGGAACAGAGAGCACGGTCACGGCCACCTCAGGCACAGAGATAGCGGACACCGCCACGTCAGGAACGGAGATGGCGTTCACTGCCGCGTCAGGAACAGAGGGCGCGGTCACCTGCACGTCAGGAACGGAGATAACGGACACCTCCGCCCCCACCGCAAAGCAGGGACGCATCCGCGCAGTCTCGGCCCTACAGGCGTCCATCTCAGCCAGGCAGGCGTAGATGAACCCGAATCGAGCGGCCGACGCCGCCTCAAAAGACATCCCCCCCGTCTCGGGAACAGAGCGGGGGGACGCCGCCTCCTTGAAAAAAAAATTCCTCCCCGCTGGACCCATCTTGGATGTCTGCATTCTGTCACGTTGAATAAGGAGGTCTGGGTCCAGATGCAGGTAAGTGATTTTAATGATAGGAAAATAACCAAAGAAACAAACAAAAAGGCCAACACGGCACAAACTACTCAACTGAACCAAAAATAAACAAAACCAAGAACACGATCAAAAAGCCAGGGATTCAGAGACACAGACACAAAACAAGACTTAAGGCTGACTGGTAAAAAAAAAAAAAAAAAAAAAGTATCAGCTCTAACTTCTGGAAGCTGCATAACGCAAGCAGATCAAATTGGAACCAGCTCTTTTTGTGTGCACTGTGCATTAGACAGTCACTGAATGATCCTCCTCCATTTTAACCCTTCGTAGTACTTATTTATAGACCTGTGTATATGTAGGTTTTATTATCATTTAAGACATAGGATTGATTGAATTGACAGACTGAAAGTGTTTCACAGACTAGTTAATGGGTTAAATTGTGTGAGTGCTACATACTAGACCCATAAGAATGGTGTATCGTTATTACTCCATAAGCTCATGACTGCTGCTGATATAGGGATTACTTGTACTGTTGTCATATTCCTTTTAATACAGGTATTTGCCAGCACGGCACGTCCTAAGTGGGCATCAATTGTTGTGTCACCCAACTCAAGTTCATAGACTCATATTAGAACACACGCTCATACACACGTTCTTTATGTCTCTGTCTGTGCGACTTACAGACTCCTAGCTCAAAGCCTCTTTCAGCACCTATGCAGCATTAAACTCAACATTACTGGGAGGCATTACAGTTTCTCTTGTGTGTACATGTCTCCAAGATCTATGGTTGATTTTGAAGCTTAAAATGTATTACATTTCTTCTATGTACCATTCAAAAATAATGGTATAATTCAGAAGTAATAATACAAAGGTATACAAACACATTTATTATTATTATTAGTAGTAGTAGTAGTAGTATGTTGCAATTAGTTTCCTGTTGCACAACCAAAGCTAAGAATGTGCACTACCAGTCAAAACTTGGGATGCACCTGCTAATTTTTATTATGATTTATCACTTTTTAGTGGGATAATAATAAAGTCATTAAAACCATGAAATGGCAAAAGAGAAACATGGAAATGTTTAAAACTATATTTTGAGCTTCATTAGTATTGCCACTTAAATAAACCTTTAGTAAAAGTGTTTATTGTGCTTACACAATATTGGTTTTGAAAAATCTGTTGTCTGAACATTTATTTAGGCCAGCGGAGAACTAACCCCCTCCTCCCTCCCCCTCCCCACTCCAACTGAGCCTGGTTTCTCACAAAATTGTTGTTGTTTTTCTGGATTTAAATAAGTATAATTATGTTAATGTATTAACTAATATACTAAAGCAGGGGTTTTCAAACCTGTCCTGGAGCCTCCCCTGCCCTGCACATTTTGCTTGTCTCTCTCATCTAATACACCTGATTCAAATCATCAGCTCATTAGTAGAGACTGCAAGACCTGAATTGGGTGTGCCTAATAAGGGAGACATACAAAATGTGCAGGGCAGGGGAGGCTCCAGGACAGGTTTGAAAACCCCTGTACTAAAGTATTTTAATGGATTTAAGGAACTTTGTGTGTTTTGCTTCAAGAAAGCAACTATACATTTGTGTTGTGTTTAACTTTCTTTTTTATATTGAATTGTTCTTCATTTATCCTTCATTCATTCATTTATGATCATTCATCATTTCATTATTTTATTATCCCATTTAATCATATAATCATTTATAATAGTCATATATATATAGTCATAATATAGCCATGCATATACTAATTTCATTGATTCATTGATCCATTAGTCATTTATTAAAAAAAATGTATACTCTATTGTATGGTTTTGTATTTTTTCTCCATTGCTGTTCAGTCTTATGACTGTGTGGTATCAAGGACTGTTTGTATTAATAAATAAGAGATACAATGGAATGTTTAATAAAATGTTTGACATAACACTACTTGGTGGATTTGTGTTAGTAAGACGAAGTCTGAGTATTAAGACGTGTGCAAATAAGATTATTCAATAAACTCTGCTCCTTTTTTATCATCATCACTTCGTCTCCTGCTTCTGCTCTTCACTGGTTTTTCCTCTGCTCAATTTCTTGGCTGATAAAATGGAAGGAAAGAAAAGGAAAATACGTGACATGTGGCCAAGTATGGTGACCCATACTCAGAATTTGTGCTCTGCATTTAATCCAAGTGCATACACACCCGGAGTAGTGGAGAAAGCGCTAGTAATTCACTTCCTCCACCGACAATCCAGACTCGATCCCACAACCTTCAGGTAACAAGTCCGACTCTCTAACCATTATGCCACAGCTGCCCCTAAAACACTCTTTTTGGGTATGTTCGGTACCAGACAAGACTTGCTGTTAGCAGGTTTTGGGTATTAGACTACTTTGCCGCCAAGTTGTCCTGTTGCCAGACAAAAAGGATATTATCTAGTGTGGAGGCATGATCTAACAACTTAAAAAATAATTTTAAAATAAAATAATTTTAATGATAAACCATTTCCTGACAATAAAATGTCCTAGCTTCCAAAAGTCTGAAATGTAACATATTGTGAAGTATTTAAATCAGTGTAACATTAAATACATATAATAGTACTCAATGATTACTCAAGATGGCGGCGCGTGCACACGCAGCGGCTTCTCTCTCTCCCGGCAAAACAGTGTTTTCGTGTTTTTCGTCCTGTAAGTCGCAGTGTTTTTGTACGTCTTCGTCGCGTTTATCTGTCTTTAAGCGCGTATATAGCCGAACATTTTTGCTCAACCTCGGCAGAAACAAACTTTTTAAGTTAAACTCTGTGGACGCTCGTTCATCTCAGAGGAATGTAAAGGACTGTAAAGGACATCTCAGAGGAATGTAAAGGACTGTTGTGTTTTTGTGTTCACGGAAACATGGCTCAGCGACGGTGTCCCGGACCGCGCCATTCAGCTCGACCAGCTGACATGCTATCGTGCAGACAGGGTTGTTGTCGCAGGAGGTAAGACCCGCGGTGGTGGACTTTGTGTTTATATCAATGACGCTTGGTGCCGCGATGCTGTTGCGATCTGCAAATACTGCTCACCAGTGTTGGAGTTTATGGTCATTAAGTGCCGGCCGTTCTATCTACCGAGGGAATATACAGCTATACTACTGTTTGCTTTGTACATCCCTCCCTCCTCCAATGGCAACAACAGGAGTGAAGCATTGAATGAACTGTACCAGCACATACGTGAGCAGCAGACAGCCCACCCTGATGCTTTTCTCATCGTGGCTGGGGATTTCAATCATGCAGACTTAAAAAGTGTGTTTCCCAAAATTCAGCAACACATTGACTTTCCAACACGGGGAAATAACATGCTGGACTATGTTTACACCACCCAGAGAGGAGCTTACAAAGCTTCCCCCCTCCCCCACCTCGGTGCCTCTTATGCTAATGCCCTCTTACAGACCGCTCGTTAAAGTCACCAAACCGGTTTGTAAGCAGATGCAAGTGTGGCCAGAGGGGTCTTCAGAGGCTTTACAGGACTGCTTTGACACCACAGACTGGAATATGTTTAAGCAGGCTGCCACTTACAACAACACCACTGACCTCCAGGAGTACACAGAGACTGTTACAGCCTACATCAACAAATGCACTGAGGATGTAACAGTCACCAAAACCATCACTGTCCGTGCCAACCAAAAGCCATGGATGACAGGGGAGGTCTACAGGCTGCTGAAAGCTCGGAACGCTGCCTTCAGAGCTGGAGACGAGGCGAACCCAAAGACAGCTAGGGCCAACCTGTCCCGTGGCATCAGAGAGGCTAAGAGACAGTACTCCAGAGGAATATCTCGTCGCTTCAATGACAGCAGAGACACACGGAGCCTGTGGCGGGGCATACAGACCATCACAGATTACAAGCCCCCACCACAGACCTGTGACAGCTCCATCTCCCTGCTGAACGAGCTGAACACCTTCTTCGCTCGCTTTGAAGTGCAAAACAGCACTACAGCACAGAAGACCCCACCCCCTCCTGGTGACCAGGTGATGACTCTGTCCCCGGACAGTGTGAGGAGATCCCTCAGCAGGATCAACGTGCGCAAAGCTCCGGGTCCTGACAACATTCCTGGTCGCGTACTTCGAGACTGTGCAGTGGAACTCACTGATGTCTTAACAGACATCTTAAACATCTCACTTTCCCAGGCTGTCGTCCCCACCTGTCTCAAAGCAACCACGATCATTCCGGTGCCAAAAAAGTCACCTCCCTCCTGCTTTAATGACTACCGTCCAGTTGCACTTACTCCCATCCTCATGAAGTGCTTTGAATGGCTAGTCATGCAGCACATTAAAACTGTCCTACCCTCCTCCCTGGACCCCTTCCAGTTTGCGTATCGGCCCAACTGCTCGACCGATGACGCCATCTCCACTGCACTCCACTCAGCACTCACACATCTGGACAAAAAAGACTCATATGTCCGAATGCTGTTCATTGACTTCAGTTCAGCATTTAACACTATTATACCACAACAGCTCTCTCAAAAACTGGTCCAGCTGGGGCTCAACACCTCACTGTGTAACTGACTGTTGGATTTCCTCACAGGAAGACCACAAGCAGTACGGGTCGGCAGTAACACATCCAGCACCATCATTCTTAACACAGGGGCACCTCAGGGATGTGTGCTGAGCCCCCTCCTCTTCACTCGGCTGACCCACGACTGCACTCCGTCACACAGCTCCAACCTCCTCATTAAGTTTGCGGACGACACGACTGTGGTGGGTCTCATTAGCAACAGGGATGAGACAAACTACAGAAGCGAGGTGAGCCGCCTGGCCGCATGGTGCAGAGACAACAACCTCTCTCTGAATGTGGAGAAAATGAAGGAGATTGTTGTTGACTTCAGGAGAGCGAACACTCAGCATGCTCCTCTGACCATCAACGGTTCGTCTGTGGAGAGAGTGAGCAGCACCAAGTTCCTGGGTGTGCACATCACTCAGGATCTCTCCTGGACAAACAACACCACTGCACTGGCTAAGAAATCACAGCAGCGTCTCTACTTCCTCCGCAAACTGAAAAGAGCAAAAGCACCGGCCCCCATCATGTACACATTCTACCGAGGAACCATCGAGAGCATCCTGTCGAGCTGCATCACTGTGTGGTTTGGAGCCTGCAATGCATCCTGCAACGCATAGTCAGAGCAGCTGAGAGGATCATTGGTGTCCCTCTCCCCTCTCTCCAGGACATCTATAGCACCCGTCTCACCAAAAAAGCCCTCTGCATAGCAGCAGATCCATCCCACCCTATGCAAAGCTTCTTCAGCCTGCTGCCATCAGGGAGGAGACTGCGGAGTCTCCAGGCCAGGACCAGCAGACTGAAGGACAGCTTCATCCATCAGGCTGTCAGGAAGCTTAACTCTTTACCGGCTCTGCCCCCACTCCCTTCTGCCCCACAAACTTCCTGAACTGCGACACACACACACACACACACACACACACACACACACACACACACACACACACACATGTTGGGTTTACATGTTTTATGGGGACATTCCATAGGTGTAATGGTTTTTATACTGTACAAACCGTACTTTCTATGGCCCTACACCTACCCTACACCTAAACCTAAACCTAAAAGCCTGTTTCCTCATGGGGACCTGAGAAATGTCCCCACAAGGTCAAAATCTACTGGTATTCCTATCCTTGTGGGGACATTTTTATTTATTTGTATTTTTAAATTCCTACCTTTTTTATTTAATGTTACGTGTATGCACCTAGGGTCTGAGAGTAACGCTATTTCAACTCTCTGAATGTCCGGTACATATAGCAGAATTGACAATAAAGTTGACAACAGTCAGTTCATGGGTAAGGGCTCCCTCTGCTGGCTTGGCATTACAGAAACCCCCCCCCCTCCCCCCTAGGAGCGACCCCTGGCGCTCAAACAACAACAGTCCAGGAGGGCGGGGGAACAGGGGCAAAACAGTGGGTGGGACGGTGGGCCAGGTCCATGCAGGGGAACAGGTTCAGAGTCAGGGCCTGGACCTTGGAGCAGAGGCAGACAGTGGAGCACTGGAGGACCTGGGCCATGGAGCAGTGGCAGACAGTGGAGCAATGGAGGTCCTGGGCCATGGAGCAATGGCAGACAGTGGAGCAATGGAGGTCCTGGGCCGTGGAGCAATAGCAGACAGTGAGGCAATGGAGGACCTGGTTCGTGGAACAGTGGCAGACAGTGGAAACTTGGAGGACCTGGGTCGTGAAGCAGTGGCAGACAGTGGAAACTTGGAGGACCTGGGCCATGGAGCAATAGCAGACCTGGATCATGAAGCGGAGGTGGACCTGAACCGTGAAGCAATGGCAGACTGTGGAGTAGTGGAAGCCATGGCGGGGCCGGCAGAGCAGGAAGCCTAGGTGGTGCAGGCAAAGCAGGAAGCCATGGCGGAGCAGGCAGAGCAGGAAGCCTTGGCGTTGCAGGCGGAGCAGGAAGCCATGGCGGAGCAGGCAGAGCAGGGTGCCTTGGCGGTGCAGGTAGAGCAGGGAGCCATGGCGGTGAAGGCAGAGCAGGAAGCTTTGGCATTGCAGGCAGAACAGGAGGACATGGCGGAGCAGGTAGCTTGGGTTGCCATGGCAGAGGAGGATCATTGGCAGTGGTTGAGCAGACAGTGAGTTCATCATTTTGAGGATCTGCAGCGGGAGCTGCCTCCTCAGGGGGTTCCGCCGTGGACGCCGCCTCCATAAGAAGCATTGGCGCAGCGGACACGTGGACAGACGAGGCCTCCGGAGCAGACTCGTGGACAGACTCATGAACAGACGAGGCCTCTGGAGCAGACTCATGATCAATTGAGGCCTCTGGGGCAGATTCGTGGACAGACGAGGCCTCTGGAGCAGACTTGTGGACAGACTCATGGGCAGACGAGGCCTCTGGAGCAGACTCGTGGACAGGAGGTGCCTCTGGAGCACAGTGTGCAGCCCACACACTTAAAATGGTGAATACCATCACAGGTAGTGAAGTAGGCAATGGGATGCCCACCGGGCTGGAAGGTGTGAGGCTTGGGTGCGTCAGTTCTGTGTGGCTTGCTTGGCTTGGGAGCATCGGCTCTGAGTGGCTTACTTGGCTTGGGAGCGTCGGCTCTATTGGTATACCTGTAGCCCGCACTGACATTAGAGGAGGGTCCATCACACTGACAATCAAGACAGGACATGGCTCTGGCAGGTCAGATGAGACATGGCGTGGCTCTGACAGGTCAAGCGAGGCATGGCGTGGCTCTGGCAGGTAAGACGAGACATGGCGGGGCTCTGGACGTTTGAGAGAGACGTGACTTGGCTCTGGACGCTTGGGCAAGACGTGGCTTTGCTCTGGACGCTCGGGCGAGACGTGACTTGGCTCTGGAATAACAGCAGCAACTTGGCTTGACTCATGGAGAACAACAGCTGTATCTTGGCCTGACTCATGGAGAATAACAGCTGTATCTTGGCCTGACTCATGGAGAATAACAGCTGTATCTTGGCTTGACACATGGAGAACAACAGCTGTATCTTGCCTTGATTCATGAAGAACAGCTGTATCTTGTCTTGGCACAGAAAGTGTAGCCCTGACTTGACACCGGAGGATCAGGCATCACTTGACTTGATGTCGGAGGAACGGTTGTGACTTGACTTGGCTTTGAAGGGATGGCTGTGACTTGACTTAATGTTGGACAAGCAGCTGTGGCTTGAATTGGCTTAGAGTGAGCAGTTGTGACTTGACTTGGCTTTGAGGGAACAGCTGTGACTTGACTTGGCTTAGCTGGAACAGCTGCGGCGTGGCTTGACTTTGCTGGAGCAGCTGCAGCTTGGCTTGACTTTGCTGGAGCAGCTGCAGCTTGATGTGATTCAAGAGGTGCTGCTGTGTCTTGACATGATTCTGAAAGTGCTGCTGTGTCTTGACTTGACTTTGCAGGAACAGCAGCGGTAACGTGACTTGACTTGGCAGGAACAGTAGCTGTATCGTGACTTGACCTGGCAGGAACAGCAGCTGTAACGTAACTTGACTTGACAGGAACAGTAGTTGTAACGTAACTTGACTGAGGAGCCTCATCTGGAAGGGCAGCCATGATAGATGCAGACTTTGGAGCAGGAGAAATGACGTGAACAGGCTGTAGCTTGACTGAAGTGGCATAAGCAGGTGCTGGCTTCGCTGACGTGAGTTTAGGGAGACCAGCTGCTCGAGCCGACAGTAGTGGTGGGTCCTCTATGCTGGAGGCCAACCATCTTGAAACCGGATTGGCACGATGAAGCGTGGATGTAGTGGCCATTTTGGGTACAGGCTCTGGGCTGGTAGCCATCTGGTGAACAGGCTTTGGGACCGCGGCCATCTTGTGAACAGGCTTTGGGGTGGCGGCCATCTTGGCGACAGGCTCTGGCGTGGTGGCCATCTTGTGAACAGACTCTGGAATGGCGGCCATCTTGGCGACAGGCTCTGGCATGGTGGCCATCTTGTGCAGTGGCTCTGGAAGGGCGGCCATCTTGGCGACAGGCTCTGGCGTGGTGGCCATCTTGCGAACAGACTCTGGAATGGCAGCCATCTTGCAAACAGGCTTTGGGATGGCGGCCATCTTGTGAACAGGCTTTAGGATGGCGGCCATCTTGTGGACTGACTCTGGGATGGTGGCCATCTTGTGGACTGGCTTGGAGATGGCAGCCATCTTGTAGACTGGCTTGGAGATGGCAGCCATCTTGTGAGCTGGCTGTGGGAGGGCGGCCATGACAGATACAGACTCTGGACGGGCAGGCATGGCGTGAGCAGGCCCTGGAGCGGCAGGCATGGCATGAGGAGGCTGTGGCTTGACAGACATGATGTGAGTAGGTTGTGGTTTGGTAGATGTGACGTAAGCAGGCTTTGGCTTAGCAGACATGACGTGAGCAGGCTGTGGCTTGGCAGACATGACGTGAGCAGGCTTTGGCTTGGCAGACATGACGTGGGCAGGCTGTGGCTTGGCAGACATGACTTGAACAATTCCAGACGTGACATATGGGACATGAAAATGTTCTGGTGATGTAGGCACTGTGGGATTGTGGGACCTCTCATCCACAATCCCAACAGTAAACGGTGAACCAGCCAACCGGAGTGCAGAGTCAATATATTGCTCTAGAGTCCAGTGTGGGGTGTGTAGGGGCATACAGGATTTTATGTTTTTGTTTAAACCAAAATAGAAAATGTCCTTAAGAAAAGAGTCTTTGAAGTCTACCTGATAGCACAGCTCACAGAAGTCAGCCACATACTCCTCAATGGGCCAGATATTCTGGCAAAGACGAACCAGACGATCTCCAGGGTTCATGATGATCTGTTGGAAAAGCTGTTAGATCTGTGGTAGGTGAAGTATTCTGTAATGGGGACTCGACGACAGCGTTGATAGATCCAAACGCTAGCTTTATTTAACTGATCGTAGTCAACACAGGCAGGGTCAAATACCAACAAACAGGAACATCCAGGGCAAGACAAAAGCGTAATCCAATAACACAGGCGAGGGTCAAAATCCAAATGAGCAGTCCAAAGTAACAAAATAACAAGGCAGAGAAACAAAGACAAAACTATAACTACGACTATGACTATGACTATACTCTAACTATGAAACAAAAACAAACATGGCAATGGCAAAACGCTTGGTAAAGTCCGCTACAGCAAAACAATACTTCGTCAAGCCTGTTTGGTTTAGGCCCTGCTTAAATGGCCACCAAACAGGAAGTTACCAACGAGGCAGCAGAGGGAGCAGCAACAGTCAGTTCATGGGTAAGGGCTCCCTCTGCTGGCTTGGCATTACAGTGGCATATATGTGAATATGATTTATGGTGCTGCCTGGTAAAGTACAGAAGTGCAGCTGCTTTCTCTGCAATGGTCAGCCCTTAGGAAAAAATACAATATTCATGTACACTACTAGTCAAAAGTTCAAAATATTTAAGATTTTTAATGTTTTTAAAAGAAACCTTGAATGCTCACCCAGGCTGCATTTTTTATTAAAATACTGTAAAAACAGTAATATTGTGAAATATTCTAACAATTTTAATTAAAAAAAAAACAATTTTAATTTAAAAAACTACAAAATTTTGCTGTACAAAAATCCATTTGTACAATGTTTTGTCACTAAGACAAAGCATGGCTAATGTACTATGCTCTCTTCATGAACCAGGAAGCTACTATATGTGGCTTAAAGAACAAAAAGAGTGATGAGAAGAAAGGAAAAAATAACAGAAAAAAACTCAACATTTTAGAGGAGAAGGAAGTGTTTGAGACACACACCTGCTTGGCTTCTCATTTTACCAAAGTAATGTTGGTAACCTGCTGACTCTGTAAGGTTCAGTTCTCTCAGGGGTCGTGTATAAGTAATCACCGTGTATGCGCTGAGAGAGCTGGAGTGCTGAAAAGTTTGCACAGACTTCAATAGAAGATATTTTGAAGAATGTGGGTAACCAGAATATTGACGGTAGCAATTGAATTCCATAATAAGGAACAACAGCATAGAAATCAAAAGCTATCGTTAAACATTTGGTCTCCTATATTCTTCAAAATATTCACTTATGTATTCAGCAGAAGAAGAAAAAATCACACAGGTTTGGAATAACTTGAGGTTGAGTAAATGATTTTGTAATTTTTTTTCTTTTTCTTTTTTTTTTTTTTTTTTTTTTGCTACTGTTGCTGTATATGTGCAGAAGTTCAGTTCTTTCATTAACTACCATGTGACATTTAAAGTAATGAATTAAACTTAATCTTTTATTATGCTTACAATTTTATCAATTTTATCTTTTTTTTTTTTTTTGTAGCAGATTGATATGCATATTTCGATATATCATGTGCTCTTTTACGATGGCACCAGAACGCGTCTGTTAGGAAGTCTGAGCTTCACCCTATACAGGTGATTCACCTGTCTGACATGACAGTGTAGCTACTGTAAACTCCTCATATAAATATCAAAGGGCACAATTTGACCTGGGTCAAGGGCATCTAGGCAGCTGTAACTATAGACAGAAGCTCTGTCAGTATTCTGGGGGTAATTTTAGACACCTATGTAGTTGTATAAGCTATCAGGTTGAGTAGATTAATATGTGAAGCAAAATAATGTGTTGTGGCTCTTTAAGAGACTTTAGTCATGGTGGCGTTGTTGTCCAGAACAATTAATTTTAAATTTAATTGACTTTAAATTGTAAATATAATTAATTTAAATTTCTCACTGAAAAACAACATTTGCTTCCAATATGCAGTACACTAATATACAATCACATACCTCATCATGAATGCCACCCACCCCCACCCCCACCCCCGGCCCACTTCACGGCAAGTATTGTGAGCAGAGGAAGTGTTTCTGGTTCACTGATATCCAGTTATGTAGATATGAACAATTTTACTTTTCTAGAAGATGTACAAGACAGTTTTAGATGTCAAAACCTGTCCAAAATGAGTCACGTCAATGTGACTGATTCGATGAAATATGCTTCAGTGTGTGTGTCTGCTTTATGCCTCACTTCCACAGTAATTCTGGATAATAATGAAACTTGTGATCCCAGGTAAAAAAAAAGTGCACTAAAATGCACTTTAAGTATACTTAGTACACTTTTCAGTAATGTACTAAAAGTGCTCTATTTTCGCACACTAATTTTGTACTTATTGTACTAAAAAAATAGTATTAAGTATATGTTAAGATAAACTTAATACCATCTAAGTGTACTCAACTGTGCTATTTTGAGACACCATGAAATTGAACTAAAATGTGCTTTTAACATACTATATCTGTATTTAAAAAAATATATTTAGTTACAACTAGAAATACACTTGAACCCTACTTTTAAACATTTATAAATATATGTATGACTAATTTAAAGTATAACAATAATATATTAAAAGAATACACAAAGTGTGAAAAAAGTGTGCTAAAATACAATTTAAGTACACTTAGTGCACTTCCCTAATGTACTTAAAGTGCTCTATTTTCAGGCACTGATTTTGCACTTAATATACTAAAAGTTATTCTTAAGTACTCCTTAAGATAAACTTAAGATCATCTAAGTGTACTCAACTGTGCTATTTTGAGACACCATGAAGATGAACTAAAACGT
>NC_133384.1:728999-798712 GCF_049309525.1 Garra rufa | reverse complement strand
CAATTGAAACATATTTCAGAAACCTTTAAATATACTAATTATACATAAAAAAATAAACTTACTGATTATTTAAAATACAATAATAATATATAACAAATGTATACAAGGCCTATTTATAATGTATTGCCCACATGTTTTTATTAATAAAAAATACACTTATTAATTATTTAAAATACATGAATAATATATAAAAAATGTATACAAAGCGTATTTATAATGTGTTGGCCACATATATTCATTAATAAAAAATACATTTGTTGATTATTTAAAATACATGAATAATATATGACAAATGTATACAAAGCGTATTTATAATGTATTGCCCAAATATTTTTATTAATAAAAAATACACTTGATGATTATTTAAAATACATGAATAATATATAATAAATGTATACATAGCGTATTTATAATGTATTTTTTTATTAATAAAAATATGTGGGCAAGACATTATAATTACGCTTTGTATAAATTTATTATATATAATTGATATATTTTAATTAATTAATAAGTGTATTATAATGAATAAAAATGTATGGGCAATACATTATAAATACGTTGTCACGAAACGTGTAGGAAAGCAAAAAATAACGTCTTCAATAAAAAGTCTTCAATAAATCCTCAGGCAGAGTAACAATAGACAGGAATGGCGGGAGAAGACGCGCACACAACGAAGGAACATAGGTGTAACGCTTGTAGCCGGACAAAGAAACAAGGAAATCAAACAAACTTATAAAGGGGAGATAATTACAACAACAGGTGGAGGGGATCACACTAATGAGCAGGAAGACCAAAAAAGGGCATGGGAGAAACCAAACAGACAGTCAAATGGGGGAAACACTGGGAAAAACCAAGACAAACAGTCCAAGGGCGTGACATACACTTTGTATACATTTATCACATATTATTCATGTATTTTAAATAATTAAGAAGTGTATTTTTTATTATTAAACATATGTGGGCAATACATTATAAATATGCTTTGTATACATTTATTATATATTATTCATGTATTTTAAATAATCAACAAGTGTATTTTTTTTTGTAATAAAAATATGTGGGAAATACATTATAAATACGCCTTGCATACATTTGTTATATATTTATGTATTTTAAATAATCAACAAGTGTATTTTTTATTGATAAAAATATCTGGGCAATACATTATAAATACGCTTTCTACACATTTGTTATATATTATTCATGTATTTTAAATAATCAGTAAGTTTATTTTTTATGTATAATTAGTATATTTAAAGGTTTATGAAATATGTTTCAATCCTATTAGAAGTGGTAACAAAATACATTTTTTGGAAATGCTGAGATAGTATGTTAAAAGCACAGTTTAGTTCATCTTCATGGTGTCTCAAAATAGCACAGTTGAGTACACTTAGATGATCTTAAGTTTATCTTAAGGAGTACTTAAGAATAACTTTTAGTATATTGAGTACAAAATTAGTGGCCGAAAATAGAGCACTTTAAGTACATTAGGGAAGTGCACTAAGTGTACTTAAATTGTATTTTAGCACACTTTTTTCACACTTTGTATATTATTTTAATATATTATTGCTATACTTTAAATTAGTCATAAATATATTTATAAATGTTCAAAAGTAGGGTTCAAGTGTATTTCTAGTTGTAACTAAATATATATTTTTTTAAATACAGATATAGTATGTTAAAAGCACATTTTAGTTCAATTTCATGGTGTCTCAAAATAGCACAGTTGAGTACACTTAGATGGTATTAAGTTTATCTTAACATATACTTAATACTATTTTTTAGTACAATAAGTACAAAATTAGTGTGCGAAAATAGAGCACTTTTAGTACATTACTGAAATTGTACTAAGTATACTTAAATAAAGTGTATTTTAGTGCACTTTTTTTTTAACCTGGGAGAATTACCACACTCAAAATCAGTTTAAGTGTTAGTGCTAATAATGCATTCATATTAGGTGTACTTTAGTACAACTTTTGAGAAAATATACTTCTACTACAATACATTACTAATAGATTTTTAATAAAATCAATTTAATTTAACTTAAAATTACCACACTCAAAATCAATTTAAGTGTTAAGGCTTATAGTGCATTCATATTAAGTGTACTTAAGTACAACTTTTGAGAAAATATACTTCTACTACAATACATTACTAATAGATTTTTTTATATATTAACTTATTTTAAACTTAGGATTAGTATGTAAACAGTCTACTAATAATCAACTAATGTTTAAAGCATTTAAAGCACACTTTTGAAAAACACACTAATAAAACTCTTTTGTATGTTTTTTCTGTAGTATACTTTATTTTAGTACACTAAAAATTTATTTAAGTATTACTGGTATTTAGTATACTTTTTTCAAGTGTACTAAAGTCCTACTGAAGTATAAACATACTTTTAATTAGTATATTTATAGTGTATAAACATCACACTTTTATTTAACACAAAAAAATAAAGTACTAAAAATGTATTTGCGGGTATTTAAGTGTATTTTCATTGCATTTAAGTATATTATTTTTTCACCTGGGATACCATCTGATTGTTACAAACGGGATGACTGAGAGTGGGGATCCAAATGCAAGGCTTTATTAGACGAGGTCAAAACAGACAGGGTCGATCACCAGCAAACATCAACAGCAAAGATAATCCAATAGCGTAATCCAAAGAACAAGCGTGGGTCAAAATCCAGGAGAGCAGTCCAAAGGAAACAATGAAAAGAAAACCAGAAACTAGAAAACTATGACTAAGACTAGGAATCAACTGACTAAGACTATGACTATGACTAGGAAAACAGGAAAAACAAACAGGGAAAAACGCTCAGTAAGGTCCACAAATGTAAATCAATACTTCGCGGTGTGAGTGTGTGTGAAGCTGGCCTTTATGGAGGACAAACAGGAAGTAACCAGCGAAGCAGCAGAGGGAGCAGCAAGAGTCTGTGAGGGGCAAGGCTCCCTCTGCTGGCCTGGTGTGACATAGCCCCCCCCCCAAGGAGCGGCTTCCAGACGCTCCAAACAACAACAGGAAGAAACAGTCCAGGGGAGCGGTGGGGGGGCCAGGAGACTGAGGCAGAACAGGTTGGGCAAAGGCCCTCCAGAGCAGAGCCGGAGGTAGAGCAGTCCTCCGAGGTGGAGCAAGAGGCTTAGGAACCCTCCAGGGCGGAGCAGGAGGCGGAGCAGCCCTCCGGGGCGGAGCTGGAGGCTTAACGACCCTCCGGGGCAGAGCTGGAGGTGGAGCAAGAGGCTTAGGAGCCTTCCAGGGCAGAGCAGGAGATGCAGGAACCCTCCAGGGCGGAGCAGGAGGCGGAGCGGCCCTCCAGGGCGGAGCAGGAGGCGTAGAAGCCCTCCAGGGCGGAGCAGGAGGCTTAGGAACCCTCCAGGGCGGAACAGGAGGTGCAGGAACCCTCCAGGGCGGAACAGGAGGCGCAGGAGCCCTCCAGGGCGGAACAGGAGGCGCAGGAGCCCTCCAGGGCGGAGCAGGAGGCGCAGGAGCCCTCCAGGGCGGAGCAGGAGGCGCAGGAGCCCTCCAGGGCGGAGCAGGAGGCGCAGGAGCCCTCCAGGGCGGAGCAGGAGACGCAGGAGCCCTCCAGGGCAGCACAGGAGGCGCAGGAGCCCTCCAGGGCGGCACAGGAGGTGCAGAAGCCCTCCAGGGCGGAACAGGAGGCGCAGAAGCCCTCCAGGGCGGAACAGGAGGCCGCATCATGGACTGGGACCTGGGGAGAGCAGAGACAGACAGAGCAAGGAGAGAGGTAGAGAGTTCATGGGGGAAGGTGGCCTCCATAGTCGTGACTAGGCAGACGAGAACTTCAGGAATGGCTTTCGTGGTCGCGTCAGAGACGACAGGGAGCCTAGGCGGTGCAGGCACAGTGTGAAGCCTTGGCGGCGCAGGCAGAGCAGGGAGTTCTCGCGGAGCAGACAGAGCACGGAATCTGGGCGGAACAGACAGAGCAAGGAACCTTGGCGGAGCAGGTAGAGCAGGGAACCCTGGCGGTGCAGGCAGAGCGTGAAGCCTTGGCGGTGCGGGCAGAGCGTGAAGTCTTGGCGGTGCGGGCAGAGCGTGAAGTTCCGCTATGTACGCCACCTCCGAAAGAGGTATAGGCGCAGCGGACATGCGTGTAGATGAGGTCTCCAGAGCGAACTTGTGGGCGGACTCATGGGCAGAAGAGGGCACTGGGGCGCAGTGTACAGCCCACACACTCAAAATGGCGATTGCCATAGCAGGTAGCGCAGTTGGCAGAGGAATGCCCTCCGGGTCAGTGGGCGTGAGGCTTGGGAGCGTTGGCTCTGCGTGACGTGGGAGCGTTGGCTCTGCATGGCTTGGGAGCGTTGGCTCTGCATGGCTTGGGAGCGTTGGCTCTGCATGGCTTGGGAGCGTTGGCTCTGCATGGCTTGGGAGCGTTGGCTCTGCGTGGCTTGGGAGCGTTGGCTCTGCGTGGCTTGGGAGCGAAAGCTCTGGCAGATCAGACGAAACATGTCCCGGCTCTGGATGTTCGGGCGAGACGTGACTTGGCCTGGAAGGAACTGCTGTGACTTGATTGGGCGTGACAGGAATAGCAGTGACTTGACTTGGGATGACAGGAACAGCTGTGACTTGGCTTGGCGTGAGAGGAACAACTGTAACTTGACTCGGCGTAACAGGAGCAGCTGTGACTTGATTTGGCGTGACAGGGGCAGCTGTGACTTGACTTGGCGTGACAGGAGCAGCTGTGACTTGACTTGGCGTGACAGGAGCGGCTGTGACTTGACTTGGCGTGACAGGAGCAGCTGTGACTTGACTTGGCGTGACAGGAGCAGCTGTGACTTGATTTGGCGTGACAGGAGGTGCTGCTTGATTTGGTTCAGGAGGAACAACTGCTGTAACTTGACTTGACTTGACAGGAGCATTAGCTGTAACTTGACTTGACCTTGCAGAGACAGCAGCCACGATGTGACTTGACTTGACAAGAACAGGAGCTGTGTCGTGACTTGACTGTACAGGAGCAGCAGACATGGCGTTAACAGGCGATGGTTTGGTTGACGTGGCGCTAGCAGATGCTGGCTCGGCTGATTTGGTGTTAGCAGGTGCTGGCTTGGCTGATGTGGCGTGAGCAGGCGCTGGCTTGGCTGACGTAGCATTAGCGGGCGTTAGCATCAGGATTATGGCTTGACGTGGGTCTGGCGTGGCGGCCATCTTGGGCGCAGGCTCTGGCGTGGCGGCCATCTTGGGTGCAGGCTCTGGCGTGGCGGCCATCTTGGGTGCAGGCTCTGGCGAGGCGGCCATCTTGTGTGGTAGCTCTGGTGTGGCGGCCATCTTTGCAGCAGGCTCTGGCGTGGCGGCCATCTTTGCAGCAGGCTCCGGCGTGGCAGCCATCTTTGCAGCAGGCTCTGGCGTGGCGGCCATCTTGACCAGGAACTCAGGAACGGGAGCCATATTGTGAACGGGCTTTGGGACGGTGGCCTTCTTGTGAACAGACTCGGGAAGGGCGGCCATCTTTGTAACAGGCTCAGGAGGGAAGGCAGTCTGGTGAACAGGCTTGGGGATGGCGGCCATCTTGAGAACAGGATCTGGAAGAGCGGCCATTTTGTGAACGGGTCTTGGGATGGCAGCCATCTTGTGAAGGGGCTCTGGGCTGGCAGACAACTGGTGCTGTGGCTCTGGGCTTGCAGACATCTTGTGCTGAGGCTCGGGGCTAGCAGACATCTTGTGCTGAGGCTCGGGGCTAGCAGACATCTTGTGCTGAGGCTCGGGGCTAGCAGACATCTTGTGCTGAGGCTCGGGGCTAGCAGACATCTTGTGCTGAGGCTCAGAGTTAGCAGACATCTTGTGCTGTAGCTCCTCTAAAACACCCATAGTGAACGGAGAGCCAAACAACTGCAGTGCTAAATAAATGTATTGCTGGAGGGTCCAGCCAGGCTGGTGTAGTGGCATCAGGGAACCGAATGGCTCGGAAAGTCCACCACGAAAAAATATTATTAAACAGGCCTCATCCATTGAAGTAGCCTTTGCCAATGTAATAAAATCCAAAATGTATTCCTCAATGGGACGCTCACCTTGACGGAGACGGATAATCTGGGTGGCTGGGTTCATGGTGAATTGCTGGTGGATAAAGCCGCTGGATCCAGAGGTGGCGAAGTATTCTGTTACAAACGGGATGACTGAGAGTGGGGATCCAAATGCAAGGCTTTATTAGACGAGGTCAAAACAGACAGGGTCGATCACCAGCAAACATCAACAGCAAAGATAATCCAATAGCGTAATCCAAAGAACAAGCGTGGGTCAAAATCCAGGAGAGCAGTCCAAAGGAAACAATGAAAAGAAAACCAGAAACTAGAAAACTATGACTAAGACTAGGAATCAACTGACTAAGACTATGACTATGACTAGGAAAACAGGAAAAACAAACAGGGAAAAACGCTCAGTAAGGTCCACAAATGTAAATCAATACTTCGCGGTGTGAGTGTGTGTGAAGCTGGCCTTTATGGAGGACAAACAGGAAGTAACCAGCGAAGCAGCAGAGGGAGCAGCAAGAGTCTGTGAGGGGCAAGGCTCCCTCTGCTGGCCTGGTGTGACACTGATGACTGCTCTTTGCTACACACAAGTAAAATAGAGAAGATCATGTGTACATATGCTCAGATATGGAAAGACATTTTGTCATATCCTGCTTAAGAGCATTATGATTTATTAGATTGATTTATTCTTTGATTCTAAGCTATATTTGTTGCATTTTAAGCCACTAAATAAGAAATTAGCACTTAACAACATGCAAACTCCCCAATAGGTTTCTGGTTAAGCAGGATTCAAACCCAGGACCTTTTGAGCCATGCTGCTCCAGAATAAATAAACACATAAATAAATAAACAAATAAATAATTTATTATTATTATTATTATTATTATTATTATTATTAATAATATTATGAATCAATTTTCACATAGGTCTCTAAAGAAATCAGTTTTAACATTGTTACATTTGTCAAGTAGATGGTACAGTCTTTATTATTATTATTATTATTATCTAAAATGCTGCATACTTCTGTAGATGGCATCAGGGATGAATACTGATATTTTTGGAATGGGGCATCAGGTACATTTGGTAAACACAGAATCTGAAACATTGTTGGGGATTAGGGATTAGTTTAGTCATTTGGAACTGAGGGTATTGTTTACATACCCTGTTACACTTCAGCCAGTATTTAGACTGACTTTGGCTACACCTGCAAGGGCTGGAGACCTGCCCTTCAAGATGATAAGGGTCATTCTAAAGAAATCATGCAATGTATGCTATGTCTATGCTATACAACTTTCTCTTTAATTTTTTTTTTTCAACTTTTCATTAGAAAAGGTTATTGCTGATCTTTCAAACAGTTATATTTTCCTATCTCAGGGCCAAAGAACTATAACCACCATAGACAGAAACATGTACAAAACATTTTAAAACAAACCACATAAACATTTATATTATTATTATTATTAATTATGTAATCCATTACAATGTAAACTGCAATATTTTTTAAGTTGTAAATAAAACAGGTAAAACTACTTCAAAATGTCAAGTTTATTCAGATATCAAGTTTAGTTCCTTAGCTCCTTGTGGAAGTGTAAATGCCACTGGTGGGCACTGCTGAGCAGCCAGACAGATCTTGTTTAGGATGCCAGGTTGAGACCCTAACTTGTGAGAGGAGGTCTCTCCTCTGTGGGATGGGCCAGGGGGACCCACCAGCATCTCCAGGAGGTCCAAGAACCCGGGCTGCATGAGCCATCTTGCCACAACCAGCAGCAATTACTCCTGCCACACCATCCACACCATCTGAGGGTGCAACCTCAATACTCCATTAACTGATTTCAATTGAAAAATGATTGTTTACTATTGTCTTTTTTGAGCTGTATAAATAAAGGTGACTTGACTTGACTTGACTTGATTTGACTTGATATCCCTGTAGTTCAAACTTGGTTAGCTCGAATGGACAGAAGATGCAGGACAGCCCAAAGCAGAAGAGACCTTGCCTCTGACTGACTGTTTGCTTGTGCAGCAAATTAGCCTAAACCACCAACACTTGCCCCACAAATGTTTAGTGAGAACATCTATAGATTATAGTAAAATATTTCTCTCTTGGCCACAGATAATAATGTCCTAATACTTATCCAACACCCCCAAGGATTCCAACCTTCTGACAGCCTCAGTGACCCCTTTGAGCTATACCAGCTAAAGCTTATAGTCTCCTGGTGGGGTCACCCAAGCTGGGCATTTCTGACAAAGTAAGATCTACTGGTCCTCCAGGTTGGGGGTTGGGCACAGGGCTAACAACCCAGAATAAAGAATAAAAAAGCCACAGAGAAACAGCAACAGAAAGAATCAAAACTTCTGTGTGTGATCGGCTACCAGTCATCTGAAGAATATCTAATGAATGTCAGTGATGAAAGCCGAAAGGAAACCAAACTGCCCCAAGTTATATCTGAGATGAGACACTACAATCTACAATCCTTGGTATCTGTCAAGTCAAGTCAATTCACCATTATTTATATATTATTATTTATATGGTGACCGCAGATTAAGAAAGAAACTGTTTATTCTAATGTTATGGGAAGTGTTCCCAGTTCCGGTTGACCTAATTAATGCAGCCTCTAAGGGATTCCTCTAAGGGATTTGAGATTTAAGATTTAATTTTGCTCTACTGATTTGTTGTTGTGATAATGTTTTCTTGAAAACTGTATCATTATTTATACTAATTTAATAAAACTATATGTTAAAAATCAAATCTCTCTAAAAACTGGTTGGTTTAGGTTTTTTTTTTAACTAGGTAACATTATAGTCTTTATTGCTATGAATTGTCATCATTGTTGAGCATTCTCATTGGTTGGCTGGATGTGTATGATTGCTGCCAGATCTTGATCACCGAAAATCTAATTTTATTTAATGAAAAACTAACCCATCCAAATCAAATAATAATAAAAAAAAATCTACTTTTATATTTTCATGTTTCATGTCAAGTAAAGCAAATTCCTCTGAAAAAAAAAAATATGTTTAAAGTTATATTTTGAATATGTTGAAGGTAAACTTATTTGGCAACATGTTTTAACTAACTAATGCAGTGGTGTTAAGATTAATAAATTAGTAGCATATCTGGTTAAAGAAGTCATTGAAGTAAGTCTGTGCTACAGCTTTCCAAACGTACAGTGCCAAGTTTGAAATAATATTTCAGATGCACCGATTGACCAGCCAGGGACCGGAATTAACCGTTTTTTCGCATGATCGACCCAGACCATTTTGACGTCAAATTATGGTGACTATAATAATGTGTTTGTGCCGTGCCAGATGAGGCTTGTGCAGACTAAGGGGAGTATGTGAGAGAGACTCCTGGAGAAATCAAAACAAATGAGCGCAAGAGCACTCACATGCATAGTGCGATAAAAAATAAAATAAAATAAATAAAAAAACAGATATTTATTGTATGATTTAGGTGCTGTCAGGATTATGTCTGTGTCTTGTCCTGCTCTGTTCTGTTTCCCAAGTGTTTTTCCCCCATGTTTCTAGTTCTAATGGTTTAGTCCTTGTCTTCCCCTTTAGTTCTGTCTCATTTAGTCTAGTCTTGCCCATATTTGTATTTCCCCCTCGTTATCTTGTTATCTTGTTAGTGACCACACCCCCGTTTCAGTGTATTTTAGAATCTGTGTGTGCACTCCCCATTTGTCCGTCAATGCTTGCTGTTACCTCTGTTTGCTTGTGTTAATGTGCTCATCTTTTACTCCCGGTTTTTGTTTGTATTAGTTACAGTGTTTTATTTTCAATAAACTTTATTCATTCATCTACTCCGGTTCTCCTCATCCATCTCCACTCCTCAACCTCGCCTGGATCGTGACAGGTGCGCAACATTGCACAACGGTTCCCTGAATATCAACACTGATACTGATTGCAATGTGACTAATTTTATACAATAGTAGTTCAATAAACAAGAAGTTAAATTAAGTGACTTACATTTTAGACACAATATTGACTGTTTTTGCTCAATTTCTTTGAAAATAGTTCTAATCAAAGCCACAGCAGAATTTTGAATGAATCAAGTGAGTCAATGATTCAGAAACCCATTTATAAAAGACAGTCACTTGCCTTGTCTCTGATTCTGCCATTTGGATGAATCGGTTGAATAAATGACTAAATGACACAGTCATCTGTTGTGGTCAACTGGTTGTTTGGTTTCATATTTAAAAGTGTGATTGCATTTTTCCCAACATTTCTTATTAGTATGTTTAAAAATATATATATATATTTAAAACATTAATCTTTTGAAATTATTTATGCATTTGAAATTTTGCAGTGCAAATGCATTTACAAAGAATATCTGTAACTTAGTCCAGATTGGGGGGATTTGAAATGTTCAATACATTTTTATTATGTAAATTTATTTATTTTTATTTTATTTATTTATTTTTGCATTGAAGGGAAGTATAAATTTTTGTTTGTATATGCTGTCAATTAATCGGCAAAAATCGGCATCAGCAGGTCACACTTACAAAAACGTAAATCGGATTTGGCCAAGAAAACTGCAATCGGTGCATCTCTAAATAATATAGTGTTTTAGAGTTAGTTTACGATTTTAAAACTTAAATAACAAGACAAGCATAGCATTATCACAAATGCAGCTATTTCCTGAGAGTGACCTGTATGTATGTATATATATATATATATATATATATATATATATATATATATATATATATACACACACATACATACAGTGTGTGTGTGTGTGTGTGACCTTGGACAACAAAACTAGTCGTAAGGGTCAATTTTTTCATCACCTGAAAACTGAATAAATAAGCTTTCCATTGATGTATGGTTTGGCCGAGATACAACTATTTGAAAATCTGGATTGTGAGGGTGCAAAAAATCTAAATATTGAGAAAATCAACTTTAAAGTTGTCAAGATGTTCTTAGCAATGCATATTACTAATCAAAAATTAAGCTTTTATATATTTACATTAAGAAATTTACAAAATATCTTCATGGAACACGATCTTTACTTAATATCCTAATGTTTTTTGGCATAAAAGAAAAATCAATAATTGTGACCTATACAATGTATTTTTGGCTATTTCTACAAATATACCCGTGCTACTTTGTGGTCCAGGGTCACATATATGTATGTATGTATGTATGTATAAATGTATAGTTCATTTTGATTTGGTCTCATAAAAACCTTAAAAACCTGAGTGTGGTATTGTGTATGATCATTTAAAAGTTTCTGCTCTGAGAGTAAAAGTTTTAAGACTTTGGTCCCTTAGTTACAGGGCCCCAATCATATGGACATAGGCATTCTTTGACCTTTGTGACGGTTACACTTGATTTATGTTACGTTCCTCGTCTTCCAATCACACACATTCCAGTACCAATCAGAAGCCAATATCTTGTACTATGGAATAAAGACTAACCTGTTGTTATGCAGTCGTTTATAGCAATCAAACAGTTTTTTTGGGCTGGCATTCCATTTGCTAGCATTCTTGCTACGGTTCATGGATAAGGACAAAACAACAGTATCCATCAGTGAGACAGCTTCCTCTGAAACCGGTGTGTCACATCAGATGTACAGTGTGAGAAATGTAACACATCCTGTTTGTCCTATTCATGTGATCCTCAAAATGAAGAATTTAGGCATATTCACATAGCATCAAAAGTGTTCTCAAAGTTATGTGCATTTGTAAACTTGGAGAAACAAATGTTTTCTTATATTGTGAAAATCATAAAGATCATTGGTCGTTAACTAGAATGCAAAGACTATAGTTTTAAAGAGAGGAACAATATTTGCTCATATGAATGTTAAAACTTTTTGGAGATTTATCACAGTAATGTTTTAATAGAGAATTTTTAAGATCTTCAAAACAAACCCTTCTGTTTACATATTGAGTATTTGACAAATGCTTTTAAATGCACTCTTGTGCTAGAAACTTGTGATAGGATTTTAAAACTCCTCACTTTACTGGGTCAAAGAGGCATGCATGTGCTTTCAAAGGGCTTTACAGCACATAGTAGCACTCCAGTTGCTGACTTGATTGAGACGAAGAGGTTGAGACACAAAGAACAAAAAGAGTTGATGCATGCTCTCATGAGTTCGTGAGCACCAGACTGCAGGTGGAGAGTACGAGGAGCATGAGACCTAATGGCTGACATAAAGGAACAATAGAGACAGTAAGAGGACATTACTCAGACTGTCATAGCACACACCACCTGCGCTCTCTCCTGTTAATGCTTTAGACAGAGAGAAAGAGAGAGGGGGGGGGGGATTTAGTGGGATATTGATCCAACTAATTTGAAAGTAATATAAAAATGTAATATAAATTATTACCTATAATATAATTATAAATGGTGTAATACATTATTATTTTTTAAAATGCTTTGTTTAGGTTTTTTTTATTTCTTAAAATCTGACCATGGAGTGGGAGTGCCATTTTAACAACAAATATAAATGCATTCACATTTTAGGTAAACATTTAATGAGTATGTGTTGTTTCCTGAGAAACAAACCCATGCCTTCAACATATACAATACTCTTGCAGTTGAGCTTCATTTAAAACCACTAGGTGTGCAATATCTCTTTTTGAGTCAGTGTTCTTGAAGTCCAACTCTAGTCTTTGGATTTGGATGAGATTTTGACTCTTAAGTTTGAAACATTTACTTAGGACTTGTAGCCTATATCTCAAAAGCTTCAAAGATTATTTAAAATCATATGCCGTGAAGTCCAAAGCTCAGTGTGTCTCTGATCACTCAGGGATGTGGTGCCACTCATGAATGTGTCTTTGAAGTGCTCCATGGTTCCAGAGATTATCATGCAGCTGTCTTTGAGTCTGGCCTATCTCTCATTCACTGTTTGTAAACATCATCGCTTGAAGTTAGCAGCAGATTATGATGGCTACAGGCTACTGCTGAAATATAGGGGTGACAAAGATATAGAGTAACATCAGTCTTATTTTTTTTTTAATAGCTTGCCACTTTGTGACAAACAGGGCAGATCATTTTGTCACTTACAGGATCATGTACAACATACATCATATATAAACACATTATGTGTGTGTGTGTGTGTGTGTGTGTGTGTGTGTGTGTGTGTGTGTGTGTGTGTGTGTGTGTGTGTGCGTGTAGTGTGTGTGTAGTGTGTGTGTACCTGGTATTCATCACGTTGTGGGGACCAAATGTCCCCACAAGGATAGGAATACCAGTAGATTTTGACCTTGTGGGGACATTTCTCAGGTCCCCATGAGGAAACAGGCTTATAAATCATGCACAATGAGTTTTTTTGATGAAGTAAAAGTATGCACAATCTCCTGTGAGGGCTAGGTTTAGGTGTAGGGTAGGTGTATGGTGATAGAAAGTACGGTTTGTACAGTATAAAAACCATTACGCCTATGGAATGTCCCCATAAAACATGTAAACCCAACATGTGTGTGTGTGTGTGTGTGTGTGTGTGTGTGTGTGTGTGTGTGTGTGTGTGTGTGTGTGTGTGTGTGTGTGTGTGTGTGTGTGTGTGTCAGTTTCAATATATTTGTTGGTCTTTTATGACTCCTTAATAACATCATCCTCAGGGAAGTGACAAACTTTGCTTATAGTAAAACAGCAGCACAAACATCAAGCATTAGAATTTTTAATAAAATTACAAATTATGTTTCATGTTTAATTTTCTTATATTATGTAAATATTCTGAGACATTATTTACCAAAGTCTGATCTATCCTTGTAAAGAAATACTCCCTACTTTATACTGCAAGAATATTGA
The DNA here is from genome assembly GCF_049309525.1 of Garra rufa. Taxonomy (NCBI): domain Eukaryota; kingdom Metazoa; phylum Chordata; class Actinopteri; order Cypriniformes; family Cyprinidae; genus Garra; species Garra rufa. The sequence continues at coordinate 784,975 of NC_133384.1, read as the reverse complement.
TGTAAAAAATTACAGAGTTCAAAGGTTACAGCATAACAGGAATTTAGTTTTTTGTGGTGTTTTGTTTAGTTTTTTTGTTTTTGTTTTGTTTCTTTTTTCCAAGTCGACACACACTTAATCAAACACACACAATTATTCACAAACCAAATCATGACTGGTGACTGAATATTGCATTCTCAATATTATTACACTAATAAATAAATTTGTGTAAAATAAATAGAAACAATAAATATTTGTGTAGGCTAAATAGGACATCTGAAAACAGCTTAAGTGTGTGTTAGTTCATTCCTGTGTGTTTGTCTGTTACAAAGTGGTTGTGAGGAGAGATGCTGTCAGCAGCAGGTATTACAACTTCTCAGACCTGCTTTTATTGCCTGTTAACAGTCTCCTTGCCTTTATGTTTCTGTGTTCTCTTGTTGCTGGACTGTCAGATATTTTATCTGTCTGTTTAATTGTATCTCTTTTTCTCTGTCAAGTGAAGTGGTTGGAGGTCTGTAGCCTGTCAGTGCACCTCTCTCATTCAAAGCAGCCGATTAATTGTTTGTGATTATCCCTGATCCCTTCTGACAGTGGAATATTCTTTGCTGGATTCAGATGGCTTATAAAGAATGTGTTCGCTTTCTCTCAGATGTCTTAAAAGCTTTCAGTCACAAAGCCCATCATTATATGTTATTACGTCATGTTTTAGACTTCCTATACGGACATGCTGAACAAACATTGGCATTTTTGAGAAATGATCTGTAAGTCAAAGCTAAAAAGATAATAGACTTTTCCTGTTTTACAATCCTAAATGTGATGACATATTATGATTTTTCCAATGACTGTTTAAGCTTCCTCGTAACAAGATAAATTTCACTAACACAATTGTCTTTTTCCTGTTGTAGATGAAAATGTTTGTTTTAGAATAAGTATAACACTTTGCATGCCCTCAGTTTTGTTAGAGACCATTTTAGAGAATGTCAAAAAAATCAATCAATAAATAAAACTGAACAAATAAATAAATAAACCTGCCTAAATTCTCATTTGACACATTTTTATTTATTTCAAAGGTAACAGCTAATTACCAATCATGGCTTTAAACATGTTCACTTGAATATATGGAAATGTACTCAACACTGATGTCAGTCTGTTTAATCAATATGAATCAAAAGTTTACACAAAAATCCATCAGCTATCTATAATAACTTTAAAACTAAAAACATTAAAACAGCTCAAATACTGAATATAAATAACAACATATTTCTAAGTATTTGCTCTGATTTTTGTTTTGTTTTGTTTTTTACCCTGTTTGTTTGTTTATGCAGTCCCTCAGTATTCCCCGCTGTCGTACCTATAAGGATGTGACATTCGTTCAGGGTAACTGTTTGAGCTGTAATTGCTGTAGCGATAGCCCTCAAAGTTTTCAGACCTCTCGATTTTAGCTGGGAGCGTTTCCTGGTATGAGAGGGCAGATTTGATCACTCCCGAATCCTCTGGAATCTTCAGGTCCGAATAGGAGTTGGAAGAGGCCTCGTCCAAGATTGAGTTACAGTTAGACAAGCCTTTTACATCATAGATGTTCTCTCCATATTTGACAACAGATGGCTTAGGGCATGGCTGGTAGGATACTTTTGTGGTTGTGGTTATTATAGTCTGCAGTGCTGCAGGGGTGGCAGGGGCAGGTCCCGTGTACCTACATGGGTAGTCACTGTTGTAGTAGTGGTGGTTGGTGTTGGTTGGCAGTTGAGAGTAGTCTCCTCTCTCCCCATAGGTACCTTTACTAAGAATTTGCTTCCAGCCATGATGCTTTCCTGTAGTTTCTGTGTAGCTCCGCTCATGGCTGCCTAATGGACTTGTGCCATGAGGCACACCACTCAGACTGCTCCCTGACTTATTGGGATCTGTCTCAGTTTGTGGGCTAGAAGGATCCTTATACAGTGCTGTTGAATAAGGCCCTGAGCCAAGATATCCTGGAACTGCAAAGTCATACCCACAAGGAGGACGGGTCATATAGAGACGGTGGTTGGCAGGCTTCTGCAGTGAGCTTGGAGCATCCGCCATGGCTGCTGTTGTGTGTGTGTCGTAAGGAAACTTGTAGGGCTCTGTGTTCTGGAAAGGAGGATAGTGTTGGGTCTGTATTGGGAAATTGGACTCTGCAATAATGCTGAAGCGCTCTGGACCCTCCATGGTGAGCTGGTGGATATTTGGGAAGGCCATGTCGTGGTAACGTCCAGGCTGGTGACAACAGAAAATCAAATGTAATTTTCTGCAAATGGCCCTTCACCCTTCGATTCATATTTGTTTTTAATTAAATAATAATATAGTTTTAAAAAGTTGTTTAATCTTATGAACAATCATTACAACATTTATGATACATAACAATACTTATCAATTTCTGGCTATAAATTCTAAGAGTAAGGTGATTTATAACACACAAGGAACACCATGCTATAGCCTCTTAACTTATACTACATTATAGTTCCCATAGTTATAATATAATATAAGTATCAAATATTGACATTAGTAATGCCTTAAAGAATACCCTTCTAAATAATAAAATAAATGCTGTTTTCTAAATGCTACATAATAATACTGTGTTTTTATGAATATGTGTGTGTATTACCTCTGGCTCCACTAGTCTTCTTTTCTGTGAAAAGTGAGGTGAAGACATCCTTCTCTTCACTGCACTCCTTCTTGCCTCTGTTTCAGACTTACTCTCTGGTCTGGGGTGGTCATGTACTCCTTTAGCCTTAAAACAGACAGTGTAGAGCGAATTGGGAATGTAGCAAAATCTCAAATTTATATTCATAAATCATAACTATTTAACTATTCAACTACATAAATCTGTGCAATTAAAGCTGATGGTTGAATGGATTTTTTACTTTTGAATAAGTTATAATAGATTTCATTGTTTGGTTATTAGACAAAACATTTCTACAATGTCATTTGCAAATTAAACAATAATCAGTTAAACTCACCTGGAAAAAAATTGCCTTCCCATCTACTCTCCAAAAATTGGTTACTGGATAGCCACTGTGACCTCGGCACGGAATCAACTCGAGAGCTGAGTTACAGTTCGGACAAAGCTTTTCTGCAAAGGTACATTACGAATAAATAGTTTTCACTAAGCATTTTACAAATACGTCAACAATTACCGACTTTAATTTGATATTATAATGAAATTCTCTTGTGTAGCTTTATCACAGAACATTTTGATTTACAAATCAGTGCAAACAAGAGGTTAAGTGTTTTGTCTGAGCCAAACAGTCAAGATCACCAGTGAGAGGGTCAGACTCTAAACTGACAGAGTCTGTCGGGGTCTGTCAGTCTATTGAACATTCTCAGTGCAAAAGGTAAGATTGACTTACAGAGTTCACTGCGCTAAAGACTATACTCTTAGAAATAAATGTTCCTAATAAAGTACACAACCTAATGCTACAAAATAATCGTTTTAAGTTCCAGTGGTACAGCAGATGTTTATTTAGAAAACGTCTATGTACTGGTTCTTTCGAATCGAATGATACCTAAAACGGAATGTAAAACTGTAGTTTAACATCATGAACTTCTGTTATCTCCAGGTAACCATATATCCAACGCGAAAACAATATACAGAAAATATAATTATTGATTAAAAAATGCGATTCCTTGCTATTTGTATATTTATATTTGTTTATTTGTATTTTTTTTTTTTTATTAAATATCTATTAATAAATGTATTTTAAATTACGCGCTACAACAAGCCTGTAGTGTGAAAAATGATTGTTCTTTCTTATCAGATTCGTTTCTAACACGACTAACTCGTTTAGTAGATGCTGGTTGTTTGGAGGAAAAAGTGCCTGAACATACTTTGCTGTTTCTGTCGTGCTTTGTCACAGATGGCCGGTCTCAGCTGAAGTTTGGACCCGTCTGGGAGAGAGCAGTTGCGTGAGCACACCACCACACCAAGACAGGACTTCTTCAGGATCTGACAGTTATGATTGTTAGTGTTCCTCATGGCCCATCCGCTCAGGTGTCTTTGTGCGTTCTTATCTTCACTGCTGTAGATATAACGTACATATCCATCTGTCCACTCCTGGAACGCATCATACTGCTTCGTGTCCTGGAAAAATAACAATGTGTTCATTGTTATTAACATATTGAGGTGTCCATTTTTTCTAGAGGACATCTATGTAATTCAAAATTTGGACCGACATATAAAAACTATAAAATGATTTTTCTGTATCCTACTTTACTGAGTACATATTAAATATTGAAACAATTATAAGTATTCCAAAATAAATGGAAATATTCTGTTCCGTCTACAAATGCATAAAAATGTTCTTTACCTGTGGAAGCTTGGGGTCGTTTATATCCCAAGTCAGCTTCATCCCGAATGAACACACGCAATCTGAGCTGTCAAACTGATCTGAGGATTTGGACATGATGTGAGTCAACTCCAGATCATAGCAACCATAAGAATTTAAAAAAAGCTTGAAGACAAAATTCTGCTCGGAGTCTAGATCAGTTTACAAAATGGATCATACATCTCTAAATCGTCCTTTAGACGTCCTTTAGATCTTCGTCTTAAATTGTCTTTATTTTCTCTTGTAAAATCCACGTTTGCGTGAGTCCGTCCAGGTGCGCTTCGCACAGGTAATGGTCTCAGGTAAACGCTGCTGTGTCTTTGTAAAGAAGGAGGCTGGGCTTACACACACGCACACACACACACACACACACACACACACACACACACACACACACACACACACACACACACACACACACAAACACTGCGTTCTTTCACTTTAAATGATCCCTGTATTTCACCTCCACTAAAGGCGAGTCATTTTGCAACAAAACCAACGAAAGCCAGACATTTGACTACAGGGTGGAAATGGCACAGTTTGTGTTACATTAATTTTCCTTACACATTCCAGATTTTATCTTTGCGTTTACAGTTTTAAGGGGAAAATGACAGCCTCTTTTAAAAGTGAACCCGACGGTGTGGTATTTCACGCGTAGTCAGCGAAATTTATGCGAGCGACTGGGACTGAGCCAAGGCTGATGGTCACAGAACAGGACTGGTCCAGTTGGTGAGGTAATGTGATCTACTGCAGGTCATTAGTTGTTGTGTGTAAACTAAAAGCCGCACTGCTGACACAACACGGACCGGTCGTTAACACAACAAACACAACGCAGCTCATAAACGCACATTTTCTATGTATCTATTGGCGATCACTGATGTCATTAATTGAAAATTGCAAATGTAAGTGATTTTCAGGTGGACACGAACTGTAAAAAATGGCGTTGCTTGTTTTCTAATTTGTAACATAAAGGATCTAATAATAACAATAATAATAATAATAATAATAATAATAATAATAATAATAATCCTAAAAGAACATCAATAATCGAATTTCAAATATTCCAAAATATATAATTAAAATGCGTTTTGTAAAAGTTATAGTGTTACAGATTGTTTCACCAACAAGAATGTTTTTCCTAAAACAATAATAATATTAATTTATTCATACATGTGAAGGCAAGCTGTTTTACATTTGACTGAATCTGCCATAATTCTCACTCAAGTGCGAGCACCCGTTACTTTTCTTTGTATTATTGCCTTGCTCCTTTTGATTTGCATTACTTTGTCATTCTAGGGAGAACAGAGCAACAGTGCACTGATCATTAATCATTGCTGTTTTGTTTACTAAATTACTAATGCAAATATATAAATGTACGGCTGGCAAATCTAAAACTTCGTAGATGTAATTTGCGCATGAGACAAATGCAGACGGAGGATAATTCCCACTCTCGCTTTAATTTTTCACTTTACCACTACTAACTTGTGATTTCATGAATATGCATGGAATTGTGGTATGCTATGTTCCTGTATTTTCAATAAACCCAACATAGAAACTGTATACATCTACCTAAATATGACCATTATAGAATTGTATGAAGCATTTCGGGAATAGACTGTAATTTCATATTAGTCCATTACCGCACTCTCAGAAATTAAGGTACAGAAGCGGTCGCTAGGGCGGTCCATTTCCAAAGGTACATGTGTGTACCTAAAGAGTAAATTTTGGTATCTTAAAGGTACATATTAGTAGGCTACTTAAAGTGTACATATTAAAACCTAATACCTTTCGAAAAGGTACCGCCCCAGTGACAGCTTTTGCAGGCTATCTTTATTTCTTAGAGTGCGGGGATATCTTAATACCCCAGTGGAAATAAAGACAGGTTTGCAGTTAATTCTTTTTGTAGACGCATGTAACCATGAAAGCAAACACTGTATGCATGATAAATAAATAGCTATATATGTGTTTATATGTAAATAAATAGTAAATCAGTACTCGTTTTTCTTTGAACAATTTACATTTTATTTCTAGGCAAATCATAATTTAATCTACTTTGATGTTCTAGTATCGATTCTAAGTCGGCGTTTTAGGCTATATCTACATAACACAGTGAATTACGGGAATTTACGTAGGTCTATCTTTTGGTGCTTGACTTATAAATATTATTAATTATGTTAACGTTGATCAATGATTTGCTGAAAAGTGGTGGTCAGGACATTGACCCACTCTTAAATATAGCCTAAACTCTAATCATGTCACTGTATCTCGATAACCTGTTTCATCATAAGACTTGTGTTGATGTAAGCCATTCGAATCTTGCGAATTTTCTTACAGTTTCGGATTGTTTTCTTGAAGCATTTTTACTTTAATTAATTTACGTTCGTTTACCGTTTGTCCTTCACCAACTCTGGCAGTCTTGACCCACAGTTAAATCTATGAAAACGAAAGATGTGATGTGAATTCCAACCCGATGGCCTTTTATTAGCATGTAAAACTATAACTTAAATGTGTAATGTACATAGGTCTTTTGTATACAGATTAGTACAACATATTTAAATAGGCCTATCTAACCTTAAACACTTTGCTAACAAATTAATTACATGTTGGTGTATTTATGTAGGCTAAACTCTAAGCAAAAACGACAGTGACAATTATTAACTATAATGACGTTCTAATTTTTCAGACCTTCTTAAACCCAAAACAGAACAAATACTCTGTATACAGTGTTTCAGTAGGTAGGCCTAAATATTAGGCTAATACTGTAACACTTTCTGAGTCTTGTTTTCATAAATCATTTCATAAACTATTATTTCCTACCTAACGAGACTGCAATGTGACGAATGTCTACGGTAAGAGCTGTTTTCAGTCCGCTGCAACTTTTCCTACAAATTATTATTGTTGTTGTTGTTGTTCTTTGTATTTCGCTTAAACATAGTGAAAAAAGACAACGCCATTTAATCTACAACCCTACCCCATGCAATTGTCTCCTCTTTTCACTTATAATCCCTATTAGCAGTGTTCACAAAATGTTTCTAAGACAGGTAAATACAGTAGCCCATTTGTTATCTGTCAAAACAGAAATGACTTTGAAATATTATCACTCAATGTTCAATGAACATCTTTGGGCAACATATGTTAGCTACATACATACGCTCAACATATATTATTTATTTATATTCGGGCTTTCAGGGTTAAACGTGGTCTCTTGTAGTAATTTGTTAATGCTTTAAGACCTTTACATTTTCTTTTAATATTCGATAATCGAAAGGTGAGTAGGCTAATGTCATCTCATTAGCTACCACGTTTTTGAAAATGCAAACCTTTCCCTGATTGTTTAGCCTAGTTTCACGGAAGTCACTTATATATTTCGCGCAAAGGGTCATGGGCGTAAGAAAAAGGTGGATATAGAGCCTAATTAAAAGCCACGTGTGTTTAATTATACAGTCTGAGGAGGATCTCTGTCTGTGCATCATGAGTGTGAGTTCTTATATGGAGGATTATTTTCTCACTGTCGATTTATATTCTATAAGATTGTACGGGCTAATAATTTGATTGATTGATTTACTGATTGTGTATTAGCCTTAGCTTACTTGCACTCAATTTACTTTACTGGACCTTATTGCGTTGTTTTTGTTTTTAGTAGCCTATTCCAGACATTCATTCAGTGCTTCTCTTAATTACACAGCTTACCAGTAGACTTCATGATGCCTTCGCCCAAAATAACCTTAGCATGGCTATTATGATTCTTATTGAAGAAAAATCTTCAGTATCCTTGGCCGATCGACTGGACGAAATTGTTATTAAGGCAGATTATGAATTTGATTTTTCTGGATTTTCATGCAATAACAGTGGTTTATTGCTCCTTTTATAAGATTATCTTCAATTATTATTATTCATGTTATTAAAAATGTTTTGCAGTTTTTTGTAAGATTCTCCCTTGCAAAGCTGGAAATTTCTTACCCATGTGCAATTTTATTACCTATCGTCAGGAGCTGCATAAAAACGAACATAAAAATGTTGCCTTACTATTACGGGCAATTGAACATCTGATTAGTAAAGATGAAGAGAGCATCCAGAAACTTGTTAATCACGGCTTGGTTGTGAAGATAAGCATATTTATCTAATTCTGATTAAAATAAAATGTTTCTGTTCAGTATAATAATTTATAATGTGCTCGCTTTTTAAATGTTGAATTGGTTTGAGATTTCGTCAGAGCATCTTAAAGAACAGCACAAACCACCTAGGGACGCCATGAATCTCATCGAAGTTTTCTACGAGGTTGCCATGGTAATAAAATTTTCTGCAGGTCTAATACATTTTCGCGATAGAGAATTCATTCATTTATAAACCATGCCGGCTTTAAACTAAGTTTACAAACAACCACCACACCTTTCTTTCTTTCTTTCCTTTTTTTATACAGGGCCTGTGTCAGATCACCATTGCAGGTGACCCATTCAAATATAAATATATAATATATAATATTATTTTTTTATAGGCCTAGTTCAATAATAATAATGATAATAATAATTTTGGTATGGTTCGAAGGCAGCAATAAGATCCTGGATATTTTTTTGCTGCGCTTTGGGGCTGTTGTTTTGGATTATGAAGTGCCTTTCTGTCTGCGTCTTGAGGTAATTTTCATGAAGCTATTGGTAAAAATTGTTTGACCGAAACATTTACGCTTTGAAATAATTTGACATTGTTTGTACTCAGGCCATCAGAACCATAAACTCTATGTTGGACAGCAGTCCAAAAGATATAAGGAAGAAACTCTGCCAGTCAGATGACCACGTCGGGCTCTTGTAAGCCATCATCCACCATACCAAAATTGCCATTATAAAGTACGGTGGTTGCACACGCAAATGCACTTAAAACGAATAACGCTCCCGTCCCATTGCAAACAAGGCTGCACTCTAGTGGACAACATATTTCTCTACAACACAAACATACCAAATTTCCATTAGGAAATAGGCGAATTTTGGTGCAAACACTTTTGCGTTGTCGTTTCTTACAGAGAGGACTTGGCAAAAGCGCTGACAGACATTGGTGGTAAGCAATCAGTTTTTGTAAATTATGGAATTTGTATTTGGTACAATGTTCATATTCTGATATTTGATGCTGTCACCAGATTATGAAATGCAGGTGGCCATCTCTGAGGCACTCTGCAGAATGACACCAAGGAAACTAAGAGAAGACTTTGCTGGCAAATGGTTCCATTTCAGAAGCTTTGCTTCAGCTTTTACTTCAATTCGTGACAAAGATTTTGAAACTGTATGTTTAGGCATTTATTTTTCACTGCTCAAAATACTAGAATCACCAAGCAGGTTTTGATTTTTAAAAGTGTTATTGGAGTTCTTATATTTTCTTTGTTAAAAGGACTGTAGGACATTTCTGAATGAACTAAATAGTTATTTTGGCAACTCAAGAAGGTATTTGTTTATTTATTCATTTAGCTGGCTTTATCCAGTCATCCTTGTCCATAAAGTTTTTACATGTTTGCATGATCTTGTCCTTCTGTCCTAGAGTCTTTTCATTCCCTTGTATTCAGGCATTTCTTGATTCAACTGAGGTAAGCATGAAACATTCCTCTACAAGGTCTTACAAGGTGTTTTTTTTTAAACTAATTTTTCTTTCTTTCAATTTATTTTTATTATTATTGCCGTGAAATGATTAATCGCAATTAATTACATTCAAAATATATATATTTTGTTGTGTACTGTGTATATTTATGTATTTATAAATGCACACACATGCATGGATATATTTAAGAAAAATGTTTACATTTTAAATAAATTTATATATGATATTAATTATATGAATAAAAGTATATGGGTTGAAGACTTTAAGATGTCCACATCAAATAAAAATGTGATTATGTCCATAGAATGCACATTAAATGTAAGTAAAGTGTCTACTTTTAAGGTTTCAAATTAGTTTTTGGAGAATAAAATGTCAAAAGTTGGTTTAATAATGTATTGTGTAACATAATATTTATGTAAAAATCCAAACAACATGCTTAGTCTGACTTGTACATATTAAAATATAAAATAATAAGGGAGCATATTCAATTTTATTGCAAAACCTAGGATAGTAGCAAATTTTAAAAATGTAGAATTACAACTAATTAGTATTTGGGGTGAAAGTAATTCATCTTTTAATGTTATACATTGATATGCCTGACAAGATTGTTACACTGAATTAAATTTTAGTGGGTGTCTTCTGTAAATTAGGGGAAAAAACATTTTTTGCTCAGGAAAACAAAAACAAAAATGCAATTAAATTAAACGGGAAAACTTTTTAATATTTTTAGTATTACACTTATTGTTTTTATTCCTAAACCATTTTTGTCTTTGACCCATATACACACACATCATGTAAACAAAAACTTTTATTTTGGATGTGATTATTGTGAATTAATTGTTTGATTTATTATTTATTATTAGTATTAAATAAATTGGTTGTGCACTGCAATTTCTCCTACCAACCATTGTTTGAATGATCCTTTTTAGCTGTTTAAACCTGAAGATGAATTTCTAAAGGAGTTTTGGGTGGATTTCAACATTGGAACATCAACCATTAGTTTCTTTGTAAATGACCCAAAGGTATGTCCAAAATGTTTTAATGCACAGAAATGTTTTTTCATAAATCAGCAGTGTAACTAAACTGAGCTTCCTTTTGTGGTAGAACACACTGTGGGAGTTGATTCACCTGCCTAAGGATGTTGTCAGCATGTATGATCTTCAAGGTGGGATTAATCACAAATGGCCCTGACCTCTAGCTTTTCTTCAGTGCTTATTTTTTTTATTATTATTTTTTTTTATTACTATTATTATTATTATTATTATTATTATTATTGTGTCTTTCCTTATTAGTTTTAAAATTAAACACAAAGTTAAAGGTGCAATAGAAGATTTTGAGAAATGCTAACTTTAGCCTGATAGCACTGAAAGCAAACATCCCACCCTCCCTACAAATTTCTGTCCAAAGCCACACCCCCTGAGGTATGCAACTACATATGTTGACTGGCCACACCCCCTGAGGTATGCAACTACATATGTTGACTGGCAGGTACAACAGCCGTAATGTTTGGACTGAATATTTTGATTGGAAAAACATTTCTTGGTCCTTCGCCTTCCACAGAATATATAAATACATAAAAATACATTTAGACCACTTAACTTAATGATTGCTATTGTGATGTGAAGAGACTTTCAACCAGCATAACAAAAAATGTTTCTGAAGACAATCGCCTATTGCAACTTTAAAGTAGTATAAATGTGATGTGTAATTGCTTTTAAATGCCATGGATGATTACTGAATGACTATTTCCTCTTATTGCTTTAGAGTGTGATGATCAGAAGATACTGGAAGTTCACATGAGTACCCAAATCTCTCATGGAGAGATCACTGGCAAAATTGTCAAAATCATCTTTAATGCAGAGTACAACATCCAAACAGCCCTGACTAGAGTGTTTCCAGATAAACCGCAGTCTTCCTTAGTCTCAAAGGTGTTAGCATGTAATGTTTTTCAGTTTTTAAAAAGGCATGGTCAAATATATAAATATACCTTACATACATACCAGTGGTTATAAATTACATGTCCTTTTTTACTAGGATGCTTTGCAATCAGGGGATTGCTCGACCAAGATAGAAGGCACGCACCTTACACTCTCAGCAGATATGCGTTAAAGTTCATTTATAGTACATTGTTTCAGATTTATCAATATGGAATGTCATTTTATACAGGAACCCAGCATGAACAAACATCAGTGCCACAGACAATTACCAGGCATGTTTGCCTAACTGTGTAAAATTTTTATAAATCCCAGTGTTTACACTTGAGAGAGCATATGATTGATGATTTTCTTAATTTGATTTCGTAAAACAGATTAGTTTTCTGACTCTCTCATGGAATTTTGTTTTCTCCTTCCCTAGCCTATATGCTGCAGAAACTAAATTCCTCTATCAGGTAACTAGATTATCCAGATAGCAAATTACAGAAGTTGTATGGGCACCCAGTTTCACCAACTGCCAGTCACTTTTCAGCATTCCCCTTTAAGTGGACCAAGCAGATATTCAAGATCAAAGTAAGACTATTCATTACTGTACATGTACTCTCTGATGGAAAACACAGTGGTTTTATGCTTTTCTTTTTTGGTGAGTGAAGAGTCAAAGGAACCCCAGACCAAGACATCTTTCAGTTTAAGGATCATTCAGATTCGGAGGTATGCTTTTCTGTGTGTAAGTGTACTATGTTGGGGACATTTGTTTTGGTCCCTATAAAGAAACAAGCTTATAAACCATACAGAATGACATTATTTTGAATATTTAAAAATGCTTGAAGGTGCTTATAAGGGGATAGAAAGTATAATTTGTACAGTATAAAAATCATTACGTCTATAGAATGTCCCCATAAAACATGGAAACCAGTATGTGTGCATGTATGTATGTATGTATGCATGCATGCATGCGTGTATGCGTGTCTAGTACTTTACTAATGTGCTAATGGACTTCCTGGTCTGTTCTATTCGGTAGTGTTATTTTCAAAATACCCAATTTTTATACTGTGCCAAAGCAGGTGTCAATTTTCGCCCGTTTAATCTTTCCCCAAGAGCTGTCATTTTTTACTAAATACTTTAGAGCACGTTTTGGATGCTAAATTACAGGACGAATGTCAAAGAGCCACTTGCTGAAGAATTGTAGTTTTCTGGCATATGATATGAGTAGGTGTGTATATGGCTGCTCCAGGTGATCCTTGAGGTGTCTCAGTGTCAGAGTCACACTTTTGAAACAGACAAGTCAGGGAAGTCACATGACAGGAATCCAAAGACTATAACGTTCATGACCGCTTTGTGGAGGTATCAGGTCAGTGGTGTGCAGAGACATATCAGGTCCACTGTCCTCTTAATATTAATATCCTCTTAATTTAATATGAATTTCTTCACCAATGTTTTGGGGCTCTCAAGTCAATTTGTTCATTTTATTTAACTTGATCTGGCCAGTCTTAATAAAGTCCTACTCAAATGACGGCAGAAAAAAAACTTGTAAAACTAATTTAAGTTTCAAAGCCAATTTTCTACCCTAATGGATTTTGCCACTAGTTAACATTTAACCTTGCTACTTTAGAAATTTCTTCATTTTCTCATTATTGAAGCTTGAGATAATTTTTAAGATTGGCTTCTTGGTTTAGGTTGCCCGTGCCAAGACTGTATTGTTCTGTCAGACATCATCTTCTAATGGGTAAGTGACATTTAGGGTCTGTCTGTTCTGACAATTCTTATCTAATTTTAAAATCGGTATGAAATGCAGGAGGGTCACTGTATGGCAAAATGTACTGCTGTGCATTTACAGTATTTTCCCTAAAACATTAATTTTTCTTCATCAGGTCTACCAAATCCCTCCCTGACACTCTGGGTAGAACTCCTGTTAAGGTTAGCTAGAATATGTAAAGGCTCCTTTTTTTTTTTTTTTTTTTTTTTTTTTTTTGCATAAATTGGTATTGTTTTACATATTAGACAGTTGTACATTTCAAAAATGCTTTAATTTGCCTAATCCTAATAAAGCTGGCTTCTAATCTGTGACTAACCTCTATTTTAAAGCAGCATCTGCTAAATGCATAAATGTAAATTATGTAAAATGTGGTTGCTTGCAGAAGAAAATCAAGGTGATGCGTTCAGATGAATGGTGTCTCCGCAAGGACACTCCACATGCTGTCTACAGCAGGAGAAAGCCCAGAGCCAAGGGAAAACTCAGAGGTAGGCTATCAGTTACTTATTCTGCAGGACTACATTACTTTATAAATCCTTCAGATATGCTGCAACCTTATTTGTGTGTGTGTGTGTGTGTGTGTGTGTGTGTGTGTGTGTGTGTGTGTGTGTGTGTGTGTGTGTGTTTGTTTTTTTTAACTCGTCCATAGTTCTTCCTCTTTCATCACCGAGCAGTAATGAGGAGTTATCTAAGGTAGAATTCCTTTTTTTTTTTTTTTTTTCTCAGTAGATTTGCAGTGGGGAAACATTTATACAGGGTATAAAAATGTGGGTCTTTATAATTTTTTCCCTAGTATTCAACACCAAAACAAACACTTCAAGAAAGGGAAAGAGTGGCAAGTGTAGACTGGCAGTCTCAAATCAAACTAGGGAGATCACTGAACATGGAATCATCCTTATTCAAAGAGTCCACTGTTGATTCAGGTCAGTATTATTACATAAAACCAATCTCAGAAGATCAATCTCAGTTTATGCTGATTTAAAGCTCCTGACTTTGTGTGTCTGTGTGTTCTCAAGGTTTTCAAAAGACTGTTTCTGAAACCAGTTTACCACTAGAGGAACTTGATCATCTTATTGAAGAGGTACACGTCGATTTCAATATGGTGTGCTTATGATGCATTTTTGTAATAAAAATATATACATATTGACTTAGGACCACAATTTGGATGAAGAAACCTCAACTCCCCAGAAAAGTGAAGCCGATGAATCACCAGGTGAGACACCTCTCACAACCCTGCCTTTTTGGCATACAGTTTTTACATCAAAGCGAAATAGGTAACAATTTCAATGGTTAATTGGGGACACATATGTGCCACACAGAGCTGTATGTGGGTCTGCAAGGGGATACGCAGCTACCCAGACACCCGATATTTCAACCCAGAAGACTATTCATGTCTAGCCCACTAGAGGATGCTGCAGGTAAGTGCGTTCAGTCTTAAACAGTTTAGATGATCAGTCATATTTATGCTAAACCCACATAATTCCGGTGCAATTCAGAGCATTGAGTCTGGTCAAATTATTATTTATCTTTTTCTCCCTTTTGAAGTTTAAAAACAACAAACTAGATTTTATTTATTTATTTTTTGGTCCTGAAAAAAGTATGTGGAGCTAAAGAGCAGTAGCTCAGAAAGCCACACAAGATTCAAGTCCATTACAGATTTACAGCATTTGGCAGATAGTTATCCAAAGCAACTTATATACTGCATTCAAGGTGTATATATATATATGCATTTTATTCATTCAATTCATGCATTCCCTGGGAATCAAATTGTGGTGTGAGATACATGCATGAACAGTAGGTGTCGCTAATATGCCAGTTGTAGAGAAGACACGAAAATGACATATGGTGAATGCAAAAGAGTTACTTGAGGTCCTGAAGTTCATTACTGTGAAATATATGACATATTGGTGACGAGGATGGCCAATTCTTGCGCCGCCTCCTGCTTTTTTTTGAAAAAAAAAAAAAAAACACTCCTGTTTTAATCAGTTAAGCTATCTACACTGTATGATGGATAAATCTTTTACCCCTTATTTACACTGCACACGTATGTGGCGTGTTACGGCTCCGACACGGGCATTGGAGCTGATCGCAGCCACTCTAGTAGTAAATGCACGTGTTCATATCAGCCGGCCACGGCACGTGTTCTGAGCCCTAATACTGCATTTGTCTGCGGCGCATTATGGCTTCGATGTGGCCACCGGAGTTGCAATGATTGTTTACACCAGCTGTGCCGCGGCACGTAGAAGCATGCAGGTACTGCTGCTGGAGTAGGCTGTTATCATACCTGTCCTGTTAATTTTAAATATTGTGGTTATCGCCAATACTGGTATATCGTCACACCCTAAATTCACACAATGTTGATATTTTATGATTTGAATATCACGGTTATCGTCAATACCAGTATATCGCGACACCCTTAATATATAATATGTATTAGGGCTGTCACTGTTAATGCATGCAATTAATACAAAATCCTTATTGCGTTAAATTATTTTAACGCGATAAGGATTTTGTATTAATTGCATGTAATTGCAATAAATGACTAAAACACACAAAGGTGCGTAATTAACGTAATTTGCGTTACGCAGATGATGTTGGTGGTTGGGTGTTTATCACTCTTGGCATCTACAATGGCACAAGCACCAGTAACTCTGGTTGGCAGATTTTTTTTTTTTTTTAAAGAAAACTGGATGGCACTCTGGATAAAGGCAAAGTTGTGTTTATACACTGCGTGTGCTACTGACCCGATCAGCATATTTGTGTTTGTGCTGAGGGGAGCTTTAAAGGTTTCTACGTGTTTTTTGCAGCGTTGAGTAATGTATCACAGGCATATCTGAAGAATCCTTTCATAAACAAAGTGTAGAGAGAGTGTAAATAAGAGATTCATAGTGCAGTTTAGAGAGCTTTGTTGATTATAATGGAACTTTGTGAGATCACGTTGAACTAAGAGGCTTTTAATGATTTGTAAATGAGATTGATTTAATACAACAGTTAAACAAGCAAGAAGTTAATATTAAGTGACTTACATTGTCTGACTATTGCCTGATTTTGTTCGTCGTCAAAAATAGTTTAAAACAAGTCACAACTGCGCCGCTGCGCATCTCCATTCAGACACAGTGTTATGAATGAACATGCATTTTTAAAAGAATCTGGTGAGTCAACAATTTAATTTTCCATTCATAAAGACAGTCACCTGCTTTATTCCTGAATAAATCAGCGAATCAACTTAACAGTATGTTCCAGCAATTAAATCAGTGATTTGGCACGTTCTACTAGCAGTTTGAGTTTCATTTTTAAAGTAGCCTATCTTTTCAGTTATTTCAATCATTTAATATTTCTATATTCAGAAGTTTATACAGTATTTAAAAAATAAATCTAAACATGAATTTATGAATTTGATTGCACTCATGCCACCTTTGAGCCTCATTAAACATAAAAATATAACTACAAGCCACTTTTGTGTTCTTTTGGGCCATCTCTGTGGTAGAAATAAATTTGGTTAATACTGATTTCATTTAATTGGTAACTTATTGTTTTAATTCAATTTTAAAAAGCTGCTTCTTCAAAAAAAATATAATTTAATTATTTATTTTAATTGACATTTTTTAATGTCTAACATTTAATTTTAGGAGCACAAGTGAAAGAAAAGTAAGCGAAGAGTGCTGAAAGGGTTTTTTTATATTTGGAATTTCAAGGGAGTTCATATTAACTTTTGATTCTGAATTTGGTGTCTAGGCAAAGTTTGCAATATTAAATGTCTTCTGAAAACTTTTGAGTTGAATTGAGATTGAAACTCTTCTGAGGGTTCTCTTTGCTGGATATAGAAGTTTTGTGAAATTATGACAAAATAAACATGTTGTATGCCTTAGCAGCTGGATAAAGGCTGGCTAAAAAAAATAAGCTTGTGTGTTCTGTTTTAGTTTGGCAAGGAAACTGAAGCTGGATATATCTCTACAATTTTGTAAAATGACAAAAATAAACGTGTGTGTGTGTGTGTGCACGCATGCATATGAGATAAATCTCATAATTTTTTTTTCTCTAATACACATTGGCCACAATTAATCATACCCTTTTATTCAATGCTTTTTGCAACCTCCTTTTTCCAAGATAACAGCTCTTCACCAATAATGCCTGATAACTTTAGAGAACATCTGACAAGAGATCAGAGACCATTCCTTCATACAGAATATCTCTAAACAAACCCTTTAGATTTCTAGTTCCATGTTGGTGCTTCTCTTCTTCAGGTTACCCCACTCATTTTCTATAGGGTTCAGTTCAGGGATCTGGGTTGGCCATGGCAGAAGCTTGGTTTTGTCCTCAGTGACCCATTTGTTTTAATTTTGATGTTTGTTTGTGGATCATTGTCCTGTTGGAGGATCCAATCACTGCCCAAGATTTCTAGCAGGGAATCCCTGCTAGAAATCTTGGGCAGTGATTGGATCCTCCAGGGATAGTCAGTTTTCATTTTTTCATCTGTTGATATTTGTTAGAATCCATGATGCCATCTATGTGAACAAGATATCCAGGATCTCTGGCAGAAAAATAGGCCCACAAGAAAGGCACAGCAGTATATTTCATTGTACACATTAAGTACTTTTTGTGTCCCTGTGTGCACCAAACCCATTTTGAGTGTTTCTTTCATCTGACCATAGAACCCAATCCCGTTTGAAGTTCCAGAAGTGTCTAGCTAATAAACATTTTTGAATGAAAGATCCAATTGATAAACAATGTAGACTTATTTTTACAGCCTCCTTTGGTCATATTTACCAAGGGTATGAATAACTCAGTAAATAAATAAATAATAGAAGAGTACTTGTTCACGCAGATAAAACGTTTGAGTTAGAAAACTATGCCTTTTGGACTTTTCAGTGTAATAGTACTAGGTGTGCTGTTAATATTCAGAACTCTTGTTATTTATTTATTTTTTTCTTCTGGTGTTCTGTTCTTTATTTTAGTTATAATCTTAAATTTTCTTTTTTTTTCATAAAAAAGGGAATATGTGGTGCATTGAGAGAACAGTAGGTGTCGCTAAAATGCCAGTTGTAGAAAAGGCACAAAAATGACATGAAGAAGTGAATGTGAAATGTTGTGAGTTGTAAGCCCACTACTTGAGGTCCTGAAGTTCGTTACAGTGAAATGATCTAGTAGAAATGATTAGTGTATGATCTACAATGTAAGCTACAGGAATTCCACATATACAGTATAGTGCAGGATTAGAAAGCTTAATTGTTTAGGCTTTGTAGTGATAGGCAATTAGGCATGCTTATCTTAGCCTTTTTTTTTTCTTTTTTTTGGCTCAAGCTCCACTTTTTCAAGTCTCTGCTCTACGCTTTATCTGCTTGAGAGAAGGATAAAAAGCGGGCATTGTGTGCTGCAGCCAACAAAGAGAGTGACATGAATGCCAAATAAGAAAAGCACACACTCTTTCTCTCCCTCTCTGTGCGTGTGCGTACCTACCTACTTAACCATATTTTTGGGAAAAACATTGTACCCAGAAGTTTGCTGACACTGTCAAAACCTAATTTTTTTACAAAAATATGTGTTTTAAAATATCTGTGTATCTGTGTGTCAGAGCGAGTAACTGAAGCATTGGCGGATGAGGAGTCTGAGGAAGAGTTGGGAGCAGGAGTCAGAGCTGCGTTTAACTCCTTTAAGACTCAGTTGAGAGCACACTTTACTGTGAGTACAACAGCTGACTGCAGACTTTTTATTTAGTTACTTTTATTATTATTAAGATTGCCAAAAGTGTAGCTGTGTTTTATTTGCAAAAAAAAAAAAAAAAAAAAATGAAGAAAAGGTAAAGGTGTTTTTTTTTTAAAACCTTTTAATCAGTTGTTTTTCATTCAAGAAAAGTGAATGGATGCTGTCAAACTACCAAAAGCACAAAAGCAATCAAACTAAACACAAGAGTAACCCATATAACTAATGTGCTAAAATAAGATTCATTAAAAATTGTTCCTGAATATAGAAGCTGCAATTCAGTTCTCTCTTTTGTGTAGGAGAATAAAAAAAAAATTAACGATGGGCCTATGTATGTACAGATCTATGTAGGTCAGAGTGTCCATGATGACCTCTGTCCACAGCTGAAAGCCCCTAGAATGGGGACCCGAGCAGCGGAACTGTATCTTGGAGCAGTGTTTAATTTTACATGTTTATTTGGTGATGTAATGGCACCCAGTACACTGTGGGAAGACAACAAGCTGGTCAAGGGACTGTGTTGCTCTGGGCAATTTACTATCTAAACCTCATTGCAGATCAGGTACACCATCATGGCAGTGGCATGTTTACCCCTGGTCACCCTGGCATGTGCTTTCACTAATTGGATAGCTATCTGAAGGTGTAAATGACCTCCAAAAAGCTTTCGAGACAGATTTAAATCCGATCGCTCAGACAGCTTCAGGAGGTGGTCTAAATTTGATCTAAATGGTTAATAATTGTTTAAAAAATGCTTGTGTAATAATAATGACAAGCCACTTTTATGGTACTTAAAACCCAGGATTGGTGCAAACTAAACTGTACCTTACCTGGTTAGCCAGTTAATCCAGCTTCATGTTACAGTCCTCAGGTTAGCCATGGAGCATAAGTTTTTATGGCAATGAAAACTGCTAAAAGCTAAGCCACTTTCATGGTACCTAAAACCTGTGGTTGGCACAAAGTAGGTTAGCCACCTAAACTGGTTTCATAGTACTTTTTGTACTATTAGGCCAGTAAAATGCTGTCATTGTATATGGCTCAAACATTGTTTAAAATTATCTCCTTTTGTTTAATGAAAGAAGCAAAACAGAAGGACATGCATGGGGGACATTTTGCGTGAACTAACAGCTGATTTTTATTTTTTAGTCAGCATGGAATTCTCTTTTTTGTGATCCAGAGCAGGTATAAGAAGATTGAAGCCAAATCCCTGCAATCTTTAACAGATTGTCAGAGAAATGTGACTTCTCTCTTGGGAACTGTATACAATCGAAGGTACAGCACACAAAACACATCATTGGCATTTACCGGCTTCTTTGGTTTGGTCCTGTTTTTGTCCATAAACCATGTAAATCTAGTTTAAACATATCACCATTTAAGCTGACTAAACACGAACACTGCTCACTTTTATTCTACATGATTATAGCTGAGATTCAGAAAACAAACCATGCTGTTCTGCATGTAGGTTGGTGCATCTGGAGCAGTTCCAGAACACGGTGGTGCAGCAGTTGGCATGTTTGGAGCAGGACTGTCTGTCTCTCAAAACCATCGAGAAAGAGACTGTGGTTTGTCTCAGTTTCTCATTAAAATTAACACATTGTCATGAAGTAGATTGGCTTTAAAGGCAAACTGAAATGTTTATATATTCACCTGAACAGTATATTTAATGGAACAAGTCAGTGCTGTTCTGTTGGTCATATTTCAGAATTTCTGGCAGTCGGAGTCTGACACCGTTCGGGCATTCTGTGATAGACAGCAGAAGAGGTAGTCTAAGCCTGTTTTATGTTTGTCACATGCTGTTTTTGTCTGTATAATGGAAGAAGTGTTGTTGGATGGTTTGTTTTGCTTGCTTCCTCTCATAGAGCTAAATTAATTGTTTGTTTGTTTGTTTGTTTTATAAAGCTTTTAATAGTTTTTAAATAGTTTTTACAACTCTTTCATCAAACCATTCAAATATTCAGATGATAAAAGGCCTATATAATCTTTACAGTTCAGGACTTTAAATAAAACGTTCAGACAAGGTTTTCTCAAGCCAAACTTCAAAGTTTGTTAACATTTGTGTGTGTTTGTAGATGAGGGCAATAATAATAATAATAATAATAATAATAATAATAATTTTTATTTGTATAGCACCTTTCATACATAAATGCATCTCAAAGTGCTTCACAGACATGAAACAAACATAAAAACATCAATGTAAGATAGTTAAAGCATTAAATAACTTAACAAATATAAGCAATTAAAAATATATAAAAAATAAACAATTACATAACTACACAAGTAAGAAAGGAGTATAACCAATCTAAGTATTGGGAAAATTATTATTATTATTTATATTATATTATTAATTATGCTCATATGCAACTTTAAAGAGATATGTCTTAACACGCTTTTTAAAGACATGAATATTAGTGGACTCTCTAACTTCATTTGGAAGACAGTTCCAAATTTTTGGAGCATAGTGATTAAAAGAAGTACCGCCAGATCGCTTGAGATTTACTGTGTAATATGTTAAAAGTCCAGTACTAGAGGAATGTAGCATTCGGTTAGGAATGTATCTTGATAAACAGTCAGATATATAAGAAGGTGTCAAGCTGTGTAATGCTTTATAAACTAGTGTAAGAATCTTAAAATCAATCCTTTGGTGCACTGGTAACCAGTGTAATTCCATTAAGACCGGTGTAATATGTTCTCGTTTCTTCAGTTTCATTAATACTCAAGCTGCAGTTGATACAAAATGCAGCAGCTAAACTATAGAACCCTTAGGCAAGTCAGTGTACACAGCATTACAGTAATCGAGTCGAGAGAAGATAAACGCATGAATTAGTTTTTTAGCATCATTAAGAGATAGAAAAGGGCGAATCTTGGCAATATTTCTTAAGTGATAGAAGCATGTTTTTTTAAGATATTTAACCTAACTACAGTTCAGAATTGTGTATCGTAATGTCTACACATCTCATTGTATATACTGTAATTGTATTTTACCCATTGATTATTGCTTAACATGCAATAAACAATGTGGCCCAAGGCAAGTTCTTGTACATGAATTTAAAAAAGCTTCTGCTCTTCCATAACAGGTTGGATTCTCTTATCCCGCATGTGAGTGCTGAAGTGCCATTTAGTTTATCAGCGAGAAGAGAGGCCAAAAGTACTGCGGTGAGCAGTTTGTTCATTACAGCTTTCATTTACCAGCACTATATGTAGACTTTAGACTTAGATTTCTGGGGCCTCATTTATAAAGTGTGTGTACACTCAGATTTTATCTTAGAGTGTACCTACACTTAAATCCACACCAGCACTCACATTTTTAAAAACTGGCCTTGACATGGAAAAGTGCTTAGCGTCAATTCAGGGTCCGATCAGACATGCACTTTCTCTTGTCGGAGTACTGCAGGTTATTGAAAATGTAAGCTGTTCTCGCAGCTCACTGTTCTGAATTAAAGGATTTAGATGATGATGATGTCGATCTTTTATATGTTAATGACATTAATTAGGAGTCGTTTACAAGGCTGAGAGCTGAAACCATACAGTTCA
The DNA here is from genome assembly GCF_049309525.1 of Garra rufa. Classification (NCBI taxonomy): domain Eukaryota; kingdom Metazoa; phylum Chordata; class Actinopteri; order Cypriniformes; family Cyprinidae; genus Garra; species Garra rufa. The sequence continues at coordinate 762,161 of NC_133384.1, read as the reverse complement.
AGATCATTTGCGATTCATAGATTTCACATTTGAAAGAGATTTCAGCATGTTTTCTGTACGTACATTCATTCTATGAATCACACGTACGCATATTTGAGAGATGATCAAATTTAGGATGGTTTCTGTGCAACATTTCATAAATGAGGCCTCTAGACTTTTTCCAGGTCAGGAATATCTAACTGATATTTAAATGTCAGCATCTAAGCAGTTAATAAATACTACTTAGACACTGAGTAAGTCTTTAAAATTGTCTTTTTCTCCAGTCCGTCTCTCCTCAAGGTGCCACCACCGCAGATCCCTCATAGGACTTCACACTATGATGCTTTTTCTTTCGTATGCCTTTTTGTTTATTTTGTCTGACTAAAAAGTTTTAATTAAAGCGATTTCTGTTTACTGGTGTAAAACATCACATGATGCTATGTATCATTTAATACTGCAAGTGCTTTATTTAGTTTATAATTAAGACAATCCTTAAGGTTTTCTGTGGTCATAAAAAAAAAAAAAAAACATGAATTTCTTGCACCAAAGACTCCCATGAAATGAAAACTAAAGCTTTGTAGGCTACTGATTTTGGTCATGTACTGTACATGCAGATGTACCTATTAATTTAAATTTTGCAGATATACATCTACTGGCAAAAAATACTGATGACTCCACTTGCATATCCAATAAAATGCTTTTTAGAATAAGTGTGTCTGTTGCTATTAGCACCTGGCAAGACTTACAAGGATGTAACAAATCATGATTAATTTCTCTGCCATTAATATAAAGTTTATGGGCTGTTTAAACAAAAGGGAGAACCCTTCCCTATGCCCTCTCGTTACAACAGGAAATATATCCGGGGTGGTCAACTCTGGCTGTTGAGATCCGCTTTCCTGCACAGTTTAGCTCTAGCCCTTATCAAACACCTCAACAAGCTAATCAAGTTGTCCAGCCCTAAAAAAATGTTAACACACAAAAATTGTATTTCTCGAACATTTGCATGGGGTCTTTAACACCGTTAAAATTGTCTTTTATACAGCATTTTTCATTTGACTTGACTTCTGTACCTAACAATCTACGTCTCATGGCTGTTATTGAAAACCTGGGAAAGGTGTATTATTAGTGCTGTAATACAAGATCCTATATATCAATACATTCAATTACACTGAATGGTTATATCAGCATATCGGATGAAGACTTTTAGACTAAGGCTTTTGTTGAACAACAAATTATTATAGTGATTTAGTTGTATTACAGAACATTGTCTTGCCATTAGAGATAAATTGCCAAAGATGTGCAATAAAGTAGCTACTGTACTCCATAACAGAGGTATTTATTTTGAATAAGAGTTTGACAAATGTTTTTCTACACAAAATTATTGTACAACATTTACATTGGCTTGAGAGGAACATACGCAAAACAAAGATACAAAATGGTTAAAAAGTTATATTCTAATTTATAAAATTGCATTTTGATTATCAAATGATTATGGCTGCTATTGAGCTAGTATTCAGCATAAGTGAACTGAGAAGAGCATTCCATTGGGCATTTCGTGGCATCACTGCAGCTTCTGTTTGGAGTTGGCTCCGTTGAGAGAGGATGAAAGGCCATTAGAATGATTCTTTTTAAGATCATCAACTTTAGCAATTCTTTCACCCTCCAGCTTCCTCTTTCTGTATGTCTGCAGAGAAAAGCCATTTATTGAGTAACAATTGTTAAGACTGGAAGCATCACAGCACACACACACTGCATTAAGCATGATCCGAACCACCAATAGGCAGCATTTTAGGCAGAGTGAATTAAAAGTAATGATCTAACCAAACTTAAGGCAATGGCCCCATGACACACAAGTTTCACTTCAATATGCAGCAGTACTGCCAAGTCATCTTCACACTCAAAATCATCAGAGGCTCACTAAAGAATAGGGGGTCAAGTTTTTTGTCAGGCTTTGACTGACAATAATTTTGCATTTAAGAATTTAGTATGACAGAACAGTGGTGGGCATTTTCTTGCAGTATTTAGCTCCAAACATAATCAAATACACCTGCCGGTAATTTTCAAAAGTAATCCTGAAAACTGAATTGAATGTTGAATTTAAGTTGAATTTTTAATGTCTGCTGGATTAGGGTTGGAGCTAAACTCTCCAGGACATTTGACCTTGAGGTAGAGACCTGCGCGGGACAAATTTTTCAGTCCCGCTCCCGCAGAAATATGTTATCTCGTCCTCCACCCGCAAAAGCCTGCAAAAAAGTAACCTATATAGATTTTTTTTTTCAGTACATCAATTGAATTTACATGAAACAGTTCTGTAACATCTCGTAAGTTTCACAAGACCCCAGCATAAACGCTCCCGATAAAATATTTATTTAGGCTAAGCATCAACATTCACAAACCACTGTTATTCTTAACAGAAAAGCAAGCATGAGCTGCTGCGTGCATCCATGGCAGAATGCAAGCAAACAAAGCTCATTTAAAGCTGACATCTCAGTTCATACGCAACCTCATGAAGCTCTTATAACACTATGAATATTATGCACAATGAATCTTTCACAATGTCTACACTTTGTGTGCTTTAATTTGTGAGAAATGCAATATTCAGCACAGTGCAAAAATTTGAGCAGTGAGTGTATTATAACTTAAACACCCCTGATTGGCCGATGCGTTCCAGAAATCAACAGATGGCTACATTGCTCATGCTGTAAACAGGTTATAAATTGAAACTGCCTATCCTTGCGCTTACTAATCATATTTATGTTATGCTAGTTTTCTTGCTGCTTTTGTGCAATAGATGAATAACAATGTTTTGTTTTTTAGATATTTTATGTTTAGATATTTCTATTTTGAAAGAGTCCTCGAATCATTTTATTTTCCCGCATCCCACACACACACGAGTCTCTACCCGCCCACACCCGCACTCGGCCATCAAGTTTTGTCCCGTGCTGCGTTGGGTCCTGCAGTACTCCCGTGGGAGTGCAGGTCTCTACCTTGAGGGCCAGAGCTGCCCAACTGTTTTCTATTTGGTGCCATCATCCATTAGTTTATATTTACTAAAGAATAGGTCTTTTTTTTTAATTGGTAGGAGTTTTCAGTAGTACCTGCATGTAGAAGTTGACAAACAGGACGACAAGTGTGCACATGTAGAAGGTTTGAAATTTCAGACAGCCCAGAGGGAAACCACAAGGAACTACCCATGCGCTTACTGTGTGTGATATAGTCAATACAAACTGAACCTGAGACAAAAGGAGAACATTATTGGGAGACAATCATCTAACACATGGAATGCAATAAAAACAAAAGTACAGAATATAAAGTCTCATGAGGACTTCAACATGAAAAATGTATAGGGATATGGAAATGTAAGAGCACAATATAGTTGGATAGAAAGGTTGACACTGACCAGCTGAGCCTGTGTGAGGTAGCGTTTCCACCATAGATATTTGTGCATGGATGGGATGGTTGACAAACCATAGTAAGAATACATGAGGACATGGATGAAACTGTTTAGTGTTGGCCCAAAGAAACCTGGACAAAGATGTTGCATTATATACAGTTTGAAGTGAAAGATTAAGCATTTTAATGAATTTATATTCACTGCCTAAGCTGTTTTAATTGCGTGAATGAAACCTCACTAGACATTATGTAGCGCGCCTCTCATCCAAATATTGCAATAAAATTGTTGTTACTTAAAATACAAAACAAAGTATTATCTTTCAAATTGAAGTCCATTTTATCTGGAAATTCAAACAATAAATGCCATTTTGACACTTTTTGATGTGGCGCAACAAATCACTGTATAAGCTCCTTAGTTTAAATAGCAGCAAATCTTCCTGTTTACTAGAAGTTATAGCGTGAAATAAACATGAATGATTATCTTTTGTATTATACAAATTTATATAATACATTTTGTATAATCACCTTTTTTTTGTATTTAATATGCTTTCTGTGTATATAAAATAACTTTAGTAAATTTAATTTGATTAAGACACCAACAAAACAATACTGCTTCTGCTCTGAAACTTTGACACATTTCCGCAGTACTGTCTCTTAAACCCCTGACCTTTCCTTGATGTAACTTTGTCCTTTACGCTCACTTACTCTGTCCACAGGGTATCCAGTTAAGGACACACCACCAGATGTTAAACATAGAGGCATGATGATACACATGCAAGAAACTGATCTGGTTGTTTTTCTTCCTCAGCACAATGAAGATGGTGTCCAGGAATTCAATGAGCTTGGAGAAATAGTACCACCACAGTACTTTTGCTACCTATCCATGTAAAATGTGACATTTTCAGTGCAAGTTAAAATTAGTAACATATATATGACAATTACTTTTTTACTTAGTGTGAGCTGTTTTTGACATATACCTTGAATATTATTAACTCTACAAAAAGAGATTTATAGAATCATTGGATATGCTGTTTTTCTTACTCACCCTAATATCTGCTTCACCAGCTTCATGCAGTCCCTGACATTGAAAACGATAACCTGCAGACCAGACTGATGATATCAACTACCAAACACATGAAACACAACATCAGGTAAGAACAGCAGACACCAACCGATATGCACCTACTTTGCTACTGTGAGACACAAACATACATGTAAAAATACTGTATGCTCACTTACCTCAACCAGCATGTATAAAGACAACATAGTAATAGAGAAGTTGTACAGCAGTAAAACATTTTTCAGTGAGTATGCTGGTCTGTTTCTCATATATTTTGTTCCCAGGTAGATTGTTAGGAGGTAGGTGATGGTAAGCAAGAATGTTGGTGTGTAGGAATCCAGCAGGAGCCATCCTCTCACACGAGTATCTGACATTAAACACACACATCACATACTGTTTACAGTATCTTTATTATACAGTACAGTATAAAATTTAATTCACATTATTATAATAACTTTAGCTTAAGCTTGTTAGCAAAACCGACTGTTGTTCTTTAGGTGACATGCCATATCATTATGCAGTACATCATATTATAAGCATTGTATTTAGTGATGTAAACCAGGTCAGCTTTAGCATAAAAGTAAAAAAAAAACAACAACTTTTAAACAAAATTTTAGCTTTGTTATCGCTTGTGTATTTAAGCATGTGTTTGATTTAGTTCAGTGTCCTGTACCATCTTAGCCATGCTTAGCCATTTCACTTTTGTACTTTTGTTTTTGTTTATTAATAAAGTAAAATGGCTGTACAATGGCTGTAATTAGATCCATGTCATGATACTCTTACAGTGTTTTCTTTTTTATTCCAGATGCAATGGATTGGATGTAGTATTTGATAAATAAATAGACATTTACATGTAGCAACAAAAATGTTTTTCATTCCATACCCTCTCTATACTGCTTAATACAACACTTGTTTGTACAAGATTAAAAGATGATTAAAACTGAGCCATAAAGTCAGACACTTTGCGCTTACTGCAATGCTTCCATACTTTGTCATAATCCCTAGTTTTTGTCTGAGACGCTTCTCAGTGTTTAGCTTTATTTTTCTGTTGGAATCTCTTACTATATCACTCTCTGTTGTTTGAATAGCTAAATTATAACTTATCACCATATTTCTATTATCTATTGAACTAATTTGACATAATTTGATTTTTAATCTTAACCACTAGCGCAGCACATTAGCATTTCATTAGCCCATTAACTTGTCATTTACATCTACTTTTTCTTTCTCTCTTTCTCTCGCTCCAACTATTACGAGTCCATCAAACAACTCTGGTAAATCGAAATCATTCTATATTCAACAAATAACCTCCTGTTATTGTCATTTGCGCTGCTTGCCATATGTTTAATGTAGCCTACCCTGTCAGTGGCAAGGATTCACATGTGGAAAACGCAAAGAATTAGTTAGGCCGACAGAGATTTCGGAACTAGATATGTGCATCTAAACTTTAATTAAGAATAGTAAGATTACAAGGGTCTTATAGCCTGGGTTTCCCCATCCTGCCTTGCGCAGCGCGATTTTATTCACGCTTCTAGTCAGTCTGGAAACCATGGACCTAATTTTCACCTAAGATAGGGAACCAATCACAGAACGGGGAGGGAGCAGCAAGACGATGACGCCTTCAATGCGACTCACCGAAGCAGTTTGTTACTATGGATCCAGCATGGCAGCAGCCGCAAAGTTATCTTTCGTGTCTACACTGGACGCGAGCGGCGTGACCCGACGCGACAAATGACATTAGAACCTGTTATGCTGTCTACACTGGATGCGGCGAGACATGGCAAATCCCGACTGTAATCTGCTGCCGCGTTCTATTTATGACGTGCTCACACAAAAGTTTAAATGATTTGCAACGGTCGCCTTGTCGCGTCCAGTGTAGACAGACTTTAGCTGTTGCGGCGCGGCAACTGTCGCGTCCGGTGTAGACACGGTATAGTGTTCTTCTAATTAGATTAGAACGCAAGTTTATTTTGAAAAAAGAGCAACTTTAGGCGTTCGCTCTACATACGTCATCCGGTATAATTGAAACGATTGGCTATGAACTACACACAGGCGCATTTGATAGACATTCGTATCGCCCAATAAACGGCTCTGGGCATTCGTAAACCACGCCTCAAATACGAGAAAATGAACATGTGGTTCCCAGACCACGAATCATGACGAAGTCATAACGTGGTCTGGCGATAGCCAGGCTAAGGGTCTTAGGTAGTGACATTTGAACCATCTGCTAATGTCAAAAATAAATGGCCATGCCTGATAAAGCCTCTATGCAAAGCTTGTATTGTTAATGTAGAAATCACGTGACCAATGACAAACAAAGCCTCACTTTTGGTACAATCATGTGCGCAATTCACTTTTTCACAAGTTTTCACAACATGAATTGATCTATGGAATGTGTGGTGAGTAGTTTGTCTGACTTTCACAGGCTTTTGACTGCGTTATTTTTTTCTCTAACCACTAACACTCGGCCCTGGAGGGCCATTGTCCTGCAGAGTTTAACTCCAACCCCAGTTAGACACACCTGAACCAGCTAATCAAGCTCTTACTAGGCATACTAGAAACTTCCCGACAAGTGTGTTGAGGTAAATTGGAGCTACACTCTGTAGGACACCGGCCCAGAATTTGGGCACCCCTGCTTTTGAAGCTTTGAGCTTTTCTCTGAACAGTCAAAAAAAATGTAGTGCTTCATGAGGCTTTATTTGCCCATCACTAGCCTTAGGTACTGCTTTGGATGGCACTGTTGGCCCTCGGCCCTGGAGGGCCAGTGTCCTGCAAAGTTTAGCTACAACCCCAGTTAGACACACCTGAATCCTGCTCAATATCCATCTGGCTAATCTCCACTCTCTACTCAACAAAACGTCTCAGGTTACGTATGTAACCCTGGTTCCCTGAGGGAACGAGACACTGCGTCCTGAAACGCTATGGGGAACGCCATTGGCGGGCCGCACTCTGAGTCATAGTCCAACGTCCAATGAGAAACGGGAGTGACGTCACAGGCGCGGTGACGTCATCGACCAGGAAGTATAAAAGCACGTGCGTTTGAAGCCGGCGTCAGCTTCAAAGGAATGAAGCGAGCGCAGCAGGGATGCGGGAATTATGGTCCGAGACGCAGTGTCTCGTTCCCTCAGGGAACCAGGGTTACATACGTAACCTGAGACGTTCCCTTCCGGGAACTCTACACTGCGTCCTGAAACGCTATGGGGAACGAGGTATCAACGCCCCCATAATTTCCGCACCCTGCCTAGTTTCTGCTAGAACAAGGGGGGAAAAACAGCGTTACAATACAATACAAACCTCAGCCTGGGGAACCTGCCAGGACATGGGTGGTAATACATCTCTGACTGTGGAGCCCACCAGATCAGAGGGAAAAGAGACCTCGGCCCTCGAGCCCACGAGGTCATGTCATCCTTCGTCTGGTCTCGCAAGACCGAGAAGGGACAGTGTCTAGAAATACTTACCTGATGAGACACTGTGGTAACTCCGCCTGGTGATCTTGCCAGGACGCGAGTGGTAATCCACCTCTGTCTGTGATCCATCACCAGACAAGAGGGATAATGAGCCTCGGCCCTCAGGCACTCGAGGAGAGATGGTGGTCCTTTGTCTGCGTTACAGCCAGTACAAGAGGGACACGAGAAGTGCCTGGTGATCTTGCCAGGGCACTGGAATTCATCTCTGTCTGTGATCCACCACCAGACAAGAGGGATAAATAGACCTCGGCCCTTGGGCACACGAGGATAGTGTTCTCGACCGCTGCCTGTCCTGAGACCAGCGCAGGGGGAGAAATGCTCCTCGGCCCTCAGGCACTCGAGGAGAAATGACGGTCCTTTGTCTGCGTTACAGCCAGTACAAGAGGGACGCAAGAAGTACCTGGTGATCTTGCCAGGGCACTGGAATTCATCTCTGTCTGTGATCAACCACCAGACAAGAGGGATAGAATAGGCCTCGGCCTTCAGGCACACGAGGCTAGTGTTCTCAACCGCTGCCTGTCATGAGACCAGCGCAGGGGGAGAAATGCTCCTCGGCCCTCAGGCACGCGAGGAGAGATAGTGGTCCTTTGTCTGCATTACAGCCAGCACAAGAGGGACACAAGAAGTGCCTGGTGATCTTGCCAGGGCACTGGAATTCATCTCTGTCTGTGATCCACCACCAGACAAGAGGGATACCTGAGCCTCGGCCCTCGGGCACACGAGGATAGAGTTCTCGACCGCTGCCTGTCATGAGACCAGTGCAGGGGGAGAAATGCTCCTCGGCTCTCAGGCACGTGAGGAGAGATAGTGGTCCTTTGTCTGCATTACAGCCAGTACAAGAGGGACACAAGAAGTGCCTGGTGATCTTGCCAGGACACTGGAATTCATCTCTGTCTGTGATCAGCCACCAGACAAGAGGGATAAGTAGACCTCGGCCCTCAGGTACACGAGGATAGGGGTCTCAACCGCTGCCTGTCATATGACCAGCGCAGGGGGAGAAGTGCTCCTCGGCCCTCAGGCACACGAGGAGAAGTGGTAGTCCATTGTCTGCGTTACAGCCAGTACAAGAGGGACATAAGGAGTGCCTGGTGATCTTGCCAGGGCACTGGAATTCATCTCTGTCTGTGATCAACCATCAGACACGAGGAATACAGGCCTCGGCCCTCGGGCACACGAGGCAGGATAACACACCACTTGCCTGGGAGGTGCCAGGCCAAGATGGTGGGGATACATCTCCTGTCTGGGGACCTGCCAGACCAGGAGGAACAATTATTGAGGAGAATCATACGCCTTTGTCTGGGGAAATTGCCAGAACGAAAGGGGTAGAATCTCTTTTCCTTGTTAGAAGGAAAGCGCCTTTTGACCTCTTGAGCCTAGCCTTTTTGCTAGAGCTGAAAGATGACTGAGCCCGGAGTGGCTCTGAGGTCTAGTTCGTAGAATCTGACGAACGTTAGAGGTGAGGACCAACCCGCCGCACTGCAGATGTCCTGGATCGGGACACCTGCCATCAGAGCTTTGGAGGCTGCAACGCCTCGAGTTGAGTGAGCCTTGACTCCCATCGGGGATGGGAGACCAGAGGACTCGTATGCAGTAGAGATGGCATCAACGATCCACTTACTGAAGTAGGCTTGGAAGCCGGGCACCCCCTCTTAGGGGGGCCGTAACAGACAAACAATTGCTCTGATTTACGCCACAGGGCAGCTCTGTGGACATAAGTGTCTAGTGCTCTTACTGGACACATCAAGTTATACTTCCTCTGGTCGTGCTCCACGAATGGAGGAGGATAAAACGCTAGCAGCGTTATTGGCTGTGGTGTTACTGAGGGGACCTTGGGTGTGTACCCAGCTCTTGGGTAGAGGAATGCTTTGGCCAACCCTGGGGCAAAGTCCATATAAGAAGGGGCCACTGAAAGGGCCTGCAGGTCCCCGACTCTCTTAAGAGATGTTAGCGCCAACAGCAGTGCTGTTTTTAGGGTAAGCATCCGATCGGAGGCCTCCTCCAGAGGCTCGAAGGGAGGTTTACACAGCGCCTCCAACACCACAGCTAAGTCCCATGTAGGGACTCTCGGTCTTGCACGAGGCCTCAGCCTGAGTGCACCGCGGAGGAAACGTGAGACCAGGGGGTTTTTGCCCACTGAAAGGCCGCCCTGAAGGGCGTGGTAAGCCGATATAGCCGCCACGTACACCTTCAAGGTGGAGTGAGCTAACCCAGTGGACAAACGAGTTTGCAGGAACTCCAGCACTGTACCAACCGGGCAGTGGACTGGGTCTAGACGGCGTTCATGACACCATGACGCAAACAGGTTCCACTTCAGGCCATAAAGTTTCCTCGTAGAGGGAGCTCTGGATTGAAGGATGGTCTCAACAACCTCGGTTGAGAGACCAGCTTCTATGAGTTGTGCCCCCTCAGGGGCCACACCCATAACTTCCACTTCTCTGGGTGGGGGTGGCATATTGCGCCCCCAGCCTGAGAAAGAAGGTCGCTCCTGACAGGAATCTCCCATGGAGAGCCGTCGAGGAGGGCGATTATATCCGAGAACCATACTCGGGCCGGCCAGTACGGGGCTACTAGCAGCAGCCGTACTCCGTACCGGCGCACTCTTTCCAGAACTCCCGGGAGCAGAGCGATCGGGGGAAAAGCGTACAGACGAAGCCTCGGCCACGTCTGTACCATGGCATCCAGTCCGAGAGGAGCTGGAGGAACTAGAGAGTACCAAAGGGGACATTGCGATGTCTCCTGAGTCGCAAAGAGGTCCACCTGGGCTTGACCAAAGACTCTCCATATCTGCTTCACCACCTGAGGGTGAAGCATCCATTCCCCGGGCCTCAGCCCCTGCCTCGACAGGACGTCTGCTCCCACATTGAGACGTCCAGGAATGTGAACTGCTCTCAATGAGAGAAGCTTCCCTTGTGACCACAGGATGATCTGGCACGCCAGCTTGTATAAGGGGCGTGAACGCAGACCTCCCTGGTGGTTTATATAGTAGACCACCGCCGTGTTGTCTGTGCGGACCAGCACGTGACGGTTTCTCAGGTCTGGAAGGAAATGCTTCAGAGCCAGGAACACTGCCAACATTTCTAGGCAATTTATGTGCCAAGAGTGATGCCGGTCGTTCCATAGGCCTTGGGCGGAGCGGCCACTCATGACCGCTCCCCACCCGGTGAGGGATGCATCTGTCGCTAGCGTGACGCGGCGGCAAGGAGCTCCCAGCGCTGGACCTAGTAATAGGAACCAGGGCTTTTTCCACATGACTAAGGCACGTAGGCAGCGCCGCGTGACCTTGATCTTGCGGAATGGGTTCCCCCTCGGGGAAAACCCTTTGGTTTTGAGCCACCACTGCAGTGGTCTCATGTGCAGCAGTCCAAGAGGTATCACGTTGGATGCAGCTGCCATAAGACCTAACAGTACTTGGAACTGTTTGACAGTGAGTAGCAGGCCTAGCTTGACCGCATTTGCTGCAGTAAGGATCGACTCGATCCGAGCAGGTGACAAACGTGCCTGCATGGTGGTCGAATCCCAGATTACACCTAGATAAGTGGTTCTCTGTAATGGAGACAGCACACTTTTCTTGGCATTGAGTCTCAACCCCAGCTCTTTCATGTGAGCAAGAACAACATCTCGATGTTGAGCTGCTAACTGTTCCGAACTGGCTAGGATGAGCCAGTCGTCTATGTAGTTGAGTATGCGGATGCCCTGGAGTCGCAAAGGAGCCAGAGCAGCATCCACACACTTCGTGAAAGTTCGGGGAGAGAGCGCTAGGCCGAACGGAAGAACTCTGTATTGGTAAGCTTTGCCCCTGAAAGCGAACCTGAGAAACTTCCGGTGTTGAGGAAGGATGGAGACGTGAAAGTATGCGTCTTTCAGATCTATCGTGACAAACCAGTCCTCGGACCTGATTTGAGACACGACCTGTCTGACAGTCAACATTTTGAACTTCAGTTTTCTTACTGAGAGGTTTAGCTGTCTGAGATCTAAAAATGGGCCGCAGGCCCCCATCCTTCTTGGGAACAATGAAGTACCGGCTGTAGAACCCGGATTCTCTGTGTTGAGGAGGGACCACCTCGATGGCCTCCTTCCTCAGGAGAGTATTCACTTCCTGTTCCAATACCAGAGCCTGCTCGGGGCCTACCAGAGTAGGAAATACCCCGCTGAAAGGTGGCGGCTTGGCGCCGAATTGAATGCGATAGCCTTTCTCTACAGTACGCAGGACCCACATAGAAATATTTGGCAGTAGTTTCCACGCTGCCAGAAATTCTACTAAGGGAACCAACCTCTCGAGGCTGGTTTCTGGATTTATTTGGAGAGCTACCTCGGTGGCCTGTAACAGCGAACTGGCAGGATGCACCTGAAGTAAGCGCTCTGGAAACCCCCGTGGGGGTGGCGAACTCTCTGGTTCCGCTACGTTTCCGGGCGGAAAGACCGGAGAAAGATGTTCGCGGGAGACTGCCGCGCCCTGTAACACCGGCAGGGTTAGCTGACGAATCTCCTGAGGGCCCCGAAGAGAGGTGGTCACCGTACTCCTCAGAGGCGGTGAAGCACCTAAGTCTTCGAGAGGGGCTGCCCTCATTGGCCCTGTGGTACCGCCATCAGGGCCATTTAGCCGAGGACCTCTTAGACTAAAGCACGACCCTTAGATCGGGCTTAGTCTTTGAAGCCCCCAGTCAGGAGTGTTGCCAATCCCGCCCTCTAGGTCTCACCGGAGGGAAACGGGCTGCAATGCTCCTAATATGAGCCTCTTATGTGAGGAGCTGGTACACGGCTGGGGTTTTTATGCTCCCGTCCAGCAACCCCGACACGTGTGCAATTTGCCCATCAAGCCTGAAGTTATTTTAGGCGGCCTGGAAAGCAAAGACGGAACTTTTAAGGATGATGCCAGGCTGGGTGACAGATAGCTGACTAGCGTCTGTTCAACCCGCGGCATCATCTTTTCTTTCTAGTTTTTCCCCTGATCTAGACAGCTCAGTGTGCAGATCGGGGAAGAACAGAAAGTTCCGCTTTGGAAGTGCTAACTTAGCTACTGCATTAGTCAGCACGTCCAACAGCTCCTCATACCGAGGCGATCAGGGGGGGGCGGTTGAATACTTTTGACAACGTTCTCCACATCAACCTCCTCGGAGGAAGATAGGGGAAGTGTTGAAAACTCTTTCTGGATGGAAGTAACCGCATGCGGGCTTCCTTATCCAGTAGGAGATTTACCGATCCACCAGATAGGGAAGGAGATAGGGGATCACCCGTCTCACTACCTCTAGTAGATCTAGCTGCGATCCCCACGAGTGCAGCTGCCGCTCCGCCTCGACGGAAGCGGGGCCAGACCCGCAGGGAACGCTAACGAAAGCCCCCTCCTCAAAGAGGGCTTTCCGGGAACGGAGCAACCGCAGCGGCATTCGCTCGCACTGCAGGCAGCCAGCCCCCTCAAGGGCTGACCTAGCGTGCTCCGCTCCCAGCAGACCACACATAGATCGTGTGTAGCCCCACCAACAATGAAACGTTGGCAGGGAGGGACACACTTTCTATGTGGCTGCTGAACCGCCTTTCTTCTTTCGTTCTTAAAAGAACGTTTTCCCCCAGGCATACTGCTCAAAATAAAGTAGTGCAAACTGGCACTGAAAAACAGCAGTATGGGACAGACAGACAATAGACATAGAGCGCTCTCGCTGAATGACAAAAGCTGACGCCGGCTTCAAACGCACGTGCTTTTATACTTCCTGGTCGATGACGTCACCGCGCCTGTGACGTCACTCCCGTTTCTCATTGGACGTTGGACTATGACTCAGAGTGCGGCCCGCCAATGGCGTTCCCCATAGCGTTTCAGGACGCAGTGTAGAGTTCCCGGAAGGGAACGGACAAACTTCTGCTCTCCCAAATACATTTTTGAACGCTGCTGCTCTGTGTTTCTCTGAAACCTGACTAAAACCATCACGGACAGCGCACTACATCTGCCGGGCTTCCAGCTGTTCAGAGCGGATGGCGATACAGAATCACAGATGGGGAATTCATGTGGGGGCGGAACATGCTTCTACATCAACGAGAGGTGGTGAACAGATGTAACAGCATTAAAGAAGATGTGCTGTCCCGATCTAGAAGCACTTTTCATCAACTGTAAGCCATTCTGTTAGCCACAGGAGTTTTCCTTGTTCATTCTTGTGAGTGTTCACATTTACATTTTACATTTACAGCGCATATGAGCTCGGCTTTACAACAACTGGCTGATCAAATCAGACACAGAGCAACAATAACCGGACTCTTTTATAATCATTCTCGGGGCCTTTAATAAAGCAAATCTCTACTGTGAATTGCCAAAATATGTTACATGTCCCACCAGAGACAGTAATATACTGGACCACTGTTACACCACAATAAAGAATGCATATCATTTTGTTCCAACTTGAAAGTAATGTCCGTTTAGCTGTAGCTGTAGTTTGTCACTTAAATTCTGCAATCTCTGCCTTAATTTGCCTGACTTTGCAAAGAATACCAGCGCTTTTCACAGTCATCTTTGCTTCTGGACAAAAAAGCTGCATTTATTTACACACACATATATTTTCCCACACATCTTTTTTAGTTTTTGAGGTTATCCAAACTCCAAATTTTCCCTTGATTACATCCTTGTTTTCATGAACAAGTTGGGCAAGAAGTAAGAGTTGTTCTCGGGTCCAGTTTGGTTTTCTTTTACGTTTACATGCCTTACTATCACCTATGATTATTCTACCCTGTTAAATAAAAGGCTGTTTATTTGCATAGCTGCTAACTGTATACGAGGAGCGCACATGAGGCTGAAGGCACGTTTAATTAGTGACACTTAGCCTGCATCTTAAAACCTTTATTTGAATATGGCAACATTTTTATTTTAAAACATTTAAAGTGCACGTTATAATATTTCTATGAATAAATGTCTGACAGAGACTCCTCCCCTATCAGCCAATCATTGTGTGCATAGTTATTAAGCATGTCGACATCATCCATAGTAACGAGGTCAACCCCGCCCTTACTTTTAGCTTAAGACTTCTCTCTATTCCTTAGTAAAAGTTTGTCTCAGCAGCTTTGTGAATAGGTTTTAAGAGAAAACTCTTAGCTAAAAACTTTTACTGCCATTTCGGAGAACTCTTAGTGGTAAGATGAAATGTTTTGTGGTTACAGGCTCTGATCATGCGTACATAATGTATTGACATTAAACTCGTTTTTACCATGATAATTTTATTCTTACATGTACTTTAATAATATATTATTAGCCTTGAGATAAATGATGCAGTGAATAAATGCATAGATATGCAACAATTATTAGTAATATCCAATAGTCTAGTGGTAGAATGATCGTTAAATGAGTCTGAGGATTTCGGTTTTAACCCACAGTCACACAACTTTTTTCATCCCTTAATAAAATTAAATATGTTCATCAGTGATCCTATATCAGAGACACATTTGTGTGTATTTTGTTTTGATTTTTAACCGTAATGAGTCATAAGCGAGGGATTGAAGCACTCGAGTGTGAACACTGAACACGAGCCGCACTGAGAATGATTTCAGAAAAAAATACAGATTCCAGCATCAGCACCTTATTTAACAGAAAGGAATGTTTCATCAGCATTAGGTACGTCCGTGCCGCGAGATGTTCAAAAAAGTGGTGGGACAATATCGATCTTTGCAAAAAGCGTCCCACCCACTGTGAATTACGCCTATGAAAATAAGTATGTATAAGTATGTGAAACACTAACAAAAGCAATTATGAGAAATATTTTTATTACAGCAGTCTTCAACAGTAAAACCAACACAATAGTGTTAAAATGTAAAGTTTCACAAACTTTTTTTTGCAAAAGTTTTCGTCCTTTCCAATACTGGTCACGATGAGTTTTTTGCCATCTGACTATTCCTATGGTCACGCATTGATGGATTATAGAGTTGTTTGTACCGGCGTACCTGTTCAGCCAAAACAGCTTTAAAAATTTTTTTGAGCAATGAGGTGACACACGAACAATTCACTCTAGAAGCCGTGCACACTGCCGCGCGAAATGAGGGATTTCACAAACCCAAGCGAACTTGCGGACGCGTATAAATCAGTCTTTACGTTGCACAGATTTAGAAGCTAGTTTTAACGCTAAACGCTTTGTGAAACACTCTTAGAGCAAAAACTTATGAGTCCTAAGTTTAGGACTGACACGCCCATTATTTTTAAGATTTTCTCCTAAATCGGCAAGTTATGAGCTACTTTTAGCCTTAAGATGTTTTGTGAATACGGGCCCAGATTTCTGCCAACGACCCTGCATCAGTGTGGAAAGGTCTGAAAGACATCACCAACTACAAGACACCATCCCCCAGCACTGTGGAGAATCAACAACTGGCAAACAATTTGAATAAGTTTTATTGCAGGTTTGAAAAAAGTCTTATTATTAACTCTCTCTCCCACACCCATTCTGACCTTCTTTCCATGGATTTATTAACAGCTCCAGCAACCCTCTCCTCCACTTTAGATCAGTGAAGATGATGTGTGTCAGGTCAGCAGAGGAGAAAGAAAGCACCAGGCTCAGATTGTGTTACACCAGTCTGTCTAAAATCCTGTGCTGACCAGCCGGCCCTCATCTTCACACAGATCTTCAACAGATCACTGGAACTGTGCGAAGTCCCTTCCTGCTTCAAATGCTCCACAATCATCCCCATCACAAAGAAACCCAAAATTACAGGACTAAATGATTAAAGACCTGTGTGTCATGAAGTCATTTAAAAGACTGGTACTGGCCCACCTGAAGGACGTCACTGCACCCCCTGCAGTTTGCATACTGAGAAAACAGGTCTGTGGATGATGCAGTCAACATGGGACTTCACTACATCATGCAACATCTAGACAGACCAGGGACTTACATGAGAATCCTGTTTATGGACTTCAGCTCAGCCTTCAACACTTTCCTTCCAAACCTCCTCCTGTCCAAATTAACTCTCTCTGTGCTCAACTCCATCTGTCAGTGGATAACCAGCTTCCTGACAGACAGGCAGCAGCTAGTAAAGCTGGGAAAATTGTTATCCACCACCCGTATGATCAGCACTGACACCCCCCAGGGATGTGTCTACGCACTGCTCTTCTCCCTGTACACCAATGACTGCACCTCTAAAGACCCCTCTGTCAAGCTCCAGAAGTTTGCAGATGACACCACACTTTTCGGCCTCATTCAGAACGGTGACGAGCCTGCTTCCAGACAGGAGGTTAACATGTTCACAGACCTTTTTTTTTTTTTTTTTTCGTGATCTAAAACCTGCTCAACAGATGAATCCTGCTGACTTTCACTTGAGTCTCTTCAATCTGTTTTCCTGTGAGAGTGCTGTACCAACTTCAGATGTTCAACTACACTGATATTCTAGTGTAAAACAAGTTCCTTGACTACTGATTATGAGTTTTGCAAGCACTTAAATATCAGGTATGATTTACCCTCAGACCCCAGAGGGTTATTAATGTAAGAAATTAATGTATTTTTTGAAGATGTTTAAAAATGTTTGCTGCATGGTTAAAAAATACACACAAATCCAAATGTTTACATATTTACAATGTATTTAGATTCAAAAATATTATTTATTATAATAATAATCATAATAATTAATTACATTTATGCTGCATTTTTCTAAGCAGTCAAAGCTCTTTACATTGAGAGGGGGTAGCTCCTCATCCACCACCAGTGTGCAGCATCCACCTGGTTGATGCGACGGCCGCCACAGTTTGCCAGAATGCCCACCACACACCAGCTTATTGGTGGAGAGGAGACAGAATGGGGATTGTTAGGAGGTGATGATGGTCAGAGGCCAATGGGCAAATTTTGCCAGGATGCCGAGGTCACACCTCTACTCTTTTCGAAAGACATCCTGGGATTTTTTTTTTTTTTTTTACCAGAGAGAGTCAGGACCTCAGTTTAATGTCTCATCTAAAGGATGGTGCTTTTTGACAGTATAGTGTCCCCATCCTTATACTAGGATGCTAGGACCCACACAGACCACAGGATGAGCACCCACTTCTGGCCTTACTAGCACTTCATCCACCAGCAACTTATTTTTTTCCAGGAGGTCTCCCATCCAGGTACTGACCAGGCTCAACACTGCTTTGCTTCAGTGGGCGACCAGTCTTGAGCTACAGGGTGGTATGGCTGCTATGTAAACTATAGGCTTTGTACTTCACTCGCATTTTTGCTTTATGGCAGCTGGGTGCATTATCCTGCTGAAAGAGGCCACCAGGGAATACCGTTTCCATGAAAGGGTGTACATGGTCTGCAACAATGCTTAGGTAGGTGGTACATATCAAAGTATTATCCACATGGATGGCAGGACCCAAGGTTTCCCAGCAGAACATTGCCCAAAGCATCACACTGCCTCCGCCGGTTTGCCTTCTTTTCATAGTGCAGGGAAATAGTTTGGCTGACAGGAGAAGATTTCAGAACTAGAGACACACATTTAAACTTTGATAGAGGATAGTAAGAATGTGAGGGCCTTAGATACAGCTTTGGATTCGACTAGCTCAGGGTGCCTGACATCTTGGCAAATTTAAAAATGCTGGCTAAAAGTGCCTACAGACTTTATTAAAAAATTTGCTGATTTTCTGAGTTAGTGTTGTCTGCAGATAAAGGGTGATTTTAACATCCATGTTGTAGTGCCTGAAGCCCATCAGACATGAAATAACTAGTTATATTCCTTAAATGACTTCTCCCCCGATTATCTCCATGATTAACACCTAGGTGCTATGAGCCAGACCTCTGGTCACTATCCAGCTCATCCCCCCACCATCAAGATAAGACTCCTACAGGAATGCAGGGAAAGATAGACTTTCCTTATTCAGACATACAGTCCCACATACAGTTATATAGAAATGTACACGTATCAATGTGTTACCTTTTCTTATATTGTTGTTTCTGTTATGTATGTCGGCCTCAAACATTAATCCGCAATAGGTGAATTATTGTGCATGCTAAGACTCTCACGTTTAGAATCACTCAGTCAACCGAGAAGATTCATAGATCATGTTTGGTGTCTATGAGCAGCATTTATTATTCCTTAAATGTTAATGTTTGTGGCATCTTAATAACTCCTTGTTTTATAGGTATTATTGAACTTTTGGAAGTTTTGTGGCAAAACAACCAATCAGCTTCCACATACGAAACACCATTGCGAGAGACAAAGACTTTCAATCTTCCCTCCAAAACTCAGATCAACCGGATTGGATTTGTCAGCAGGCTGACACAAGTCTCTCCCTTCTCTTTTCCTTTTGATTTTACATTATTCATTATTGTTAGTTAAACCATAATGATAATTAACATAATGTATGTTTTCTTTTTTGCGTGATTTAATTTTAATTATTTCACCGCCTTAGATTCAACTCTCCCTTTAGCAATTATAATTGTATTTGCTCATTTTTTTAAAATTTTTGATTAAACAGTCTTGATTCAAATTTAAACTTTGACCAAATCGATCAAGTTGCACTCTCAGTACCCCGGGTAACTCAGCCCATCCCAGGGGGTCTGTCTCTGCTTTCTCAGCTCTGCCATTTCCCAGGTGTGACGACTCCATAGCGCCCCCACCCGGTGGGCCCCCGTCACTGACCCTAGGGCTGGCAGTCAGCTCACTTTCTCTCTTTTGCTTTAACCCTTTACACCTCTCTTTCTGATTGATTTTGTTTTTGTTTGTTTTTTTTCCTCCCTATTAGAGACTGAACCTGTCTGAACATCATTGAAATCTTTGGTAACTACACTGATGAACTGAATAGCCCAAAGTTAATCACTCATCATTAAGTTTACTCATAGTTTTCCTGTGTTCACCCACACAAATTACCTGCCACCGTCGTTATGGCTAGGATAATAAGTGTTTAGTTTGCGTCACCATCTGATGACATCAGTTAAGTGCGCAACACATAGCCCACATTTTAGCTCATTAGTTCTGTACGGACTTGCATTGGCTCGTTGTGCTTTGTCTCTCTCTCTCTATTTTGTGTCAACATGTCACCATCCAGTCCCGCCATCCAGTCCAGACAAGGCAAAGATGCCATCCTGCCCTGGATCTAGTGGCTACAGCACTCGAGCGGAGAACAGCCGGACGACCACGCACACAGGCGAATGGATCACGATCCAGTCAAGAGCTACAGCTGAAGAGAACCAATCAACTCATCTACAGCCCGGATCATCAGTGACCACGCCCTCAACAAGATCGTCTGACTAAAGCCGCAGCGGAGAAAGCTTCACCCATGACGGAACCAGGACAGCGCGCAGAACCGCCTATACCAGCTGGATGTTCAGAGATAGCGGATGAAGAGGACAAGGACCTACAGGAGGAGAGAGGAGAAAAGCTTCAAGACACGCCTGCAACACCCCCACGGACTGAGCGCAGAGAGCAGTACAGCAGAACAGTCCTAAACAGCAGAAGCTCTCTTTACAGTGGCCCCAGGCAGACAACGACAACCATGCCACGGCCAAAGCCTATAAAGGCCACTTGCAAGCAGCCTACGCCGAACTTCAAGCAACAACTCCGCAAAGAAGCACGAAGTGAGCTGAACCCAGCACATCTTAAAGAACTCAAATGCTTGCAGAAAACAATGTGAACAGACCGGAGAGCACAACAAACTCTCCTGACACACAGTTCCACCGCCAAGACTCCAAAAGCTGAAAGGGGGGGGGGGGCTAACAGCCCACCGTTCACACCTCACACGCCAGCAAGCTGGCCGGGAATCTGACAGCTGTCACCACTAAATGCTGTCTTCCTGAACACTGCAGTAGGCTACAACACACGCCTGTCTGCAAAACATTGACTTTTAAGCAAGAACATTGCCCAGTGTGACCACGAGACAGATCTGCGTAGCTCCACCTCCAGCCAACAGGACCCCAGCCTTTTGTACCAGCAGTCAAAACTGTCAAAGCGAAATACAGCAGCTAAGAACACGACTGCTACGACCAGCATCTGAGCCTACGTGAGACAACACGACAGGCACCAAAGGAAGGTTCCGGCGCCACCAGAAGGCAATAAAGATTAGCAAAGTGATTGACCAGCTGCCCCATGCCAAGGGGGACGTCTGACTGACTAAGGTGAACGAACATACAGTGGTGTATGGGAGCTGAACACGCAGCGACATCACTGTGTGAGAGTGATCTGAGATCAGTGCAGGCCAACAAAAAAAAAAGGGAACAAGGGCTTCTAGGAACAGAAACATTTTGGTGGCATAACTGTTACCAGAGTAGAATAGGAAACGGCGTAAAAGATTAAGCAAATAGTAGAAGAAGATAGAGCTGTGCTAGCTGGAAAGTGCTACATCTGCCTGAGGGGCAGATTGCAGAATTTGTTTACGTAAACCATACCACACGGCCCAAAAGATGCAAGCCTGGAGCTCCCATGCACCTGACCATCAACACTAGGTGCATGTACGCACCATGTACAAATCACAGATGGACACACCCTTTTTCTGAAAAGTCATCTTTTGCAGTGTACATACCATACAGGTATTTCAAAGACTTTAAACAAACACCAAAATGACACCTGCGCTACACCAAATCCCTGAGTTGCACACACTGAAGGGAGTATCATCTGCCATCCACTACCTCCACCCTGGTCCACACTGACAGCGCGGCCAGAAGGGGGGTGGATTACACCTGCAGCGGCTCTCAGCAGAGCCCAGCACCCAGATGACAACAGCTGCGCTGCACAAGCCATCCAGCGATGTGCCAATTGCACCAGAAGACAGAGGGAATCACAGAGACTTGCCACCAACGTGTGATGTTTATAACTGTCAATGCCTGCAGACCAAGGGTCCCACGCACACAAACCCATGTGCTTATAGACCAAAGAGCGAGGCAGGACACGCCCAGAGCAGGTACCTAGTGGAAAACGACAAGCCTGTCCCACTGCAACACCTTAAGCCGGGCCACCCGACACCACAGCACGAGTGAAAGCTACCTGGATCAACCCTCCTGTCGCAGCAACTCACAAGAACTCCCTCTTATGCTAACCTGCATAGACTCAAAGTAGACTAAGCTCAGTTTGAAACAGCCGAGCATCAACACCTGTTCCAGACAAGCATTGCCATCACAATAGGAACATTACATGCTATTCGTGGAAAACCAGTGAAGGGCCCAGTAAAAAACTGAGGGATTTTGTGGCACCCTAAGGTTTTCAACAACAACAAAAAAAAAAACCACCCACCCACCCCAAGCATCGCTTCTAAGCCACAAGCAAACACCTCACGGTGCTGCGCCGCCTGCATCACACCCATGCACACTGGCTCCACCTATAAAATAGCTCTGCTAAAGCAGCCTCCACTGCTCCCAAGCAATGCTGACACTTAACCTTGCACTGTCCAACCACACCGAGGCACTAAACCAAAAACAACTCAGCGATGTCACACACATGCCGCATCTAGATGACAACATCCTCACATTTGTTCCTGATAACCAAACACCGCCACAGCTCCCAGCTTTCCAGGAACAAAAGGGGGGTCATTGCTGATGTATGCCCAAGATGCACCATGCAGAATACACCAGAGTACCAAAGCCACTACCAACGCAAAAGTGGCGCACTGCCAAGCATGCAGTGACAGAGGACATCAGAATATGCTAAGTTTGATGCCAGCTCGAAATCAGCGGATTTCAAACGACACAGCCTCTCTACGATGCAAAGCAGCCAGTCGACGAGAAACATCTGTGAACGTTTACCACCAGATGGCACCAGAAACGACACCCGTGTCAACTAAGAGACCATCCTTGTCACCACCTACATTGCTCACCAGTACTTCAGTGAAACATGCCCGAGTGCGACACCTGCATCCAAAGAGCGCAGGAAGCCAAAAGCATGCCGCAGCCAGCGAGATTCACAATAGGAACTGTGAACCAGCGTGTCTCGGACATCCAGCCCTGCCACTCACCAGGACCAACTGGAGACTCAGCAGAGTACAGAGAACGGCATCCTTCAGCCTAAAGCAGCCAACGGCCTGCAATGGCAGAGAAAGGTACAGCAGGACTGCGACAAATGGACAACTCACATCCAGCCTGGACAACCAGGAGCTGAGCAGCATCATCTTCTCCTTGGCCCACACCCTCAAGGGCCTCAGACAGGACGTAAATGAACTGAACCTGCAAGTCTCCGAGTACCAAAATTAACCGACACCCGCTGGAAAAGAGAAGGAACAGAACAGATGCAAGGAACCTGACAGAACAACTTAAGGAAATCGCCTGTCCACAGAAGGCTTTAACAGCTGCCAGACACAGGGAGCAGTTTGAAAAGCCACCATACAAGACACAGACAAAGAACTGTTCCACGCAAAGTCACTGTTCAAACAGTGTACATAACTTAATAAGAGACTAACACTCAAGCCAGAGTTAGGAAGGACTTTAGAGGGCTCAGACAGCTGCTGAATAAAGAGAGCAGCTGGAATGAGCAACACTTGACATGCAGAACTGTCGCTATGGCAACGGCCCTTTGCTATGCACACCATGGTATTTTCAAAAGGCAGTCCACCACAAATCCTCCTCCACACCCTTCACGCAGGTGCCAAATGGAGGCTGCACAAGGACAGCTGGACACGCCTACTTCTCCAGAACACAGTTTCTGATGCTAACAAAGAGCTCCCTGAATGAAACTCCACTGAGAAGTACTGAAAAGATAAACTTCTGACTCCTTGCCCAACGCAACACCGCATTAGACTTCTTCAAAGGAAAAAGCATCCCATAGGACCAGTCGACACCTCAGGAGCAACCAACACAACTCAGACCCGCTCAAGTCAGTGTCGACCACCCCAACATCAGACGCCTAATGACGTTTGAGCAAAACAGCGGGATAACAGACACCTGCTGCCCTCCTGCACCCTAACCGGGTCCGTCTGAAACTTTCGTTACACTACAAAAATCTTTATGACAATTCCCCGCGAACCCTGGAACTACCTGCCCTCTCACAAGTGAGAGTCCAACCAGCGATTCCAGACTGCAGGGACCACAGATACTAGATAACAACCACCTGACACAGACCAACTTGGGTCAGGATGACAAGTGACAGTGCCTCGACACCTGCTGCACAAGCTAGAGGACCCTTACCTTGCCACTGTCTACCTTATCACACCTGATAACGTCGAGCACGGCACCACAGCCACTCTTTGAAGCACCAACCTCCAGAGAGCCACCTCTCTCTTCCAGCCGTGAGTGCCGGGTGCATGTCTGATTGTTCCGCACTTTTGACGTCGCTCGCTGTTGTCTGTTGGACGGACAACAACGTTCGAAAGAGGGGATATGTAGTGCCTGGAGCCCATCAGACATGAAATAACTAGTTATATTCCTTAAATGACTTCTCCCCCGATTATCTCCATGATTAACACCTAGGTGCTATGAGCCAGACCTCTGGTCACTATCCAGCTCATCCCCCCACCATCAAGATAAGACTCCTACAGGAATGCAGGGAAAGATAGACTTTCCTTATTCAGACATACAGTCCCACATACAGTTATATAGAAATGTACATGTATCAATGTGTTACCTTTTCTTATATTGTTGTTTCTGTTATGTATGTCGGCCTCAAACATTAATCCGCAATAGGTGAATTATTGTGCATGCTAAGACTCTCACGTTTAGAATCACTCAGTCAACCGAGAAGATTCATAGATCATGTTTGGTGTCTATGAGCAGCATTTATTATTCCCTAAATGTTAATGTTTGTGGCATCTTAATAACTCCTTGTTTTATAGGTATTATTGAACTTTTGGAAGTTTTGTGGCAAAACAACCAATCAGCTTCCACATGCGAAACACCATTGCGAGAGACAAAGACTTTCAATCTTCCCTCCAAAACTCAGATCAACCGGATTGGATAAGGTCCAACTGTGGGTGTGAACGACCTACAGGTTTTAAAGCCTTCCCTCTCCTCTTCTCTCTCTCTTGCCTTCTGGACTCAAAGACACATCACCCGCACCTCCCCCCAGATGGGGGGGGGGGGGGGGGCTCACCTAGCATAAGGAGATGAGGCCTGAGTTACTTTAAAAACTCTAAAGGAACTCTCAAGAAACTGGAAAGGACTTTCTGAACTGAACCCATACGGAACCAATGCACAACGATGAGAGCTTGCAAGTATCCGTTCTTTCTACAAACGTAGATAGCTGCGTTTAAGGCGTTTTATAAAAAATGATTTCAGGTTGTTCAGAACCGTTTCATTCCTGTATCATGCTCTCTCTCTCTCTCTCTTATACTCTCTCTCTCACGCATTCTCTGTCTATTCGTGTTTTATGTACGTTTGTCTACGTGCGATCGTTTGTAAGTAGATTTAGTTTAATAAACAACCATATATTCACATATAATGATTCTCTGTGCTGAATGCTCACATTACAAGTAGTCACTTAAACTGTGTCGATCTCATATTGCTACCTCAAGCCCTATTTTGTTCAAATTGTTTAAACTCCGTTCTGATTAGTAAAACACGTTGTCGTGATGACGAGCCAACGTCAGAGTAATGAGTATCACTGAACAATTTGCTGGACAAAGAAACCAGTCGATATCATTATTACTGTTACTGATCAGAAACTGGAAATTGCGTATATTTAATGACGAATATTATACACAATTTCCTGTGAGTTAAACTACTTTCCCTGACTGAAATGTATGTTTTAAATAACTCATTTCATCCTATTCATTGGTCAAAAGACCTGGTGGAGTTTTGCAGTGCATATGTGATGAGACAAACAGTCTCATGCATGTACACATATATTGATCATCTTAAATTCTTTGAGCTAAACCAAAATTCTCTACAAAGTTGATAAAAAAAAAATAAAAAGATGCATTAGGAACAGCATTTATAAACATTCTAAACTCTATTGGGGTTAGACAACACGTGTCAGGACCTACTCATTGTCGTAATCATACTCTAGATTTAATACTGTCACATGGAATTGATGTTAGTGGTGTTGAAATTCTGCAGCAAAGCGATGACGTCTCGGATCATTTCCTAGTCTGGTGTAAAATCCAGATAGCCAAACTGTAAATCGAACTCCTTGTTACAAGTATGGTAGAACCATCACTTCTACTTCAAAATACTGCTTTGTAAGTAATCTTCCTAACTTATCTGAATTCCTCAGCATATCTAATAGTTTAGAAAAACTTGATGTAATAGAAACTATGGACTTTTCTAGCACTTTAGATACAGTTGCTCTTTTACACTTAAAATTATGGTAAACAGTCCCAACACTGTTGTATAACGAGCACACTCGCGCCTTAAAGAGAGCAGCCCGGAAAATGGAGCGCAGCTGGAGAAAACAAAACTAGAGGTTTTTCGCACCGCCAGGCGTGAATGTACCCTATCATATATAAAAGCATTAAAACCTGCTAGATCTGATTACTTTTCGTCTCTTTTAGAAGAAAACAAACATAACCCTAGATATGTATTCAATACAGTGGCTAAATTAACAAAAAATAAAGCTTGTTGTTTCCCAACAGCACAGCAGTAATGACTTTATGAACTAATTTACTTCTAAGATCGATACTTTTAGTGATATAATCAGATGGTCACTGCAGTCCTCTGGATCCAGTCCATACCCAGCTCAGATGGTGGATCAGAACATGAAACATGCTACACAATTCAAGCTCTTGTTTTGTCCAGGCTGGACTATTGCAGTGTTCTCTTTGCAGATCTTCCAGCCAGTTCTATCAAACCTCTAAAATTAATGCAGAATGCGAGATTAATCTCATCTGCAAGATTAGTATATAATGAGCCAAATAGAATGCACGTCACAATTTGCACTTGCTACCACTAGCTGATCACAAAAAATCAGAATCAGAAAACTTTATTGATCCTGCAGGAAATTGCTTATGTGATGACTGCCATAACACACAAAAACACATAGACACAAAACAATATAAAATTAGATTAAATAAAATAGAATAAGTCTAAATAAAATCTGAATAAAATCTGTAGAAAGAAAACAACCACAATAAAATATACAAACTATGCTACACACAATATCTATCTATCTATAAGTCACGCAACTAAGTGAAAAACTACTGACATAAGTGGAAGTTTGGAATAGGTTATTGCACTTTAGAAAATCAGTGGTAATTAAGTACTATTAAGTAATATTAAGTAATGAAAGTAATATTAACCAAGTACTAATAATATTGCGCATGAAGACAATTGCACATAAGTTATTGCAAGTATTAAAGTGATTTAGCACCCATTTAGAGAACAACAAATGATATTGCACATAATAATGTTTTAACAGCTGGTAAGAACAATACACAGTATTGCACATAGTAGACTGTTGCACACCATAGCAAAAATAATGCACACAGACTTCCACACACTAATTTTAACCCGTAATAAATATACAGCAAGAAGCAGCAGGCTATTGCACGGATTACTGTGTGGGTGTGTGACTGAGGGAGGAGTTGTAGACTCTGATGGCAGTGGGAAGGATTTTCTGTGGCATTCAGTGGAACACTTTAAGCTGGTGAGTCTGTGACTAAAGGTACTTCTCAGTTCGTCAACCACATTATGAAGAGGGTGATCTACATTGTCCAGACTTCAGTCAAACATGGACAATGTTCTCCTTTCAGCCACAGTTTCCATGTTGTCCAGTTCCTCACCCACCACAGAGACAGCTTTTATAATCAATTTGTTAAATCTCTTCATATCTGCCACTTTCATACAGTACTACCACCCCAGCACACCACAGCATAGAAAATGGCACTGGCCACTACAGACTCGTAGAACATCTGTAACATGGTGTTGCAGACTCTAAAAGATCGGAGTCTACTTAGGAAGTACAGCCTACTTTGACCCCTCTTGTATGTGACCAGAGAGTTCTTGGACCAGTCCAGCTTATTGTCAATGTGCACACCCAAATATTTATAATCCTAAACAATCTCCACATCCACCCCTCTAATGGACAGGGGAGTGACAGAAGATCGTGATCTTCGCAAGTCCACCACCAGTTCTTTGGGTATTGAGCTTCAACTGATTCAGCTCACACCAGTCCACAAAACTGTCCACAGCCATCCTGTATTCCAAGTCGTCCCCACCCTTAATACATCCGACTATTGCTGAGTCATCTCAGAATTTTTGCAGGTGACAGACCTCCGTGTTGTATTGGAAGTCAGATGTATACAGGGTGAAGAGAAACGGTGACAAAACAGTTCCCTGAGGTGCTCCATTGCTACACAGTACCGTGTCAGACTTACTTCCCTGTAGCCGTACGTACTGTGGCCTATCAGTCAGGTAGTCCATAATCCACGCAACTAAGGGAGCATGAACCTGCATAGCAGACAGTTTGCTCCCCAGCCGGGCTGGCTGAATGGTATTGAAGCCACTGGAGAAGTCGAAGAATGTAATCCTCAGGGATGCACTCGGCTTGTCAAGATGGCTGTAGGCACGGTGTAACAGGTAGATGATGGCGTCATCCACTCCAATCTTGGCCTGGTAGGCGGACTGAAGGGAATCTTGCGCTGGCCTCACTAGGGGGCGGAGAGTGTTCAGGACCAGCCTCTCAAAGACCTTCATGCTGTGTGAGGTAAGTGCTACTGGCCTGTAGTCTGATGGGGCACTAGGTCGTGCCTTCTTAGGTACAGGAACCAGACATGATGTTTTCCACATCACAGGAACTTTCTTGTTACTGAGGCTCAAATTGAAGATCCTCAGCAGGACTCCATTTAGCTGGAAGGCACACAGCTTGAGTACTTGTGTGGTTAAGCCGTCTGGTCCCGGTGCCTTGGCAGGATGGAGTCTGCATAGTTCTCTCCTCACTTGGTCCTCAGTGATGATGATGATGGATGGTTTATAAGTGTCTGAGTCAACAGTGAAAGGAGGGGAGGAGGTGGGGGCTTCGGTTGGTACGATGGTGGGAGAGGGAGAGGAAGAGAAGTAGGACAACGTGCTGCAATTTGGCATGACACTGGTGGAGGGAGCAAGTGCACTAGGTGCAATAAGGGCTGTGCCGGAGCTGAAGAAACTGGAGAGAGGCCTGCTGTCAAACCTATTAAAGAACAGATTAAACTGATTGGCCCTCTCCACATCACCATCAGTCCTAAGGCTGCTGGTCTTGAAGCCGGTGATGTTCTTCATGCCCCTCCACACATACCTGCTGTTGTTCTGTTGCAGCTCTTGTTCCAACTTTTTCTTCTATCTGTCCTTTCCCTCCTTTAACCTCACAGCCAAGCGCCTCTGTACTTCCTTGGCTGCTTCCTTGTCACCTGACCTGAATGCTTTCTTCTTCTCATTCAGGAGGGCTTTGATGTCTTTGGTGACCCATGGCTTGTTGTTGGGAAAGCAGCGTATGGATTTCACTGGTACAGTACTATCCACACAAAAGTTGATGTACTCGGTGACACAGTCTGTGAGGTTATCAATGTCTGTACCATGTGGCACGCAAAGGGCCTCCCAGTCCATAGTCTCCATGCAGTCTTGCAGGGCTGCACTGGCCTCTTTTGACCACTCCCTCACTGTCCTGACAGTGGCTGGCTGCCTCTTTACCAGTGGTAGGTAGGTGGACTGAAGGTGCACAAGATTATGATCCGATCTGCCCAGAGGTGGTATGGCTGTGCAGCTGTATGCCTCTTTTACATTAGCATACAGCAAGTCCAATGTCTTGTTTTCTCTGGTGGGGCAGTCTACATACTGTGAGAAGGTGGACAGTGTCCTGTAGAGTGAGACATGATTGAAGTCGCCTGATACCAGGACGCGTTCGTCCTAATGCATTGTCTGAAGTCTAGCGGTAGCAGAGTGAATGACATCACACGCCGTCGTCGCGTTGGCCGATGGAGGAATGTAAACAACAATGGTGATCACATGTGAGAACTCTCTGGGCAGATAGTATGGACGTAGCCCCACTGCTAACAGTTCAATGTCCGGGCTGCAGATGCGTTCCTTAATCACAATGTGATTCGGGTGGCACAATCTCTCATTAACAAAGACAGCGAGTCCTCCCCCCTTGCTCTTTCCACTCTCGCGTCGAGTTCTGTCCGCCCGGACACTCGAAAAGCTAGCAACATCCACGGCAGAGTCAGCAATACGCTCATGCAGCCATGTTTCAGTAAAACACATCAAACTGCACTCACAAAATTCTCTGTTGTATCTGACCCGTGCCGTAAGCTCATCCATCTTATTGTCCAGTGACCTCACGTTGCCCATAACAATGGACGGGAGGTTTGGTTTGTACCGTCTTCTCTGCTGCTCACCCGACAGTTTCCCATTCCTTGTTCTTTTCCCTCGCACCTTTGCTCCTCCACGGCAGCCTCTCTTGGTCTTCCCCCTCCGTAACTCCGCAGGGATACCCAAGAGGACCGCGCTGTGCTCCGGAACATCCTGCCTCAGCGAGATCAGCTGATCGCGGGTGTAAACAAAGACCGGGTCGCTGCCGCTAGCTGCGTTAGCATTAGCAGCGTGCGGCAAGCTCAAACAAAGAGCAGTAAACAAAAGAAACAGAAATAACTCTCTCTACCCGCATGTTTAGAGAGGGCACAGCTTACTAATACTAAATAAACTAAAACAATGGTTGAAAAATAAAGACAGCAAATTAAAAACACTAAAATACTAAGACAAGACACGGAGCAGTCAAAACATGCTGCAGCAAGCTCGCACCTGCGCACAAATCAAGGCATTCATATTTTTCTACAAAACCACCACTGGCTTTGTACCCCTTTACCTAAATTCAATACTTCAGACTTATACACCCTCTGGAAAATTGTGTTCCCAAAGAGGAACAAAATCACTTTCACTGATATTTACATAAACTGTTTCCTGTTTCCTGGTGGAATCACCTGCCCAACCTGCTCCGAGCACTCCTGAGTCATCTTCAAGAAATGTCTAAAAACACATCTCTTCCATTTTCATTTGACCATCTAGCACTCTATTTTAATTCTATTTTATCAACCTGTTTTCTTTTTTATTAAAAAAAGATCCTCTAACACTAGCTTTCTATATTCTTTTTCTATTCTATCTACTTGTTATTTATTATAAAAAATACCCTTTAACACTAGTGTTCTCTATTCTTTTTCTATTCTTTTGACTTGTTTTATTTTTATTTTGAAAAAAGACCCTCTAATACTACTGTTCCATATTCTTTTTCTATTCTATCTACTGGTTTTATTTTTATTTATCATATAAAAAAAAATGCTATATGTACTGCCAAAATTTTGAGAGACGAACATGCAATACTCTGGTAATTCACACATGCGTAATCTCTCTCTCATAACCGCATTAGTTTGCTTATTACAGTTTTTTTACAGACGCTAGGACACATTTCTCAATACTTAGGTCACTTTTGCAAAACTCTTCACACAGTGAGCGCAACAGAAGTCTATGTGGGCTAAACTGAGGATCAATTATCATTGTTTTGGCACAAAATGCATTCAATGACTACATCTCTCAAATTTCATGAATTCTTTTCTCACTCAGACACAACAACTGCCAAAAATCTTTGTACGTACAGGACATTTTGCACATGCTTACATACTGTTTTCAAAACTGTTAAACTTATGTTCAAAACAATAACATAATGCAAAACTGACTAAGACAGCAAAATTCAACAGCAATATGTTATTGAAACATATTTCAAATCTAAAAATGCAGTAGATTAGCATTACTATTGTATCTGTATCAGTGGATGGTGTGTATACAAATTCTTGTATTTTGGAATTACTTAGTGCAAAAAAATAAAAATAAATAAACAACATAAAATATTGACGAGTTCTGCATCATGTCTGATTCATTCCGGTAACATATGTTGCAGTTATAAACAATATATATTGCAATTATAAACAGAGATGTGTCCTTGTTTTACACAAGAAAACACTGTGTAATGCTACATGTTGTTAGTGTTTTTTAGGTCATTG
Source organism: Garra rufa (assembly GCF_049309525.1). NCBI lineage: Eukaryota > Metazoa > Chordata > Actinopteri > Cypriniformes > Cyprinidae > Garra > Garra rufa. The sequence goes on along the minus strand of NC_133384.1, from coordinate 730,459 downwards.
TTTTGTGGGTGACAAAGTGTGTTTGTCGGCTGTCAACCTTTGCTAGTGTTCTGGAAGAATGAGTTTATTTGAGACCTGAATAAAGTGTTTTGGTAGTTGTAGTGCATTTTGAATGTGAAATAAATTGCTTTGCCAAGCTGAAAGTCGGTTAGGAGAATTGTGTGAAGAGTTTTGCAAAAGTGACCTAAGTATTGAGAAATGTGTCCTAGCATCTGTAAAAACTGTAATGGCTGTAGTCTAAGGCTGCCCTTGACTGAAGATTTTTCTGGTCGACTAGCAGTTGTAATTTTAAGCATTAGTCGACTCGACATGTTTATTATTAAAAACATTTAAATCATAATAGTGAAGCTTTAATTTTCTACATAGCCTAATAAGCACTCAAGTGCACACATAACGTTTGCTACAGCACACCAGCAGATGTAATAATTATAAATGTGTCAGGGAAAAACAGTAATCCGGACCATGACTCTTCATCTCTGCAGTAGTGGATGTGCCTGTATGCATGTTTTATATGGATTACATAATCTGAGAATATTTGTTTTCCATTTGAATGAATACTTCTACACAAGCTGCACATTGACTACTCTAAAATATATAAGTTTAATTTCTATAGTATTGTCCCTTGAGAAGATGTACTAAAATGGTTGTTGAAATGTGAGGGGTGTACTCACTTTTGTGAGATACCATATATATAAGTATACTTATATATATGGTATCTCACAAAAGTGAGTACACCCCTCACATTTCAACAACCATTTTAGTACATCTTCTCAAGGGACAAAACTATAGAAATTAAACTTATATATTTTAGAGTAGTCACATATATATATATACATATGTATATTTTATATATATATATATATATATATACAGTCAAGCCCGAAATTATTCATTATATTCATACCCCTGGCAAATTCTGACTTAAAGTTACTTTTATTCTAACAGCAATTTTATTTTTGACCGGAAATGACACAGGCTTCTCCCAAAAGATAATAAGATGATGTACAAGAGGCATCATTGTGGAAAAAAATATTACTCATCTTTTATTTACATTTGAACAAAAAGTGGCATGTCCAAAATTATTCATATTATTCATCTCAATAATCAACAGAAAAGCCTTCTTTTTTTTTTTTTTTTGCTATTACCGCAATCAAACGCTTCCTATAATTGCTGACCAGCTTTTTGCATGTCTCTACTGGTATTTTTGCCCATTCATCTTTAGCGATGAGCTCCAAATCTTTCAGGTTGGAGGGTCTCCTTGCCATCACCCTGATCTTTAGCTCCCTCCACAGATTCTCAATTGGATTTAAGTCAGGACTCTGGCTGGGCCACTGCAAAACGTTAATGTTTTTGTCTGCTAACCATTTCTTCACCACTTTTGCTGTGTGTTTTGGGTCTTTGTCGTGCTGAAATGTCCACTGGTGCCCAAGGCCAAGTTTCTCTGCAGACTGCCTGATGTT
>NC_133384.1:654593-728499 GCF_049309525.1 Garra rufa | reverse complement strand
TCTTTAATTTCTAAGTAATACTTAATTCTTTCGAGTGTAAAATCAAAAGTCTTCTCCAAAGACGTGATCTTCCAGCAGCTGATTGACGTCTCCTTTGTGCAGATATTGCAAACATTGCAAACAAGGAGGGTAACGTACTAGGTAGGGTTGTCGTGATGCCATTGGGTGTTCTGTGCACCCGTCGCCTTTATTTTATTTTATTATCACTGCAGAACTTATAAGTACATACAACCGCAGGAAAAGGCTGTTTTATCAGTAAAAAATAATGACAGAAAAAAACTGTAAAGGGTTTGCGTACATGTGATTCTCTACACGTGAAAAAAAGAATAAATATCTTTAAATTATCGTAATATTCATTTAATCATAATGCATTAAAATTGCATGTGTTGTTTTTTGTTATTTATAATCCTCTGGGATGAAACAAGAGAAATCCCACAATAAAAAGAGGAAAACAAAGGAGATTTCAAGCCAGTTTTGGGTGTGGATAAACAATTTTGCACATAAATAAATTAAAAACATATTAAAGTGGTTACGATTTTAGGTTTTCGTAATAAAAAATAACATCTTTAAGGATTAAACTGGGTTATAGCCTAAAAACGTACTAAAAACATAAAGGTATCTGTTTCTTCTGGAAGACCACAAAATGAGAAATTTGATCAACATCATAATATATACAAATAGATAATATATACAAATAGATGAATTAAACCTGTCGCTCATATCTTTTAAATTGTTGCTCTTGTTTTAACGTCGTAGATCACATGATAACGTCATCATGGCGGATCGCATTCATACTCAACGAGATTTGGCTGTAGAGTAGGTACTCTTTTAGCGCTTGTTAAGTACCTACTTATTGAAATTAAGTACCTACTCATGAAGTATGCGATTTCGGATGCAGCCACACACAAAAACAGTTTAACACTCATGAGCCAAAACATTATGACCAGTCACAGCTGAAGCAAATACTGTTGATGATCTCCTAACAAGGCCACATATTAAAGGTCACATATTGTACACCTTTTTGGAGGTTTATTTTAGCTGTTGATGTCCTTAAGAATATATATTTGCGGTATAAGTGCCAAAAACCATCTCAATATATTTTTACAGCTCCTCTCTTAGGAGCTCTGTCAAGAACAGGTCGATTTTGGCCTGTCTGATTAATATTCATGAGCCTCTCTTCTGATTGGCCTGTTGTTTTCTGAGTGACGCATGGCCAGGCCAACCACAGGTAACTAGTGTCATGTATGCTGTAGCCTGCTGTGGCTTGGTGATACTTAACAAGATGCTTCAGAATGGTAATTAATGTTTTTTTTCCTCAAACACGGATTGCAGTAAGCTACATAACAATTGCTTTAGTAAAGCCCCTTTCACACTGTGCGTAAATTACGGAAAATTGCCGGGAAAGTTGCCAGAGTGCCTTCTGTTTGAACGCAAACACAAAACAATTTCAGTTTTGACAATATGGGACCTTTAAGGTCTGGGCAGATGGTAAGCAAACAATCAGTTCTCGTGATCAGTGTGCTGGATGCAGGAAAAATGGGCAAAAGATCTGAGCGACTTCGAGGACCAAATTGTTCATAAATCTTTCAAAGTCTTTATTTGTCATTCACACAGTTACACTGGGGAACTGAGCATTAAAATGCGTATGACGAGGCTCAGATTTACAGTAACATTATCAGGACTACCCTGGTGAAAAAAACAGCTAAAACCAGCCTAGGCTGGTTGGCTGGTTTTAGCTGGTCAACCAGCCTGGTTTTAGCTGGTCATAGCTGGAAGGCAGGCTGGTTTTAGAGGGGTTTGGCCACTTTTTCCAGCCTGACCAGCCTGGAAACCACCAGCTAAAACCAGCTACTTCCAGCTTAAACCAGCTAAGACCAGCCAACCAGCCTAGGCTGGTATTAGCTGTTTTTTTTTTAGCAGGGTATACACTAATTTAAGTAAAAGTAAAAAGTATTAAAAGTAGTATGCAGACATTACTGAGAATACTGAGGTAGAAGTCTCAGTGTTCAAAGTGGCTATATTAAGTGTTAGAGGTAAAGTGTTGCAGAGATAGGTGAAGGACTGCTGGCTGTTAAGCAGTCTGATGGCTTGAAGATAAAAGCTGTTTTTCAGTCTGGTTGTCCACGACTTAAAGGAACATAAGCATCTGCCAGCTTCAGTGTAGAAAACAAGAAAAGGGTGAGCACATTGCATGATGCTGCTGTGGACCTTTCTTAAGCAGCATGTCTGATAAATGTCCTATAAGGCCTAGAGTTTATGTCCAGTGATGAACTCAGCTGTTCTCACCACTCTCTGAAGAGCTTTGCGATCAGAAGGGCAGTTGCCATACCGTACAATAATCTAGTCATTCAGAATGTTCTCTATAGTGCATCAGTAGAAGTTTGATATGATATTATGATGACCACTTCTCTGTGACTTACTGTAGTACACAGTTATCTCCCTGGTCTTGCTGATGTTTAGAGAGAGATTATTGTCAAGTCAGTTCATTATTGAATTCAGTGATGTCATCATCCAGCTCAGTTCAGTTCAAATTGTATTGCCATCAAGTCGATATAGCTGGAAATTAAGTGTCCCCAACTATGCAAGCCAGAGACAACAGCGGCAAGGAACCAAAACTCGATTGGTGACAGAAATGGAGAAAACCTCGGGAGAAACCAGCCTCAGTCAGGGGACCAGTTCTCCTCTGGCCAGACAAACCAGCAGTTTATTTCACGCTGCAGCAAACTCAGATTGTGCAGAGGACTCATCTGGAGAAGCATGCAAAATATGCAGAGCAGGGTTCCCCCAGGAATGGAATTGAGAACCACTGCTTTAACAGATTTGAATATCAGAAATGTGTTAGTGTGTTATATGTAAGCAAGGTTAAAAAGATGGATCTTTATTCTAGATTGAAACTGACAGAGTGTGTCTGCCTCCCGAATAATGTTAGGTAGATTGTTCCAGTTTGGGCGTTAAACAGGAAATTGGAGCACCTAGAGGAAACCCATGCGAACATTGGGAAAATATGACTCCAAACAGAAAGACCTCCTGACACAGCAAGGACTCAAACCAAACCTTCTTGCTGTGACGTGACAGTACTAACCATTGAGCCACTATGTCACCAAATCTGGAGTATGTGTTTAATTAAAACAGGACAATAACGATAGACAACATGCATACATCCATACATCCATCCATACATATATATATACAGGTGCTGGTCATATAATTAGAATATCTTCAAAAAGTTGATTTATTTCACTAATTCCATTCAATAAGTGAAACTTGTATAATGTATACATTCATTTCACACATACTGATATATTTCAAGTGTTTGTTTCTTTTAATTTTGATGATTATAACTGACAACTAATGAAAACCCCAAATTCAGTATCTCAGAAAATTAGAATATTACTTAAGACCAATACAAGGATTTTTAGAAATCTTGGCCAACTGAAAAGTATGAACATGAAAAGTATGAGCATGTACAGCACTCAATACTTAGTTGGGGCTCCTTTTGCCTGAATTACCTATTTTTGCCAATTAAGAACAGGGATGCCATGGTCCTTAAACCAGGTACTGGTAGCTTTGGCACTGTGTGCAGGTGCCAAGTCCTGTTGGAAAATGAAATCTGCATCTCCATAAAGTTGGTAAGGAGCAGGAAGCATGAAGTGCTCTAATACTGGTATACAGCTGCGTTGACCTTGGACCTCAGAAAACACAGGCTGTGTCCAAATTCAGGGTCTGCATCCTCCTTAGGATCCTTCCTACCAGGTTGAAGGAGGAGGGGTCCTCCAAAGACCGCAAAACCTGGAAGTAGGTGTCAGTGAATTTGGACAGCCTACACTTCTTTCAGTTCCCTCCCTTCCCCGTTGCTCATATCCTGTCGCCTAGCAACCGTGACAGCGCTAAGCAAGAAGTAAGGTTATCTGTACTGCACAAAACAAAATAACTACTCTTTCATCCCTAAAAGCGTTAAAAACATCTTCAGTCACTAACAAGAAATTAGCTGTGTGTAAGGGGATATTCACACATGCAGTAAGAAAGAAGCTAGTTTACGAAAGTGATGTTTTTTAACATATATACATACAAATGTAAAAAAAATAAGCTTAACGCTAAAACCAAAGGCCTAACTAGACAACCGCTGTAAAAAAATATTTTTTGAAACGCCAGTTTTTTAAAAACTTCCATCATTACTACCGCTTGCTTCGTCCGCCATTATTTGAAAAAAAAAAAAGCGCTCTGCCGAAAGGAATTGTGGGATAGGTAGGACGGGAAAGGATCCACCAGACCCATCCTTCAAACTCGAGGAAAAGGAGGACGTATTTGTGGGCCGCATTTGAAGGATCCTATGAATTTGGACAGCCTTCGTCGCGGCGCTGTGACGTAACATCCTTCAAATGAATCCTCCGAAGGATGTAGACCCTGAATTTGGACACAGCCACAGTGAACCAACACCAGCAGATGACATGGCACCCCAAACCATCACTGACTGTGGAAACTTTACACTGGACCTCAAGCAACGTGGATTCTGTGCCTTTCCTCTCTTCCTCCAGACTCTGGGACCCTGATTTCCAAAGGAAATGCAAAATTTACTTTCATCAGAGAACATAACTTTGGACCACTCAGTAGCAGTCCAGTCCTTTTTGTCTTTAGACGCTTCTGTCTGTTGTTCAAGAGTGGCTTGACACAAGGAATGCGACAGCTGAAACCCATGTCTTGCATACGTCTTTGCGTAGTGGTTCTTGAAGCACTGACTCCAGCTGCAGTCCACTCTTTGTGAATCTCCCCCACATTTTTGAATGGGTTTTGTTTCACAATTCTCTCCAGGGTGTGGTTATCCCTATTGCTTGTACACTTTTTCTACCACATCTTTTCCTTCCCTTAACCTCTCTATTAAAGTGCTTGGACACAGAGCTCTGTGAACAGCCAGACTCTTTTGCAATTACTTTTTGTGTCTCGCCCTCCTTGTGCAAGGTGTCAATGGTCGTCTTTTGGACAACTGTCAAATCAGCAGTCTTCCCCATGATTGTGTAGCCTACAGAACTAGACTGAGAGACCATTCAAAGGCCTTTGCAGGTGTTTTGAGTTAATTAGCTGATTAGAGTGTGGCACCAGGTGTCTTCAATACTGAACCTTTTCACAATATTCTAATTTTCCGAGATACTGAATTGAGGTTTTCATTAGTTGTCAGTTATAATCATAAAAATTAAAAGAAATAAACACTTGAAATATATCAGTCTGTGTGGAATGAATGCATACATTATACAAGTTTCACTTCTTGAATGGAATTAGTGAAATAAATCAACTTTTTGAAGATATTCTAATTATATGACCAGCACCTGTATATACATACATGAAAGTTACATGGAAACAGTACATACAGTAAAGTATGGTAGAAGGAGTGCTACTTTAATCTAGGAACAGATTTGGAGCTAGGCAGAGCTCAGAACTGCTGATCTGACTCATTAGACCTAAATTGTGGAGCTGACACTGGCTGTGTTCTGGCCAACTGCACTTCATGTGTATGGGTCGCATAGGAGTGGCAGAATAAGGAAACTGTACTGCTGGCCTGACCTGTAGCTGCTACATTTGTCATTTGAGCTGAGAGAGCTCTTTAGAATACTAATCTGTAACTTGTTAAAATGTGTCCCTTTCTCGCTGTTTCATCTGCAAAGTATGTAGCGGATTGTCATGGGCATGGTGTAGATCACAATTCTTATGCTTAAGGATCCTGGTCTTGGTGTGCAATGGTTAATTCATCAGACCACAGTTGAGAACTATCAGACCGTCTGCGAAGTAATAATAGTTCAGTGATGCCAGCTGCACCCTCCTCTTCGTCTGTCACACCCCATTGGACTTTTTGGTTGTCTTTTCTCGTTCACATGCCCATATACTGTTGTTCCTGTGGACTTCGTGGACGACAACACCAGCCCCACTCATAACTCAGAGGCCAGCCTACCATCACCCCGATTCGCGGAGTATGAGCCCAAACCCACCCTGGCTCATCGGCTCTCTGTCCCCGCCTCGGGCTCCACCACCACTTGCTCCGCTGCCGTTGGTCAGCCCCTAGGAGTCGTCAGCCCTTCCTCCACAATGGCTTCTCCCTCCTTCGGCTCCACCGTGGGTTACCATCATGGCTGTGGCCTGGGTCCCGCCTGGCTCCTCCTGCTCCAAATCCCTTCTGTCTCCTCCCTTGCTCCTCCCTCTGTCTGATCCACCCTAAACCCTGTTGGCCGTCCTCCTACCAAGGGCCCATCCTCCACCAAAGCCTCTACCTATACTGACTTCCTGTTTCCATCCCACATCCACTCCTTTGTCCGCCTCCTAGTCCCCTGTCCATCCCTTTTCTTTTCTTTTTCTGCAGCGCAAGGTTGCGCCTTCCGGGAGGGGGGCAAACTTTCACACCCCATTGGACTTTTTGGTTGTCTTTTCTCCCTCACATGCCCATATATGGTTGTTCCTGTCCTTGTTATGTCATTATTAGTTAATCGTAGGGCTGCACGATATTGGGAAAATATGCGATATGCGATATTGTTGTTGAATATTGCGATAACGATATTTCTTGCGATATTTATTTTTAAAATTATTATTATTTTTATTATTATTGTCTATTTTTAATCATTTATATATGTAATGATCATACTAAAATAAACAGGTAAAAGATATTCTTCTGTCATCTGATTTACCAGTAAATCTAACTTAATAGAAAATATGAGTACATCAACAAGATGTTTATTTTCTCTATTATAGGTAGAACCACTGCATTTTTAAAGAATCTACAGTATAAATAACAAAAAATAAACGACCCAGTTCTTTCTTAGTCATTTAGACAATAAATGCAGCCATAATCAAAGTAGGCTACTGTTTCAAGGTAAGGTAAGGTAAACGTTATTGTCCCTCGCAGGGAAATTTGTCTTGGGCCCATCACCCATGCTGCAATCAATTGACAGACAAACAAAGCACACCAATAACAATACAAATAACACAGCAATAAATAGATAAATACATAACCCCAATAAAAATAAATAAATAAAAATAAAAATTTACAGCTCCATACTACAATTATTTAACCACTTTATAGACACAGTGATGAATGAATTTTTAAATCTTTTCATTCTACAATAAGGAACTCTAAACCTCCTACCAGAAGGCAACAACTCATATTCTGTGTACAAAATGTGTGTTGAATCACAAACAATCTTATTAGCTTGTCTTAGAGTAGCCTTTTCATAGTCTGCAGTGATGTCTGTTCTTTAACAATATTCAAAGTGCAAATAGAGACCGAATTTTTAAAGCATGATACAGTTGTAGACAACTACAAAACTTAATATATAGCCCACATATTAATAACAGCCTAAATATGTTATATAGCCTAATTTGCAGGCATTGTGGGTTCGCTCTCTAAACACGGGGTATTAAAATTGTATTTGAATGCGCGTGCGCGTGTTAGTTTTGGTTTCGTTTTAACGACCGCGCGAAACTCTCAGCAGTGCATAGCGTCCATTCTACAATACAATAGATTACTTTAACAAAACCTTGTTTTGAAAGTGGCAGGACACAAACGGGATTTTGAAAAAAGCGTGTACCCACAGTGGAAATTATGCCTATGCGTGAGCGGTCCTCTGCAGCTGAGTTATCATTTGATTTGAATGTGTGCTGCGTTGTACAGTAGCCTATATTAAGACTGAGGCGGCAGAATTGTATTTGACAGAATGTGCGCGCTCTAACACGAAATATAGATTGTGGGGACCTTTTAACTGTCCACAGTAAAACATCGTCATATCACACACACCTAATTGCAATGCAGTTTGTGCAGATCCGGAACAGAGGATAGTTGAGAGAAAAAAACAGCCAGTTCCTAGTTCAGCGGAGCGCAGTGTCAGTGACAGGGAGTGATTGACGGCTAATATCTCAAAAGTTAATTAAAGGGAATAATATAAAGATTAAGTTTAAATGGTTATGTAATGTTGGAGAGAAAGGCGAACCTGTCACACTGCAGCTCACAGCAGTCTGTGCAGTAGTTAGCCTAGCGAAAGTTTTGTAAAGAAATGAAACCAATTAAATGCCATTTATCGCAACTCTCTGCGATACCAACATCGCGTAGACTGTTATCGCGATAACGATAATTCTTCGATATATCGTGCAGCCCTAGTTAATCGTTATCACCTGTCTGTCTCTCATTATCAACACTTTATAAGTTGCATTTAGTTCAGTGTTTGTTGTCTGTCTCATCAATGTGTACGTGTTTTGTTGTGTTCCTTTTGTGGATTACCTGGTGTGGATTTCATTAAAGATTTTTGATTTCAACCTTTACCTTTGTGCAAGTCCTTTCAACACGTTAACTGTGACATCGTCTGTGCCAGAAGGCAATGTAGGATGTAACTGAGAATGTGGTGACATGGGTTGGAGGTATAGCCTTAGGAGAGTAAGGCCACTAAGTAAACCTGAGTATTCCAGCTTTAATGACCATGTAAAAAATTGAGTGGCTACTAGTAACTCTTTTTCCTTAATGTGAAATTTGCTGGAAGATAACAGATCCACTACAGGAATAACCCATTTATTGTCACCGCAACTCAGTGAGCATAAGAAATTCTGATTTACATGCAGGTGTGTGTGTTTGTTTAACAGGCACACACACAACTCACTTGCATGTCTTTTCCCAGGATGCTGATTGGCTAGCTGGATGAATGCTGCATCCTGATTGGCCTTAAGCATAGCAGAAAGAAACAAAGAAGTATAATAATAAATTCATAGTAGTTTTTAACAGGAGTCACAGCCTTCTCAAAGTTATGTAAAGAGTCAATCAGCAGTTGATATGATACTTGTAGTCTGTCTACATTTACAAAAGATTAGCCTGTGCAATAGAATCTAGGATGTTACAGCATATAGAGAAAGTCTGACCCAGTTTGTCAGTCTCCAGATACATTTCAGGAAACAGTACAGTACAGTGCAAGGGTGGAAGGGATGTTATAAATATCACTGGTCTGTGATCAGAAAATTAGACATCACATATGGAATAGTTGTCTAATGGTTAGAGAGTCAGACTTGTAACCCAGAGGTTATGGGTTTGAGTCTCGGTACTGGCAAGGATTGTAGGAATGTACAGCGCTCTCTTCCACCTTCAATACCATGACTGAGGTGAGACCCTTGAGCAAGGCACCAAATCCCCAACTGCTCTACAGAACAGTTCAAAACTGAAAATATTTTATTAAAATTGACCAAGGAACACCAAAGGGTTAAATAAATGTTGAACAGTGAATTTCTAGATCAATAGGATCACAAGCCATTTGAATGCATTAATTTTATCACAGAGGTATTATTCTCCACCTGACAAATTATTGCAAATCATTACAAAAGAAATGAATGGGTTAAAGGTTGTATCAGCGATTTCTAGCCTGAAACAAAAAGTGTCAAATTCAGCTGACCTTTCATTACGATCCGCTCACTGCCTGCCCCATAAATTGTCTGTGAAAAAAACGCGTCTCTCTGGTCAGCCTAGGGTCCGAGATATGCCAAAAAAACAATCGGCACTACCAACCTTTCCACAGATAAACAAACAGTGTTCCAACCAATCAGCGTCAGGGGTTTGGTGTTGTGGACTTTTGCTCCGTCTCCCTCACATCCCTGCACCAGTAGGAAAGTCCACAACACCAAACCCCTGACGCTGATTGGTTGGAACACTGTTTGTTTATCTGTGGAATAGTTGATAGCCCCAATTGTTTTTTTGGCATATCTTGGACCCTAGGCTGACCAGAGAGACGCGTTTTTTTCACAGACAATTTATGGGGCAAGCAGCGAGCGGATCGTGAAGAAAGGTCAGCTGAAATTGACACTTTATGTTTTAGGCTAGAAATCGCTGATACAACCTTTAATGTTCCACAGTGAGTAAAAGAGTATTTGTAGTACAGAGGCTGTTCTGTGTATCAACAGCATTCAAAAGTAGCATAAGGGTGCTCTCACACTAGCACTTTTGGTGCACACCCGGGTTCGATTGATGTCAGAGTTCGGTATGTTTGGATGATGTGAACGTTGTCTTCCGAACTCGGGTGCACACCCGTGAACTGTACCCGAGTCTGGGTGGTCTGGGGTACGGTTCATGTGAACTCCGGTACGGTTCGCTGCTGATATGAACGCAATCGTACCAAATCACGGAAGTGAAAAGCTATTAATGACGTACAATTTGATAAAAATGTGTGTTTGTATGTGTGTTTCACTCACTTTCCTGACGAATGTGCGTGAGGCGCTGCAAACAGAGAGATATGTCAGATATGTTTGTCTTCAGCGGTCTTTAGAGCATTTGCAGTACATTTGTAAAACAGTGCCCTTATGTACTGAAGCTTTGTAAACAAAAACAACATTTCAAAAACTAAATATACATAAGTGAAGAGAGCAATTTTATGTATTTTGCTGCCTTCTCCTGAGTCGTCATTACTAAGCAACGGGGTAAACATCTACTGGCTTGATGGTGCAAACAAACCATGGTTTAGCCAAATAAAGTAGTATGAACACAGTCCAGCGGGGGGAGGGGGATCAGTCGAACTCGGGTTTGGACCAGGCAGTCGAACCAAGTGTGAAAGCACCCTAAGCACCCTCTGGATAGGAATTCAAATATCCACATTATTAAAATTGACTTAGGATAAGGAAACGGCAGATTAATTAAATGTAATTCATTTTGGGTCAGGTGAATTGACAGTTCATGAGACATAACTGCTCTTTGCAGGTTCCTCAAAGAATGCTGATATAATTTATATTACTAATAAAGCTATTCTTTGACCTGGTGCAGACTAACTCTGTCCACTGACAAAATGCATGAAACATCTATAATACATGATTATGTTTCTTTTGCACATGGACTATGAATTTGTAATAAATATTGATTATACAGATGCTAAGACCAGATTGTGTATTGTGTATTAAAGCACACAGGAGGTAACTGCATGACTATAAACTACATGGTTCTATTTACAATGGCGCAATTAATAACATCAGAATAAATAAGTGGTAAAAGTGCAAACCTCTTTCTCCAAATAGGCTGTCCACTATAGAATTCAACAGCCTGTCAATCTTTTCAAAGTGGTTCTGAAATACAAGAAAAGAGCAGAAAAACAAAGTGAGGTTTTCACTTGAAGATGTATGGAGAATGCAGGGTTGTGTCTGCTCAGGCCTTAGTGACCTTCCATTCCCCACTGATTATGTGCCTTACATAGTAACACATACACACTCAAATTACAAAGTATGCTTGCTTCAAGAAAAATGATACCATGTGAATGCAGAAAGCTCAATAAACCTTGCACAACCATAAGTCACTTGCTCAGAGAATATTACTTTGTACAATACCACTAGATTTTAAACACTTACATGAGTTAAGCATGTAGCCTATACAGATTTTAAAATTCGGTGAACCAATCAAATATTGTAAATTTGATCATGGAAAGCTTTTTTTGTTTTTGAATTAAATTCTTTAACCCAAATGCCTAAACACAAGTGTTTTCCTCTAATAAACAAATATGGTTTTGAATACATCCTCTAATATGGCTTGTATTTCTCTTTAATCAGCAGAAAGAGATGAAAAGCAGAAAGAGGTGAAATGAAATGCAAACTCTCACTGTGCTAAAACAACAACAGTGTCCTCTCTCGTTTTACAGGTCATTGCTTCTCTCTCTGCCTTTCGCTGTCTCTCTCTGTTTGGATCTGGCTATGAGCTCACTCATATAGTAAACTAAATTAATTAAGAGAAACCATGATGATTAAAACACCTTGATAATTTGCAATGCAATTTACAAAACTCTTTAATTATAACTGCCTTAACACAAGAAGAAATATACAGAAAAAAAAATAAACAGATGGATACGCTGGAAAGAAACATAGTACATGCATAAGCATTTTGAAACACAAGTCATGTCAGGATATGAGTCATTCTACCAAACGGGTGCCATTTGGGTCCGCAACGTTTGATGAGATGCTTAATGCCGAGTTCAGACTGCACGATTTTCAAAGCAATCGAGTCACAGATGTTTTCACACTGCATGACTATCTGGGGTAACATTCCATCGCTGCTGTGTTCTCACTGCACGATGGATCGGCGACAGGGGGTTTCACACTGCATGACTTTACAATAGGAAGAATCGCCGACAACTTTGTCCCGGTCCGCAAACTACATCTCACAACCAAACACACGCGAGAAGTGACATGGAAACAACATGAGGTCAGGCGTGCAAGTTCTCACGTGAGACTGGTATTATTATAACAAAAATGGTAGCCCGCAAGAAGCTTGTCATACAAATTGCATGTGCACTCATTTGCAGCGGAAAGAAAAGAAGCCGAAGCTATTCTTGTTGATATTGTGGTCTATACCTTCGTAACTCCTCCCCCAACTTCCCGCTGGCCTGGAAGTTGCTGTCTCATTGGCTGTAGGTAATCGCCGATGTGATTTTCAGTCAGATCACCTTTCACACGGCATGATTTTGAATCGCCGACAGGTCCAGATATTTAGCTTGCCAAATATCTCACGGGTGTCAGCGACACGTCGGCGATTCTCTCAGATCGCGTCTTTGATAATTCACACTGTGTGATTGTCACTCACGTGAACGAGCACCGATTTGCCTGTAATTTCGGGCATTTGTCGGCGATTTCTCAAAACCTGTCGGCGAGTCAAAATCGTTGCTAAAATCATGCAGTCTGAACTCGGCATAAGGCACAACAAATGTCCTAAAGTGTGTTTTCAAAGCTTAAAGTTATTAATTCATGTGTTCTTGTTAACATGATATATGATAAAACACTATTCTTAAAAAACAACATACTATTCTGTAATCATTTTTCATTAGTACATAGCCAATTTCACACGTCCATGTTGACCAACATGATATTTTCATCTAAAATATCACCAAATAATTTTTTTTTCAAACTTTTATTATTTTCAGCATTATATGTGTCCCTGTTTACATAAGATATATATATTCAAATAAAACATTATTTTTTGTAAATATTTTATGATTTGTGTGTGTCAAGTCAAGTCAAGTCACCTTTATTTATATAGCGCCTTTTACAATACAGATTGTGTCAAAGCAACTGCACAGTATTTAAACAGCACAATAGTGTGTAAGTAACGCATTATTGTAACAATCAATTTTCAGTTAAAGGCAGTTCATGTGTCCCTCAGTTTAATTTACCACCCCGTCACACTAACTTGTTTTTATCTATAATTAATGTACTGTTGCTTTAAATGACATCACAAAGAGGAAGTGACATCATTTGAGCCTTCTTTTACATTGTTTATTTGATGGGTTTTTTTTTTCATGTTAGAAAGGATCTGTCAAGCTTAACCCAACCACCCCGTCACGCAAAGTAGATAGGGAAAACTGTTTTTTATGAATTATTTTACGTTATTAATGTAAAGAAAATCAAATTTCAGATTGAATGCATGCATGCTAGGTGAGAAACTTGACCACATGGGAGATGAGGCCAGTTTGGGATGAAATTTACCACCCCGTCACATTTTTTATTGTGACGGGGTGGCAGAGGTGAGACCAAGTCATTGTTTTGCAAGTCACAAGTAATTCTCGAGTCTTTGCATTCAAGTCTCAAGCCAAGTCCAGAGTCAAGTCTCAAGTCAAGACGGGCAAGTCCAAGTCGAGTTGCAAGTCCTCAACTTTAAGCTTCAAGTCCTAAACAAGTCACTAGTGCTTTTTGCCAAAATTAGTGTCTCTGTATTAATTACTACAGTAAATTTAAAGTCAATAATAGTCTATAGTATAATTATAAAAGATAGGCTGTAATAATTAGTGGTGTTACATTGAGGAATTAATCATTGTTTGTGTACAAATATGGGCCTAATTGGATTAATAATTTATTTCAAGTTTAAGAGTTTAAGACTGTTTAAGATTCTGTGATTTCAATGTATCAGTTGAGTCAAATATTTAATCACTTGCTAATAGGTAATACAGACATTCATTTATCATGAATTCATCTATTTCTTTAAAGACATGAAAGTGAGTGGCTTGTAAACAGGAAGAATAGAGTAAACATTATATGTTGGCTACATATTTCACGTAGAAAAAAATATATATTTTTTTTATTTTGAAAGGTGGCTACTGCTGCTTTAATATACATCGAGTTTCTTCTTATTATTATTATTATTATAAGTGGTTTATAGTGATTATGTATAATTTAAATGTCTAAGGGGCCGTTCACATGTAGCGTCTTTTGCACGCTCAAGTTCGTTATTTCAAACGCGGTATGCGCTCTCATATTGGAAGTGACGCGGTAGCGACGCTCTCGTTTTTTCCAGGCACGTCCGCACCGCATAGAGATAAACATTTCAACTTTTCAGTCTGAAAAGTTGAGATGTTTATCTCGATGCGAAAAAACAAGTGCGCCGCGACCGCGTCACTTCAATTATGAGCGCGTCTACATTTGAAATAACAAACTTGAGCGCGCAAAAGACCGCAGGTCATGTGACAAGAACCAACCAATCAGCTTCATCCTTTCCCTTAATAACATTGAAAGCACTGACAAGTTGGAGAAACAGCTTATCATAGCTGTACAGGAATAACCATTTTTAAATAAATATAATAGCAGAGCTACTGCAAGCGATTTTTAATGCTGGAAATCCATTTATCCTTTGCTGAAATGTCCGCGTCTTTATGGAGAGTGCAGGTCATCGTTGCTTAGCAATGGCAGACACCACGGGAGAGCAAGCTACAGAGTGGTTTGGAAAGAAAGAGAAAGTGGCGCGCCTAGCGTTTTCCACGCGTTTTTAGGCGCAACATGTGAACGGCCCCTAAAACATTAAATATCCTAAAAAACATAAAAACAATACAAATGCTTACTTAGCGAGTCTCTTTCTGGCTCAGTGCCAAAAGCTGCGCTAATTATTCCAGTGTGATCGTACGCTTCAGTAACCAGTCTATATTGATCAGAACTCTCCAAAGTTATTTTTTTTTTAGAAGTAAAGACTTGCCGAGTCACAGGGTTCAAGTCCAAGTCAAGTCTCGAGTCATTGCTGTCAAAGTCTAAGTCGAGTCGCAAGTCTTCTTGGATTATGCCAAGTCAAGTCACAATTCATCAAATTTGGGACTCGAGTCCGAGTCGAGTCTCGAATTGAATGAGAAGATGTGTGAAACTATTCTAATATAGGATTCTACTATAGGTAGGGTGACCATGTCTTTTTTGATTGGTGCACAGCAATGCTTCAAGTCAAATGAATGAACAAACACGTGCACATATTTGCATTGCTTTGATCGATCTCTGTAGAGCTCACCTTCTCACGTGCAATGCCACGATTAGTCAATGCTGTACAATACCTCTATGTTATTGGTCAAACTACTTTGGATGTTTTAGGCAATATTTAAATTGTGCCCAGGACGTGTCCCGTATGAACGGCACACATGGCCACCCTAAATATAGGCTAATCAATTTTTAATCAGTTTTTTCTGTTAACTTAACCATGTTTGGTTCATTTTTTTACTCACTATATCACTCACACACGTATTACTCTCTATCTCTTTTACTCACCATCTCACTCACTATGTCACTTTCTCACAATCTCTTTTACTCACTCACTCACTCACTCACTCACTCATCACAGCATTTCACTTATAACAAGACAGCCCAAAAGTTGCCAACAGAACCAATTGATTGGGAAAGCGGAAAGTGGTGTGTGATTAAATATGACAATGACCTTTATCCTGGGATCATCATGGATACAGATAAAACATATGCCCTTGTGAAATGTATGCACCGTGTAGGGGCCAACAGGTTCTTCTGGCCTCCAAGAGATGACTTCCTGTGGTATCTCTTTGATGATGTGCTCAGAATCATTCAAGAACCACAGACTGTGACACCCCGCCACATGGAAATCCAGAAGGATGTGTGGACTCTCCCTGTTACTGTTAATGATGCTCATTTCCATTTTTCAGAGCATGAGCAAGAGTTTTCTATTATATCTCCTATTTCAATGTCTCTTCTCCCCCAGTTTTTAAAATTTAAAACCAGCAGTTCATATAGAGAAACACTTTGTCCATACCATCCCGTCACAGTGAACCACCCCGTCACATCGCTTACCATCCCATCACAGGGTAATTTTGTAAAAAGTTTATATAAATAAAATGAAATGTTACTTGATTTAATGATGCATATGATATTCTTATTGTGTGGACTAATTAAATAAATGCCACTTTATTTGTATTTTTGAGTGAATTTGTTTTTTCACTACAAACAGTGAGGCCATTGAAATGTCAAATTCATTTTTCAAGGTTAAAATTTAACAATACATTTTTAAAATTAAATTACAGATTCTCTATTGCTGGCAATTCATTTTTAGGAAAACTTTTTTTAAATATATTTCATGTTTTACTACTCTAATGGCATACATGTAACGGGGTGGTACAAGAAAGGTGCCTTTGCCTGAAGAAAAAGGATAATATTAATAAGGAGTTTGTGCCTGAGGTGGGAAAAAATTTTTTTGGAGGGTTAACTAATTTTATAGAAAGTTTGTTCTTAATGAATTTCTTTTAAATTGCAAAGTGGAAATGGCACTCGTTTCGCATAATGACTCATTAATCCATGAATTAATGTTTCGAAGTGAAGTAAACTTCAACAGATTTTACATGCTCAGGGAGATGGGAGCAATGGACATTGTGTAGGGACCATGTCAATCGGAACACAGTTCGTGCAAATAATTCCCTTCTAATGAGCTGATGATCTGACTCAGGTGTGTTACGTGAGGACTGGACTTGAGAACTGCTCTAGGCAGTTATCAAATTGTACAACATGTTGCTAGATTAAATAGCATCTCTGTTGAAGGCTTGGAATTGCTATTGGAAAAGCAATACAAGCATGATTCCAATGAAAAGATGTCAGACAACAAAGAAAAAATGTCCAGAGAGGATGCAGAGAGGATTCATGGAAATCATGAAGAAGTCTGTGAGCTTCAAAGATGGACATTGCCTTTCAAGGACAGAGATGTTGTCATGTCAAACAATCTTTGCATTGCCAAACAGCACTGCCTCGAAATAAAGAGAAAGTCTGAAAAGAATGTGAAATTCCAGCAGGAATATGCAGATTTTCTCAATGATATGGTTAATAAAGGCTATGCTGAGAAAATGCTAGAGCCTTAGTTGAATCGATGTGACGGTAAGGTTTAGTACATTCCACATTATGGGGTGTACCACCCTCGTAAGGACAAGATGCGTGTTGTATTCAACTGCAGAGGCACATCATGAACTACTGCAAGGCTCTAATCCACAAACTCATTAGTTGGAGTTCTTTTGAGGTTCAGACAAGAACTTGTTGTTTTCATGACTGACATTAAAACAATGTTTTAACAGGTAAGAGTGGCAGGGGAAGACAAACACTTTTTTGCATCTTGTGGTGGCCAGGTGGAGATGTTACACAGGATTTTACTGATTGACACAATCTATAAGAACTTCTACATGGATTATTTCAATTTGAATCGAGATTAACTACCAGTGAAAAGGGCCTTAGGACTGTGTGTACAGAGTAACAATTTCAACTTCAAAACTGCAAAGAAAGAATGACAACTAGATGTGGCATTTTGTCAGTGATTAGTTCAGTGTATGATCTTTTAGGATATCTTGCACCACTGACTCCTTCAGTCAAATTCATCCTCCAGGAGTTGTGCAGAATAAAACCATGACTGGGATGATGAGAGTCCCAAAGTTCTTGAGCAAAGATGGATTGAATGGATTATGGAGTTGGATCAGCTGAGTAGGGGTGAGCGGGGCACAACCTAACGCGGGGTTAGTTGTAACACACGTGGTTCAAATATTTCCACACACGCTAGCATAACCAAATTTACTGTATTTACTAGTAGCCATGGCAACACTATGCAGAGAAAAAAGAACGCCAAAATTCAAAAGCATTTTGAAGATATCGCTGAATATTTATTTTACCATAGTAAAAGTACATTTCTGGCTGAAGTAAACTTTTAATTTCAGTTTTTAGTATTCATTTAAAATTAGACAAAACTGCTATTATTTTAATCCCCAATTTGTTATTTATCAGTTTAGATAGTGTGGCGGGGATCCCGAAGCACAATCAGCGTCGCCCTGGCAACTCACAACAAACACCTGGATCTACTCACCACGGACCAATCGTTCATGGACAACGCCCCCATAAAAGCAGTTCGCTTACCACAGACAGATGAGAAACTATCTCCGATGAGGTTGAAGCTTACCTGCTCTCTGCTCTCGTTTCCCCTGCAGATTCTTCGTGAACGATTGGTCGCCGACACTTCCTGGACACAGCCACCGCAACGATCTCACTCCCAGCACTTACCTGCTTGTTTGCACCTTCCCGGAAAACCTGCACGACGAAGACTTCACCTCTCACCGAGCACCGACGCACATTCATCTGCCTTACCACCATTACACTTAAGTCTGTCAATAAACTCACCCTCCGGGGCTCACCAAACAGTCTTGTCTTGTCGTGCTGTTCCGCCCGGCCACAAGGTGGTGGAGAATGCGGGCAAGTTTACGGGCCTGAGAACGCAGACGAGCAAGACTAACTGTTTGTTTACACCGCCATCTTGCCCCCATTCACTTCCGGTTCTTTTTGTTTCAGGGCGCGCCGCTCCCCGTGATCATGGAAGAACTGGTAAAACAACTCCGGCGCCACTCGACTGCTACCCAAGCTGACCGCAGATGATGATATTGAGGCTTACCTCAAGATGTTTGAGTCTGTCACTCGCACAGAGGGTTGGGCGAGAGGAAATGGGCTGCGGCACCGCTGCTTTCTGGTGAGGCCCAACGGGCGTATTTTTCACTGCCAGCAGCGTCACAAAATAATTATAATGAATTAAAAAGAGAAATTCTAGGGCGTTTGGGGCTTTCAGCAGTCACGGCCGCCCAGCGCTTTCTTGACTGGGAATTTAAAGCGCGGCTGCCAATTCGCACCCAAGCGGCCGATCTGATGCGGTTAGCTGAGCATTGGTTGTTAGAAGACTCACCATCTCCTGCTCAAGTTGCAGAACGGGTAGTAGTCGACCGGATGCTGAGAGAGCTTCCGCGTTCGATGAGGCAGGCCGCCGGTATGAAGGGTCCGAGGACCATCGCGGAACTAATTGATGCTGTGGAGCTGGCGGACGCTACCTACCACCGGGAGGCCGGGGAGCGAGCGCCGCCTTTCCCCCGGAGGGTGAACCAGGAGCGATGCACGCCAGAGGCGCCACCCCGAGCAGTATGCAGACCGCCTAGTCCCCGTGACGAGCCGATGCCCACCGATCCACCGTCACCAACCCCCAAAGCTTGGATGGCCGGCTGTGTGGTGCATCAAGAGACCCCGAAAGGGGCCCCCACAACCTCTGTGGTGATTCGCGGATGACGGTATCAAGCCCTCTTGGACTCGGGAAGTTCGGTCTCACTCGCCAGGCCCGGGCCCCTGGAACCCCAGCCAGCCCCTAAGTCTACCATGCCCATCACGTGTGTCCACGGCGACACCCGCCAGATACCTACCAAGTTACTTACCTTTCACAAGGACGGAAAAGCCTGGACCCTGGAGGTTGGGGTCTTAAACGACCTACCTGTTCCGCTGCTGTTGGGCCGTGACTGGCCGGGGTTGGAGGCTGCCCTCACCGAAGCTGCCGGGTCCTCTCGTCCTCGTCACCACCGGCATCGGCCGCCGTCGCGTAATACTAACCTCTTCCACAATGTCTTCCAGCAGGTTACAGGAGGGGGAGATTTTGGAAGGGCCCAAAAAGAGGACGACCGACTGAAGCACTGCTGGCGGCAGGTCTGCATCCTCGAGGGAAAGGAAGTCCTCCCTGCACCTCATCCTCTCCCATACTTCGTCGTCCAGAACGGTCTGTTATACTGCATCGCGGAGCGACGGGGGGAGGTTAAGCACCTGCTGGTGGTCCCGAAGACCAAGACAGAGCTGGTCCTGGAGTTGGCCCATTCGCACCCCATGGCTGGTCATTTGGGAGCCCAAAACACGACGCAACGGATTCGGGACCGATTCCACTGGCCTGGCCTGGCCTGGCCTGGAGGCCGAGGTGAGAAGGTTCTGCCAGGCCTGCCCTACGTGCCAGCGCACGTCGCCCAGGAAACCTCCCCCCAGCCCGCTGATACCATTACCCATCATCGGGGTGCCCTTTGAGCGGATCGGGATGGATATCGTGGGGCCGTTGCCGAGGTCTGGTCAGGGACACGAGCACATTCTGGTCATCGTGGACTATGCCACCCGGTACCCGGAAGCAGTCCCCCTCCGCCAAGCCACCACCAAAGCCATCGCACGCGAGCTGTTCCTGCTCTCCAGCCGGGTGGGTCTACCGTCGGAGATACTGACCGACCAGGGAACCCCCTTTATGTCCCGGCTAATGGCTGACCTCTGCCGGCTGCTGAAGATCAAACAAGTGAGGACTTCGGTCTACCACCCTCAGACCGACGGGCTCGTCGAGAGGTTTAACCAGACCCTGAAGCAGATGTTGCGACGGGTGGCCGCCGAAGACAAAAAGGACTGGGATCTGCTGCTGCCGTATGTGCTGTTCGGCATCCGGGAGGTTCCTCAGGCCTCCACAGGGTTCACTCCATTCGAGCTCCTCTTCGGCCGGCAGCCCCGTGGCCTCCTCGACGTAGCCCGAGAAGCCTGGGAGCAGCAGCCGGCAGTGTACCGGACCGTCGTGGAGCACGTCCGGGACATGAGGGACAAGATCGACCGGGTCATGCTGTTAGTCCGGGAACACCTGGTGAAGTCCCAACAGGCCTGGGGATAGGGTGATGGTCCTGGTCCCCAACGCGGCCTGCAAAATCCTCGCCCAGTGGCAGGGGCCATACACCATCGAGGAACGAGGAGGCCCGGTTAACTACCGGGTAAGACAACCCGGCCGTAGAAGAGTGAATCAACTGTATCACATTAACCTATTGAAGAAGTGGGTCGGGGACCGGGACCAAGTAGCCGCCCTCGCCTCCCAAGACCCCGCGGTTGTAGATGTCAACTCCAACCTGTCAGCCACACGGAAGACGGAGCTGCGACACCTGGTCGGTCAGTTCCTGGACGTCTTCTCCGACAGCCCCGGCCGGACTAATGTCCTGGCACACGACATCTGCACCCCTCCTGGCGTCATCGTCCGGCAACGGCCCTATCGAGTTCCCGAGGCCCGCCTGCAGGCTATAGAGGAGGAAATCCAGAAAATGCTCAAGCTGGGGGTAATAGAGCCATCACGGAGCCCGTGGTCCAGCCCGATTGTCCTGGTCCCGAAGCCCGACGGCACTCTGCGGTTTTGTAATGACTACTGACGCCTGAACGAAATCTCCGACTTCGACAGCTACCCCATGCCCCGAGTGGATGAGCTCCTGGAGCGGTTGGGGAGGGCTCGGTACATCACAACGCTCGACCTCACCAAAGGCTACTGGCAAGTCCCCCTCTCAGCTGACGCCAAGCCCAAGACGGCCTTCTCTACGCCCTCGGGGCACTGGCAGTACCGGGTTCTCCCCTTCGGCCTGCATGGGGCCCCCGCAACATTTCAACGTCTGATGGATGTGATCCTTCGTCCCCATCAAGCATACGCCGCCGCGTACCTCGACGATGTCGTCATCCACTCGAAGGCGTGGGAGGACCACCTGGAGCGGCTCCGCAGGGTGCTGTTGGAGCTTCGCCAGGCTGGACTAACCGCCAACCCCCGCAAGTGCCACCTAGCCATGAACGAAGGCAGGTACCTGGGCTTTAAGGTGGGAAGAGGACTCATTTGGCC
This sequence comes from Garra rufa, assembly GCF_049309525.1. Classification (NCBI taxonomy): domain Eukaryota; kingdom Metazoa; phylum Chordata; class Actinopteri; order Cypriniformes; family Cyprinidae; genus Garra; species Garra rufa. The sequence goes on along the minus strand of NC_133384.1, from coordinate 706,808 downwards.
CCAGGAGGATAAGGTCAAGGCCATCATGGACGCCCCAAAGCCGTCCACCAAGTCTCAGGTACGTGCCTTCTTGGGGTTGGCGGGTTATTATCTGTGCTTTATCCCCGGCTTTTCCTCTATAGCGGCCCCCCTGACAGACCTGACCAGGAAGGGACAACCGGAACGGATCCGCTGGTCTGGGGAAGCCGAGGAGGCCTTCCGGCGCATCAAGAGGGCCTTAACCACCGAGCCCGTCCTACGTGCCCCAGACTTCAATTAGAACTTTCATTTACTTCCTGCTCCAGACGGATGCCTCCGACACGGGATTGGGGGCCGTGCTCTCCCAGGTCCAGGAGGGAGAGGAGCATCCGATCGTGTACATCAGCCGGAAGCTGTCCAAGGCCGAGCGCAACTACGCAGCTGTTGAGAAGGAAGCTCTCGCCATCAAGTGGGCAGTCCTGGAGCTGAGGTACTATCTGCTGGGCCGCCATTTTACTTTGTTCACAGATCACGCACCGTTACAATGGATGGCCCGGGCTAAAGATACCAACGCCCGGGTCACGAGGTGGTTCCTCTCGCTCCAGGACTTCCACTTCGATGTGCGCCACCGGGCCGGATCCAGCAACTCCAACGCCGACGGACTCTCTCGGTCTTGGGCAGCATATGCAGGTCTGTCAGGGGTCATTCCCCTCCCACCCCCTGTCTCCCCTTTTTTTCTGCCACCAGGACCAGGACGTCACTTGGGGGGGGGGGGGGGGGAATGTGGCGGGGATCCCGAAGCACAATCATCGTCGCCCTGGCAACTCACAACGAACACCTGGATCCACTCACCACGGACCAATCGTTCACAGACAACGCCCCCATAAAAGCAGTTCGCTTACCACAGACAGATGAGAAACTATCTCCGATGAGGTTGAAGCTTACCTGCTCACTGCTCTCGTTTCCCCCGCAGATTCGCTGTGAACAATTGGCCGCCATCACTTCCTGGACACAGCCACCGCAGCGATCTCACTCCCAGCACTTACCTGCTTGTTTGCACCTTCCCGGGAAACCTGCACGACGAAGACTTCACCTCTCACCGAGCACCGACGCACATTCATCTGCCTTACCACCATTACACTTAAGTCTGTCAATAAACTCACCCTCCGGGGCTCACCAAACAGTCTTGTCTTGTCGTGCTGTTCCCCGCCTGGCCACAATAGTTTATTAATGCTTCGCAAACCAGCAGAAGACAGTAACCTGTTTTAAACTCCAGTGGCGCAGATGGGGAACGTTGTAACACTGTGTTACAATATGCCCCGCTGTTATTAAACTATGATATTCTGTGACATTAGCGGTGCAATTTACACTATTTACTTCTAAGGATTTTGATAAGAAACCACAAGAAACAGGTGAATAAAGGCTGACAATCAATGTTTAATGTTCAGAAGTTATTATTTCAAGAAAGGTAAAGCATTTTGGCTCGTTTATTTGTGTCGTGTTCTATGAGAGCTGTGTGTGGAGGGAGGGGAGTGTTTTTCTGAATGTCTAAATGTGTTTCATTTATTTGTCCACATTGTTTTGAACTACTGTACAGCTGTGTGTTGCAATTCAGGGCCGTTCCAAGCATTGTTGCGATGTGTTCATTGTCAAACTCCAAAATTAGATCATTTTTATTTTTTTTAAAAAAACATCATTACTTCATTTGAAAAGTTAACACATGTATTTTACTGACAAAATATTTTATTTGTTGTGTATATTTTTTTCATTCGATCAGATAACATTTTAAGATGTCATAGTGTCGTGTTACAACGTGCCCCTCAGATGTTACAATGTACCCCACCTACGGGGCATGTTGTCACGTTTCACTTCCTTTCTTTTGAGGTAAATAACGAAAAACGTATACACTGCAAATATGAAACAAAGCGATATATTTGTACTAGACAAGTGTGAAAATAATGTGGATTAAAATTGTACTCTGAACCCCAAGTGGATTTACATAAACCACGAAATTCAAAAAGTGTTAGGTTGTGCCCCGCTTTCCCCTACTTTCAATGTTGACAGATGTCTAAAAACCAAATTATTTTGAACAAACTATTAGTGTTCAAAATAACTACTACACCATTTCTCAGATGCCAGTGGAAGTGGCTATGGATCTGCGACCTACCTAAGACGGCTGAATTTTAACAATAGTGTTCACATCTCCTTTTTGCTTGGCAAAGCCAGGGTGACATTCCTAAAACAGCGGGAAAATTCCTGTTTTGGACTGATGCATGACTGAGTGCATCTGTCCTAAACTACATAAGGACCGAGAACAAGAGATTCCGTACCTTTGTGGCAAATAGAGTTTCTGGAATCAGAGAAGCTTTAGAGGTGATGCAGTGGAGGTATATTCATACTTTACAATACCATGCATATGATGCATCAAGGGGATTGACTGTACAGAAGCTTATAACCAGTATGAGATGGATAAATGGACCAGAGTTTCTGAGAGAACAAGTTTCAAAGTGGTCAAAAGACATTGTTGATGCAAACATTTCTGATGATGACCCAGAACTCAAGAAGGAGCTCTCAACAAATGTTGTAAGAGTTGTGGACACCAATAATGCAACCCATAGGCTGATCCATTGATTCTCTGATTGGAAATGGCTCAACAAAAAGTTGCAACAAGCCAAAGCTTCATTTGGAGGACAGTGCTTGGTTACAGTTGACCTTTCTGATGCAGAAAAGGCTATCATCACATTCTGTCAGTGGGAGTTTCAGCATGGAAATTTCATTGTAAAATCTGGAGAATCTGAAGTCGGAAAGACGGTGCTAAGAATCGATGGGAGGTAATGCAGAGCTGCTATGCCTGAAGGGAAGCATCCTGTTATTGAAAGACCAGCATGTTTCCAAGTTGATTCTGAGGCATATTCATGTACAAAGTGACCACAGTGGAAGAAAATATATGCCCTCTATTTTAAGAAAAAAATACTGGATCGCCCATGCTAATGCGACAGCCAGAAAAATAATTTCAAACTGTACCTTTTTCAGATGGCACAAAGGTAAGCTAGGTAAGCAAAGAATGACTGACTTGCAGATTTACCTTCATTTACAAACGTTGGAGTAGATTATTTTGGCCCAATTGATGTAAAGTAAGGGGTTGCGCTTGTGTGAAACTCTTTGGTGTATTTTTTTTCTCACATGCATGGCTAACAGGGCAGTTCATTTAGATGTTCCATACTGGTTGGACACTGATTCTTGCATTAATGGTTTGCGACGATTCATTTGCAAAAGAGGACAGGTTTGTCATTTGAAGAGTTGAATTAAAATAAAATTAAAACTTTTTGGCACACAAAGGAATTAAATGGAGTTTTAATCCACATCCAGCTTCGCATCATGGTGGAGCATGGGAGTGCCTCATTAGAATGGTGAGAAAGGTATTGTCTTCAGTCCTAACTCAACAAACGCTAGATGATAAAGGATTACACACCGTTCTGTCTGAAGCTGAGGCAATTCTCAATGATAGACCCATCACCAAAAGGTCTACAGATCCCAATGATCTTGAACCACTTACCCCAAATCATCTTCTCACAATGAAGAGAAAACCAGTCTATCCTCCTTGGCTTTTTGAGATATCAGATCAGTATTTAAGGAGGTGGAAGCAAGTTCAATACCTCTCAAATCTACAAAAAAGACAAAAATGTACCAAAGAGAGATGAATCCATCTAGAAAGAAAACAGCAGTATGTAGCTGCAGTATGTCTTAAATACTCACAGCACCGTATCGGCATATGTACTGTATTGGCAATAGCAAGTTCCTGCACTTGTTGTAATCTGCAACAACAGCAATAACCAACCAGCAGCAGCAACAAATAAGCAGCGCAGCAGATCTAGTCCAAGCCCAAATACATTAACATTGTCATATCCATTACTATGCTTATCTTCCGAGAGTTGTCAAAATTGAAATTACTGAAAGTTAAGTGTCTTTATGACACCAGCTTGGCAAGGGCACTTCTCCTGGATGTAGGATCTCAGCGCGAATCAGACAATTCAGGAGATTCGATTAGAAGTTAAAACACTTCTACAGACTCAAATTCCACAAGAGGCCCCGTCATAAATCTGACGTTTGATACCCTGGCGCCAGCCAGCTCGAAGCAACCATTTAAACTAGAAGCTTAAAACTAGGAACTTGCAACATTAACACAAAAGGACCGTTGTTGACAATCACAAATTTGGGGCAAATAACCAAGATTAATGGTCAAAGAAATGCACATCATGAACATCACATGAGTAAAGTCATTAGCGGTATTGGTTGGTGGGCTCCCCCACACAGAGGACAGAGCCTGAAATTGCTTCTATTCTTGACCTCTTTGTTCCTCACAGAACACATCCTTATGGTCACAGTATGGCAAAGGAAACTGCCTTTCCATATATATACACCTATAATGTGCTAAAGAACTTAGGAGCAACTCATCATTTCTATGTATAACTTCCTATCATATATGTAACTCACACATTTGTCTATTATGTTTTAATCACTCATTGTGTATGTCCCTTTTGATAACTATTGAATAGTTTAATGGTTTATATTGGTGTTTGATATGCATGGTCTTGAAATTGCATTCTTGAAACGTTTCTATAATTAAATTCTTTGTAAAATGTATTTTAGTCTTGTTATCGAAATCATGTCCAAATTTAACTTTGCCAAGAGCGGGAAAGTTGGGACCACGGGATTGATAAGATAACATTGTGATTTATGGTTGGGGAGGAGAAACCAGCAGTACCCCGACTTAGGACAATGTTCTAATTGGTCACGACACCATTTGGGATGTGTCCAAAAGCTGAGTTTAAAAACTCAGGACACCATTCAAAGCTCGCTCTGACTCTTACGCTCTTACGCCATACCCTTGCTCTCTTACTCTACGGCTGCTTGCCGCCATGTTTCGACGCTGCCTGGCCTGCATGCCAGCTGGTCCTCTAAAGGAAACATGAGGAGATCATTACACTCCTGTCTTTTATTTTAATTCTTTTATTTCTTTCCGTTGAGAGTTTCATGTTCTAGTTAAGTTTTGTGCAAGCCGCGACCGACCCAAACGTCTTCGCTGACCTGAACTTTAACAGCGCACAACTCGCATCCTCAGCCAACACCCAAGACTTCATAAAGGACCACAGAACCAACCAATCAGCAACCTCGGGAAAGCCCTTTTTGGAACGAGCGACAAAAGGAATTCCCTCAACACAAGGCAACGCAAGTACAACCTCCAGATTCGACTGAACTGGTGCACTTGATATAAAGTCTAATAACCTCTTTGAGAGACTCAATACGAGGGTTAATTAAGTGATTGATGGTTGCTCAGGTCTAAGCAATTGCACATATTGCTATAAACTTGGGACTTCATATTTTCATTCCTTTAAACTCATTCTTTCCTCACTTTCTCTTTCTGCAACCTGTGTGAATGTGTGTGTTTATGTTAGATTAGTTTGTATGTGTTAGGTTTATCCAATAAAATCATATTTTTATTAGAAAGATAAGTATCTTGTGTTTTGTGCTTACAAGTTAATGTCTTAAACTGCCGATTTTGCTACTGTGCTAATATATAGTGTTTTCACTATATTCTGGATAGTAATATCCATTGCAGAGTTTCTGTAAAACGGCTTGTTTAATGAATCACGGGTCGACTCTGAAGAGCCGTAAAACAGCGATTCTGTTCAAATTCCCTATTGAATCATGTTCGATTCCCTTTGAGCTAAATTAAATGTAATTAATCCCTTACATTTTGGTGGAGAACGGCGAGTAGTTTAATCTAAATTGTGAGCACAACCAAGTTATTTAATATTTTGCCATACGTGTGGTATGGCCACAGCCATATCACCCTGCAGCCCAAGATCGGTTGCTCACTGAAGCTAAGCAGGCCTGAGCCTGGTCAGTACCTGGATGGGAGACCTCCTGGGAAAACGTCTAGGTTACGAAGGTAACCCTCGTTCCCCGAAGGAGGGAACGGAGACGTTACATTGGGATCTCGCTTGAGAGACCGATCACCTCTGAGCCTTATTAAAAAGGCCAATTGAAAATTGGCGAGTGGACGTGCGCGCCGGCCACGCCCCCGTACATACGGGTATATAAGATGGCTGCGCGCACCACTCAGTCAGGCTTTTGCTGAAGAGCCGGGAGAGCCCGGCGTCAGCGCGACGCCAGGGGCGTGGCAGGGGAATGTAACGTCTCCGTTCCCTCCTTCGGGGAACGAGGGTTACCTTCGTAACCTAGACGTTACCCCTTCAGTCGAATCACTTCGACGTTACATTGGGAACTTAGACCCATGGAAAAGGCCACGACCCTGACACCGCGTTACGCACAACGCCACGTGCCGGCAGGTCTTCCCAGACGTGTCCGCAGGCGGTCATTGAACGTAACCTTCCCAACGCCCCGAGGCCCCTTTTTTATAAGGGGGGCCTGCAGGGATGCCAGTTGTACTGAAGCATGGGTTGGGGGGGCGGAGCACATGGAATTTGTGCATGTGGAAATGAGAATAATTCAATATATCCATAAGGCTTCTTAGGGATACACGAGGGAAACAGCGGTCTCCTCCGCTGGAAAATATTGGAAAGTATAGCCACAACCTGCGGGGCGAAGGAGACCCAGGCAGGATCACAGCCAAGGACTACTCCGCATCTAGCCCTGACTGCGGGGCATGGAGGACCCAGGTTCGCCGGAGGGAACATTCTGGGAGATAGCGCACGGATCCACGTTGGAATGGCGCAGCAAGCCGACACCAGCCGTCCCCCCGCTCGCCTGAAGTCTTATGTTAAGACACGGGAGGATACGGCCTCTGCGCGGAGGTAGAAGAACCTAGCGAAGGTATTAGGTGTCGCCCAGCCCGCAGCTCTACAGATATCTGCTAGTGAGGCGCCATGAGCCAACGCATAGGATGAAGCAGCACTCTTAATGGAGTGGGCATGAACACCTAAGGGGCATGGCTCTCCCTGATATAGATAAGAGAGGGAGATGGCATCTACCACCCAATGAGCCACCTCAGTTTGGGGACAGCATTCCCTTTCTGCTGAACCCCAAAGCAGATAAGCTGCTAGGTGCGTCTGAAGTGCCGAGCGATTTCATTTTCACATAGACACAACATCGCAAGGCTGGGTCTGCCTCCTCCAGGGCAGAGCTTGCAGGTTCACCACCTGACCGCGGAAAAGCGTGGTGGGGAACCTTGGGCACAATAGCCGGGCCGGGGTCTCAGGTAGTAACGTGAGAGTCGCCGGGCCCGAATTTCTTGACACACTTTGCTGGCAAGGAAAGCTTGTAGGTCTCCAACCCTCTTAATAGGAGCCAGGGCAGTCAGGAGCGCTGTCTTAATGACAGGACTCGACTGAGGCCCACTGAGCACCTCTGGGGAACCTTTGCTCGTTCAATGGGAGCCAGGGCAGTCAGGAGCGTTTTTCTTGCTCGACTGAGGCCCGAGGCTCCAAGGGAGCGCCCTGCGGCCTGAGAAGGCGACGGGGAAGCTTCCCTACAGAGAAAGTTTGTAGGTCTCCTACCCTCTTGATGGAAGCCAGGGCAATCAGGAGCGCTGTCTAAATGACAGGAATTCTAGCTCGACTGAGGCCAGAGGCTCAAATGGAGCGCCCCGCGGCCCCGAAGGGCGACGTGGGGGGTCCCAAGAGGGTATGAGGCGCGGTCTGGCACCTCTGAGGGACCTCACGACCAGTGGGTGCTTACCTATTTTGCTTCATCTACTGCATGTGATATGCGGCTAAGCGGCGGCATATATTCCGAGAGTCGAGGGGACAGCCTGCGCTCCAACTCTCCTGCAGGAAAGGAAGCACTACTGCAATCGTGTATCTCTGTGCCTCTCAGCGAGAGGAATGCCAGCAGATAGACCTCATCTCAGTGCGTAAGCCAGCCTTTGTCAAGGGAGCTCAGTACCGAGTGATAGTTTGTATCACGGCCTGTGAAAGGCCGGAGAGATCTACGGTGTCAACCCGTGCCCTTACAGGGAGGGACTGCCGCGAGGGGATGGTTACTAAGACCTAAGTCCGGGTGGGCCGTCCTTGCAGCGCAACCTACAGACTTACTCCTCGTCCTCCCTGGACTCGCACAGAATCTGCGCAAGGAGGCTCACTGGGGAAGGGCGTACTTGGGCCCCGGAGGGCAGCTATGTGCCAGAGTTACTCTGGCAATGGGAGGAATCGGGAGGGCGAGCGGATGTGGCTGGGCCTGCCGATATAACTCCAACTAGCTGCGTCACGGGGTGGAGTCGCCATTCTGCAGGTGGGTGGACTGCCGTGGGAACCGGCCGGCTGCACGGTTGAGTTTCCCTGCTTCAAATGAATGGCAAGTAGCAAAATCTGCCACGTCGGACTCCATGGGAGCAGATGGGAGGAGCTGTAAGCCTCTATTGTACATGGCAACCCAACCCGTGGTAAGCCACGGGCTGACTTGTCGGCAGTACTGCGGGAAAACGCCAGTCCGGAGAGAGCCGAGATGCCATGCCCATCATGGGACTCGATCGTGCTGCAGCGGTCTCACATGAAACAGCTTAGCAGCAAGCGGCTAGAGCTGTCATGTGCCCCAGGAGCCTCTGATTTTGAGAGGACCGCTGTATAGTGCCTGATTAGCTCAGGGACTACAGCACTAACTGCGCGCTCTTGGTAGCAAGGCGGGCCGTCTTGTGGACCGAGTCGGGCTCCCGACCGAGGAAAAGGATTCCCTCGGTTGGCCTGAAGGACCAGATGGCGGGGGTGCCGAGGCACCAGGTCCCTGTATTCGCAAAACGGAACTCACGAGTGGGCTGGTAAAGCACCAGTCGAAGAGACGGTTGAAGACGCGAATTCCTGTCTGCCGAACCTGCCGACCTGGGGGACCGCCACGTACCCCTAGCCTGCCCCGCCATGGAGAGTGGCGAGGGGAGAGGAGCTGGAGTGCGCTTCAAATGAATAGGGCGCCATCGATTTTGTCAGCTCCTCATGCATATCCGGTCAGAACGGGACCGGGGGGGAGCGCGGCGCTGCCGCCGGTGCCCCCCCCAGGAACCAGTCGTCCAGCCTAGAAGGATCGGCCGGAGGCCCCTGAGGAACCTTCAAACCGATCCCCCCCGGCTGCCCGGAGAAGCATAGCCGACAGTTCAACATCAACCTCCGGGGGGGCAGCGACCACGGGTGGGTGCCGCGCCACGGGAAGAGATGTGTCACCGTCTGACTCTCCCTCTGATGCTGTGACAGACATCTCATCCTCTGCAGGAGCACCGAAGGAGACGCTCAGCCCGCCAGGCGGGGAAGCGTCTGCTGCGGAAACTCAACGGGACCGCGCTGAGATAGAGAGGTCCGCAGGGCTTTTTGAGCCGGCGGAAGGCTGTCTATCGTAATTTGAATGTCCCCCCCCGCGCCCCACCGCGGTGGGCGAAGAGCATAGGCGGCTCAACGGCTGACCACAGGAGGGAGGCGGGGGGAGCCAGCTCGCGAACGAGCGGCGGGACTTCAGCGTGGTCATGGTCATGCTTTCACCGCATGAACCATTCATGAGCACCACCCCAGCGTGCTCAAAGCCTAAACACGTGAGGCAGCGCTCATGTCCGTTCGCTGAGGAGAGGAAACTACCACATCCAGAAACGCACGGCCGAAAAGACGTCCTGAAAAGAACGTCTAAAACGGCCGCTAGAAATTGCTCTTTTGTGATCCCGGTTTGCCCAGGGAGGGGCCGCGGGGCAATGCACTCGCCGGGGCTGCTCGCTGGAATGCAAAAAGGCTTTATATGGCCGTGAAAACGCCCGCCCGCGGGATCGCGCTGGCGGCTGCCAAACAATGCTCTTTCTGTGAAACACTCTTTTAGTTATGGCAGCGCAGCAGCAGGAGGGAGCATGAACTCTGAAGAACTCTTCTCAGCTGTTTAGAGGCTCGACACATCGGCTCTGAAAGCAAAAGTCTGACTGAGTGGTGCGCGCAGCCATCTTATATACCCGTATGTACGGGGCGTGGCCGGCGCGCACGTCCACTCGCCAATTTTCAATTGGCCTTTTTAATAAGGCTCAGAGGTGATCGGTCTCTCAAGCGAGATCCCAATGTAACGTCGAAGTGATTCGACTGAAGGGGTAACTAGGTTGCTGTTGGAAGAGGTGTTAGTGAGGCCAGCAGGGGGTGCTCACCCTATGGTCTATGTGGGTCCTAATGCCCCAGTATAGTGATGGGGACACTATACTGTAAAAAGCACCGTCCTTTGGATGAGACGTTAAACCGAGGTCCTGACTCTCTGTGGTCACAAAAAATCCCATGGCACTTCTCGTAAAGAGTAGGGGTGTAACCCTGGTGTCCTGGCCAAATTCCCTCCACTGGCCCTAGTCAATCATGGCCTCCTAATAATCCCCTTCCTTTAAATTGGCTATATCACTCTCTCCTCTCCACCTGTAGCTGGTGTGTGGTGAGCGCACTGGCGCCGTTGTACTGTGGCTGCCATCGCATCATCCAAGTGGATGCTGCACACTGGTGGTGGTTAAGGAGAGATCCCCCATATGATTGTAAAGCGCTTTGGGTGTACGGAAATACACAATGAAAGCGCTATACAAATGCATCATTCATTCATTCATTCATTCATTCATTTTCTATTTCTGCGGATGAAAGCTTCTGAGTCTAGACTGTACGTGTGTGTGTGTGTGTGTGACGTAAGCAGCGCGTTGCCGCCTGAATGAATGAAAGCTAGAGTGAGTGCAGTGGGCAGTAACTCGAGATCTTCTCTACTTTTAAACTGTTGTAAGTTAGTTTAAAGTTAAGGTCTGAGATTGTACAATAAGGTCGAAATTGAGCGTGTCCCTCATTTTCTGTAATGCCTTATTTATAGTTGAATTAATGTCATTGCGTGTTCCAGTGCCATTCAATTGCTATACTCCCGGCCAGGGAATCTCAGTCACCGTTAGCTGAACGGAACTAAACTGCAGTAATTAAACGGGAAAATAAATCGACAAAAGGAATAGTTTGAGCGTGTTCCTCAATCTATTTTAAAGGCCTTATTATTCATAGTTTAATTGTCAATGCGTGTTCCATTGTCAAAGCAACTATGTTATTTGACTCCCTTGGTTAAACATTAGAAATAATGCTTGCCTGTTTGTCTGTTCACTAAGTGAAACAGAGTGTTTTAAAATCTTGATCAAGTAAAGTTTAACTTTGAACCAACAGCGAATAAAACCTGTTGTGTTGTGTTTACGTGCTCAGAGAAACTGGCACGGAGATTTACGATCCGCCGAGATCGTTATTATTTTTGTTTCCTCATTTGCAGCACCAAGCTGCCACTTAAATAAAGTTTAAATCCAACTCTGAATGAACTAAGAGTTTAAAGCGCCACATCGCAAAACCAACTAGAAGTGGTGTTGTTATTTGTACAGTGTTGAAATGCGCCGTCATTTCATGTAACATGCTTAACTGAACTTGCAATGTAATGATTCATGTGCTTAGCCCACTACTGTTTGTTTTAGTTGCCGTAGTTACGATGGTGACTCGGAAGTCTTAACCTACTTCCGGAGAAACTCTGAACTGCGCACGCGCAGCACATTGACGTCATACTATAAACAAACTCTACGGTGTTGCTAAGCTAACGAAACTGTTGCTTTTACATTGAAGTCTATGCTAAAGATTAGCCTCAAAGGTTAGCAGTTAGCATTAACATCCAGTGGTTGAATACAGTGTGTGTGGGCAAAGCTAAAGTGATTTAACCCTTTAAACCTCTGAACTAATACACCTGTTGGTCTATTTTTCTGTCTTATTTCTCAATTTTCTAACGTTACCACTTTATATGCATTTTACTAGAAAGGGGAATATTACTTCACAATTATTAATTGTGGCAAATTCAAATTTAATTCAAGCATTACATTTATTTGGAATCATTTGAATTTCCTCATCTGGTCATTTCATATGATCATTATTTTTAGTATTCTCTCATTTAGGTCAATTATTTTAGGTACTAATAAGCCTTGAACTTTGAAAGTTAAGGTTAACTTATTTTACCTAATTGATTTGTTACCCCTATCAACAGATTCTATTCAGAATCACACTTACTCATTACTTCATTGCGTTTTTACCCCTATTTCTTCCTTTCTTGGTTATACAACTAACCTCCATTTTTATTTATTTACCTTTTTATATCCTCCTGCATTTAATTTCATTTTGATTACTTTGCCGTTTATTACTTTTAATTTCACTTTACTTTACCTTTCTCCTTTACCTCCTTGTATCCTAGCTTGGGAACGACACACCTGAGCCTTAATAGGAGACATTGTTATCGCTCGCTACGAGTTCAAATAAATTAGAAAGACAACTCTCTTTCACTCAAATTTTATTGTTGTTTTATTGGTTATGCAGCAACTATAAACAACGCTCTACACGTAGTTGGGCATAACAGCCACGCAGCCTGTAAATGGACCCGATCCACTCAATTTACTGAGTCTCCTTCCCTTCCCTTCTACTCAAGTCTCTCCTGCTCTCTTCCTTCTTTACTCCTCACATCTGCAGGGACCTGTAAGAACCATCAATCGATTCTAAGTGAATGAAATGCAAAATCTTGTCAAAGAACAGTAATCATCCTTATGAATTTGATTGTAATCAAACCCTCCTTCGTTCTTCCTAACCTCCCTGAATTTGAAAACACATTCCAAATTTTTGCATCTCATCCCATACTGAGATCAATTATTAGAGATAAGTGTTGAACACCCTCCTTGGTAAAAGGTCCAACTGTAAGGTGTTCGGTGTCAATCCTGTCAGACTAAGAAAAGAGATACCAGCATTATTATTATATTCTCACGTCTCAAACAGAGATATAATAATATTGTTTACCTTTTGACAAAATCTTGGTAAAATTCCTCCCATTGGAAAAGGGAATTGTTTTATTTCACTGAATTGTTTTCACCTTTTTCTCTTTTTTCCTCTTCCTCATTAGAGTGACAAAGTCTTCACATCCCTAGTCTACCTAGACACCCTGAGACCAACACTATCATCACCACACTTCATTAGGGGTTCACAATCACTGAAACAACACTTAGTTGTCCCATCACACATAGGCTTCTACCTCACACAGATCTGTGTCAGTCTCCCTTCTCCTCAGCGTGCCAACATGCCACAGACTGCAGACCCCCTTGCCCACGGGGAAGATGTGAACACTTGGCTGAGAGGCATGACGGACAGCCTCACCCCCAAGACCTTTGAACTGTTATTATTCTTAATGAGAAGGTTCCTGACACAAGATTCAAGCCAGAACAACAACCACGAGGAGCTAGTCAAAATCACCAGCTCCCTAAGCTATGCCTTCACAACCCAGCTGAAACTGAGCGACAAGCACATCACCCATCTCCAAGAGGAGCTGTCGCGTGCTCAACGCCGCATAGACAAGCTGGAAGTGAAAGTTCAAGATCAACTCAAAGCACCCAATGAGAGGGAGCAGGAAACAACAGAACAAGTTAAAAAGCTCCAAGCAGCCCTGGCAACAGCTCAACTTGACCAGCAACAAGCAAAGGCTGCCCAGAGAGACCTGGTAAACAGACTCCAGTATGCCGAACAGCTACTAGAGAAAGCCAAGAAAGACATCAGCAACAAGAATGCTGAAATCAGTGCCTTAGAAAACCACCTTGAAAGGTACAGCACTGAAATAGACAATCTGACCCGACATCTACATGATACCAATGATGAGCTCTACACAGTCAGAAAAGAACTCAAATATGTTTATGAGCTGAAACAAGGGCCAAATACAGAAAAGCATATCTCAGCCTCACCACTGCTGAGCAGAGCTAAGTCTCACATCCAAGAATTGGCATCCAACGAAAGACGCGAAGGGCCACCACCCGAAACCTTGCTGGCCTTCGCCACACAACTCTTTCCTGTCACTGAAAGCAGAGACCCCATCCAAGCAGACCTTGGAGCTGCACCTGGGTTGACCATCAAAGACCTCAACAAGCTGTCTAAAAGCATCAGCCAGTTTGACCTGAACTCCAAAGAGGGCCACGACATCCAGGCCCACCTGCAAGATATTAATTTTCATTTAGAAATGAGACCTCATGTGACTGACAGAGACAGGTTGTACCTCCTAAGAGCAACGTCAAGTGTCGAGGTACGAAACTTCATAGATCGACAACTCAGTCACACAAAGTCAAACTACCAGCTACTTTGTGAGGTCCTGAGCAAAGAGTTTACAGACCCTGAGTCTGAATATGGACTGTTAACTGCCTTGGAGACCAAACAAAGTCGACAAGAGAAGCCTACTGTAACCGGCTCTGAAAAGCCTACTTTGGTGCACACAACAAACCTGACCTTGAAGAAGAGGTGAACTTCAAAAGCCTTTTCCTGAAAAATCTGCACCCTGGAGTCAGTCGTCATCTCGGCGTCATGGCCTGTCCGCGCTCCATGACCATCCAACAGTTGCGTGACCTAACACAGAAGGCCTACACCAAGCAAAAGTTGGCCTCAAAGAAAGGTAACAAAACATCCACACTCTTGAACTCTGTCACCAAAGACTCAAGCCATGCACTGGACGACACCCAGTGGCATCACAACACCCGAGTCTTCCATCAAGAGCAAAGAGAACGTGAGCCCCATGTCCACAACAGCTACCAGCCCAACCGCTGGGAAAAGCCATGGGACCAGCCACACTTCTCAAGAAACCCAAAAGAAAGGATCAGCTGGAAACCTAACTGGACGTGCAAAGCCAAACGACCGGCTTGTCCAACAGCAACTAGAGTGGGTAAGCAAAGACAAAACCCACATCAGCACCACTCAGACACCCACAGTGCTAAGTCTGCACAAGAACAAGACTGTTCACCCTCAGAAGAACAAGTCATGAAACAACTGAAAGAGTTCCTTGAAAACCAGCTAACCATGAATGACTAGAAACCGAAGTCCGACGGAAAGGAAGGCCGACGATCACCTGGTACGTCACCATCTCAGAGATTACAAGCACCTGTTCAACAACCACCCAGAACGAACAAGTCTCTTTGGTACCTCAAGACGAAAACTCTGAGGTACCAAAGAACATCACCTCAGTCACCCATCACTTACAAAGAAACTGTCAAATGAACTTCAACTCCATGAACCACATTCATGTCTGTGCAACAGCAACCACTAAAGCACAGAAGGTCAGAAAGTCTGCCACAACCAGAAGGCATCACAAGTGAAATGCAACATAGGAGACAAAGTTTTGCACCCCAGCTTCACACAGCCATGCCAAACTACCTCCGACTCTCCGCTAAAGAACTTCCTGCCTTGCTGGACTGACCCCCATCTGAACACACCCTCATCCAAGCCAAGGATGCAGAGGGCATCTTCACTGACCCACAAGAAAAGGGGGGAGCCAAAACAGACCGAAACAGATCTGACCATACATACACTACACAATTAACACTCACAACATTACGTACACCCAGAGGTAACCACACCTATTGATAACACATTCGACAAACATATTCTTCCCACGAGTAGAATATTCAAATCTTAGCTTAACATAGTTTTACATCCACCAGGAAGGAACATGCATCTATCCTCACCCGAGGTAGAACACCTGACACTATGTTAACCCCCTGGGGTCCAAACACGCGTATACGCGTTTTGTGGCAGTTTCCCAAAAGGAACTTCAATTACTCGGTCATCTCTGATTGTACAGATAAAAGCAGTACATCAATCGAATCTGTAAAGGGTCTACTTTTATTTGTATATACTCACAAAACCAAAAAAATATTGTGATTTTACAAAATAAAGAAAACAAAAAGGGTGTGCTGTCTGCCGCGTTGATCTCCGTGATCTTCATTCAGAAACGCGTCATTAAAATAGACTATAACTCAGCCAATACACAACACAGAGACATGAGCAATATGTCTAGAGAAAGCTTGATATCTATACTTTCAAATAAAGTAATGTTTATTGAAATCAAATATTCTGTGATAAAGAAATCCGTATGAAACCAACACGATGTCCAGTCTCTCTTGTCTGCTTCATTAGTTTTAATTAGATCACGCCCAAGAGCGATTCGATCTTTTCATATTCAAATCGTCCACGTGAGGGCGCCGCGCCAAAAGTAGACGCCCATATCACAGTAAACAAAGGAGAAAGCAGTTTCTTTTCTTTCAAGTTAGTTCTTTCTGGAAGAAGACGGGCTGTCAGGAATAAAACTTACTTCAGAAGATGAACATTAAATGAGACATGGCGTGAACCAGCAGATGAGATATTTACACAAGTAAGTTTTTTTCTTTTATATTTGTAAGTTGTTACTGTGACAGAATGTGCACACATTTTACCAGTTAAGACTTTTTGCCAACTGTATTTCCTGACTACAGCAAGTGAAACATTATAAAGTATGTTTCATTTCACTGCATCTAAATGTCTCATGATGACAGGATGTTTCAACTTTGGTCGAAAAACGCGCTGGCGCATTTGAGGCACGCTTTTGTAATAACTCCGAAAAGAATGTAAAATTCTCCGTCAGTTTTGATCGTACAAATACAACCAATACATCATTCGAAACTGTAGAGGGTATATTTTTATTTGTATACACTGTGCTTTTATGAAAATAAGAAAACAGTCAGGGCATGCGCTCTGCCTTCACTGTCTCTGTTATATCTTTTCACAGACACGTAAATGAAACTAACGTGCATGAAACCTAAATCTAAGTGATTACGTGCCTCACAGACATAATGCATTTACTTGTAGAAAGCTTGAAATGTTTACTTTTTACATAAACCAATTCAAATAAAAAACTACTATTCTCTTTTTAAGTAATCTGTATGAAAGGTAGAAGATGTATGGTTTCTCCTGTATCACTTCATTACAAACCTTACACCTGTATTTATCTCACACTGTTTTATTTGCACCTAACTGTTATACGCCTATGCTATACACTACCAGTCAAAGGTACTTTTTTAAAGAAAAATAATTATCTAATTTTGTGAAATAGGTTTACTATGTAAAAAAAAACTGCTCACTTAAAAAAAAAACAAAAAAAACTTTTAATAATAAAAAGTTTGGCTGGTAGTGTATGTGTTTTCTCCATGTTAGCTCTGTCTTTGTCAGATCATTGTGTTGCTCACATCTACTTGTTTTCTTTGCAGTTTCTGCTGTTCCCCGTTTTCCTGTGTTCAAGTTTCCTGCAAGTGATTTGGATATTGCACCCTCGACATCTTGACTTCTGTGTTGTTTATTACTTTTGTTCCTAATAAAAAGTTTAACTGCACTCACAAGTGAAAGACAAGTTATTTTGTGTGATAGTTAAATATATTCAAAATACGCTTCAAACTAAATATATATTTATTTTGTCCTTTCATTTTTCCTTTATTCTTTCTGTTGTTTCCTCTCAGTCAACATCCGACTGAATGGCTCATTATGCGGCTCATTATGCAGGTCTTTGTCTTCTCAGGTGTAAATCACAGCATTATTCATGATGATTCACGCCTTCTCGCATACAGCCATTCTAAACAAAAAGTGTCTTCAAAAATTTAAATCTATATACTGTTTTGTGAAAACAAGTGAACTAGATGATTTTCACATCATTTGGTAGAAAAAAACCAAGCCTACCACATCCAATTCTCGAAAGTCCCGAGAATAAATATTCTGTATGTGTTAGATGACCTTATTTCAGTGACTTCAAAAATTTAGTTTTTCAAAATGCACGCATAAACATTGTTTTCTCAAAAACTTAAAAGTGTACATTCATGTTGCTTACATATTTTTGTAGTCCAATTTGTGCTAAATACAATGTATTTAGATTTAGGATATTAATATGTTTTTAACATACTGAAAAAAGCACAAATGTCAAGGCATGTCAAAACTTCTTCAGGGCCCCAAAACACCCTTGGGCCCCAGAGGGTTAAGGTACATGACACATCAGCTGCACCTGCCATCCTAGCTCAACAGTAGTCGCAACCCTGACTAGGAAAACCTGCAGCTAATTTTCTGTTTTGTTTTGTTTTTCCCTCTTGCCTATCGCTTTCCTTCCCCTCTTGCTTTAGCAGGTAAAACTCCTAGACACCCTACAAGGGTCAAATGTCTTATATTAGGATTGACTTGCCACACCTAATATCCGCAAACCACTCTAAACTGAATGGGAGCTAGAGAGCTCCATGCAAGATAGGCCAAATCATTTTACCACGAATGATGTCACCAGAAACTAAGGTGAACGTCTCTAAATTTAAAACCTAGAAGAAAGAAACAAATTTAATCACAAATATGATCAAATTGGACTAACGAATTTGAACAACAATGTCTAGGTGAACTCGACCATTTTCCTGTACTACATGTACCCGAATAACGTAATGCCCTGCACCAGTACAGTAACTGTCCTGGAAGTGTTGTCTTGTTGTTTGCTGTGTTTGTGTCTGCTTCGTCTGCCTTTGTTTCTCCAGCGCTCGTCGATGTCTTCTGCCAACAACACATCACCGAGCGAAAGGGGGATATGTAGGATCTCAGCGCGAATCAGACAATTCAGGAGATTCGATTAGAAGTTAAAACACTTCTACAGACTCAAATTCCACAAGAGGCCCCGTCATAAATCTGACGTTTGATACCCTGGCGCCAGCCAGCTCGAAGCAACCATTTAAACTAGAAGCTTAAAACTAGGAACTTGCAACATTAACACAAAAGGACCCTTGTTGACAATCACAAATTTGGGGCAAATAACCAAGATTAATGGTCAAAGAAATGCACATCATGAACATCACATGAGTAAAGTCATTAGCGATATTGGTTGGTGGGCTCCCCCACACAGAGGACAGAGCCTGAAATTCCTTCTACGCCCTCTTGACCTCTTTGTTCCTCACGGAACACATCCTTATGGTCACAGTATGGCAAAGGAAACTGCCTTTCCATATATATACACCTATAATGTGCTAAAGAACTTAGGAGCAACTCATCATTTCTATGTATAACTTCCTATCATATATGTAACTCACACATTTGTCTATTATGTTTTAATCACTCATTGTGTATGTCCCTTTTGATAACTATTGAATAGTTTAATGGTTTATATTGGTGTTTGATATGCATGGTCTTGAAATTGCATTCTTGAAATGTTTCTATAATTAAATTCTTTGTAAAATGTATTTTAGTCTTGTTATCGAAATCATGTCCAAATTTAACTTTGCCAAGAGCGGGAAAGTTGGGACCACGGGATTGATAAAATAACATTGTGATTTATGGTTGGGGAGGAGAAACCAGCAGTACCCCGACTTAGGACAATGTTCTAATTGGTCAAGACACCATTTGGGATGTGTCCAAAAGCTGAGTTTAAAAACTAAGGACACCATTCAAAGCTCTCTCTGACTCTTACACTCTTAAGCCATACCCTTGCTCTATTACTCTACGGCTGCTTGCCGCCGCGTTTCGACGCTGCCTGGCCTGCATGCCAGCTGCTCCTCTAAATGAAACATGAGGAGATCATTACACTCCTGTCTTTTATTTTAATTCTTTTATTTCTTTCCATGAGAGTTTCGTGTTCTAGTTAAGTTTTGTGCAAGCCGCGACCGACCCAAACGTCTTCGCTGACCTGAACTTTAACAGCGCACAACTCGCATCCTCAGCCAACGCCCAAGACTTCATAAAGGACCACAGAACCAACCAATCAGCAACCTCGGGAAAGCCCTTTTTGGAACGAGCGACAAAAGGAATTCCCTCAACACAAGGCAACGCAAGTACAACCTCCAGATTCGACTGAACTGGTGCACTTGATATAAAGTCTAATAACCTCTTTGAGAGACTCAATACGAGGGTTAATTAAGTGATTGATGGTTGCTCAGGTCTAAGCAATTGCACATATTGCTATAAACTTGGGACTTCATATTTTCATTCCTTTAAACTCATTCTTTCCTCACTTTCTCTTTCTGCAACCTGTGTGAATGCGTGTGTTTATGTTAGATTAGTTTGTATGTGTTAGGTTTATCCAATAAAATCATATTTTTATTAGAAAGATAAGTATCTTGTGTTTTGTGCTTACAAGTTAATGTCTTAAACTGCCGATTTTGCTACTGTGCTAATATATAGTGTTTTCACTATATTCTGGATAGTAATATCCATTGCAGAGTTTCTGTTACACGGCTCGTTTAATGAATCGCGGGTCGACTCTGAACAGCCGTAAAACAGCGATTCTGTTCAAATTCCCTATTGAATCATATTCGATTCCCTTTGAGCTAAATTAAATGTAATTAATCCCTTACATGGATCATTGTTTATTGACTTCATTTCCCATCACCCTTTGCTCTGTCTATCAGGTCTCATTGTTTCCAACTGTGTGCCATAGGTCTTGTTAGTTCCCCTATATAGGGGAGCGCGGGGCACAACCTAACAATTTTTTGATTTCTCAGTTTGTTAAAATCCACGTAGGATTTAGAGTTTACAGACGTACTGTCGAGGCGGGGGCCGAGGCCCAGGGAATGTATGCTTGCAATATCCCCTCTGGTACTCTCTGATTCATCCAGCTCCCCTGGGGCTGGATGCCATGGTACAGACGTGGCCGCTCTGCTCCCGGGAGTTCTGGAGAGATTGCGCCGGGACAGGGTTCGGCTTCTTTTAGTAGCCCCATACTGGCTGGGCCGAGTATGGTTCTCGGACCTGATTTCCCTTCTAGACGACTCTCCATGGGAGATTCCCATCAGGAGGGATCTCCTCTCACAAGCAGGGGGGCTCCATCCTTCACCCCCGCCCGGAGATATGGAAGTTGTGGGTGTGGCCCCTGAGGGGGCACAGCTCATAGCTTCTGGTCTCTCAACCGAGGTTGTGGAGACCATTCTCCAGTCCAGAGCTCCCTCCATGAGACTCTTCACTTCTTGTGGAGACTCATCTCTAGAGTGCTTACTTAATTTCATAGAAGCTGACGCCAGTTCCGCCACACATGCTTTTATACTTCCGGGGCGCTTACGTCACCCGCCCGTGGCGTCACGCCCATCATTCTGATTGGTTACACACGATATTCAAAGCGTGGTTCGCCAATGGCGTTCCCATAGCGTTTTTGGATGCAGCGTCTCATTCCCTCTGGGAACCAGGGTTACATACGTAACCTGGGATGTTTTTTCTGTGTGTGTGTTTTTTTTTACTCTTAAAGATTTGGTAACCATTGACTGCCATTATATGACTGACAGACTGCAACAGTTTGAGTTAAAAATCTTCATTTGTGTTCTACTGAAGAAAGAAAGTCACCTACATCTTGGATGCCCTGGGGGTAAGTGTCACGGTGCATGTAGGAACGGGCAACAAGACGAAGGAGTAAAATGCAAAGTCTTTAATAAATCCTCAGGCAGGAAAACAGCGGGCAAGAAGAATGGAACTCGCACACACACACACATGAGGAAATGTAACGTTTGTAACATTTGTTGCCGGACAAGGAAACACAGAAATACAAACAGCTTATAAAGGTGAACTAATTAACTAGACAGGTGAAGGCAATGATGCTAATGAACAGGAAGACCAACCGTGGGCATTGGAGAAAAAATACAAACAGTTGAACAGGGGGAGAAAATGGGAAAAACCAAAACAACCAGTCCCACTGGGAAAAATCAGAACAAACATCAAAGCTCTCATCGAGGGGCCAGACATAAAGGTTCCACAGCTGTGGTTGGGGGTGCCAAATCATGCCTTTCACTTGCAAGAGAGGGTCTGTCCCCAGTGGTATCAGCCATGGAGCTGCAGACAGCAGCTGAATTATTTTTGGGGGGTCAATTCTGGTTCTTCCAGGGCGGATCAGGGAGCTTGGGGCGCAATGGCGGGTCAGACAGTTCGGGAGCCATGGCAGGTCAGACAGTTCAGAAGACCATGGCGGGTCAGGGAGCTCAGGGAGCAGGGATGGAAATTAACTTTTTTGTCCACCGGCCAGTGTGGCTGGTGGATTTCAAAATCTACCAGCCACTAAATGTTTTTACCAGCCACTTTATGTTTTTAACCGACAATGTGTAGCTGCATGTGAAAATTAATACTACAAGATCTACTACACTTGAGCAGTTTATTTAATCTCAAGTCTCAATAAAATACTGGCATTTTCTCTCTCTCTCCCAGGGATCAAAGCAAAAAAAACGAAAAAAAAAAAAAAACTTCTGACTTTTCCTCCAAAAAATCTTTGCCAAACACCATTCCACATCCATACCTGTCACACACCCACATTATAAGCAATTTTTTCCTTCTTATAGTGCGTGTCCTACTAATTTAAAACATGTTGAAGCATCTTCTGATCAATAATAAAAAATTCTGATAAAAAATTAGCCTTGAGGTGGTAATTGACTCATTAATGTGATTTACAGTGGCAGTTTCTTTTTACCTTTGTTATGGCATTTTTTTTAATTAAATGTCATTATATGTCAATTAAAAAATATATATTATATTTTATTTTTTTAAATTTCTAATTAAAACAATTTAATAGCAGAATAAGACAACTATATTACCAATCATATAAAATTAGTAGGCCTATTAATAAAAAAATAATTTGTACTACAGAGGTGGCACAAAGGAATACAAAAGTGGCTTGCAGGTGCAATTTCAGACATTTAATGAGGCTCAGGGGTGGCATAAGTGCAAATAAATTCATGTTGAGATAAATGTATTAAATATAATTTTTTTAATATAGAAATACTAAGTTTTAAATAACTAAGTATACGTTACAATGACACTAAATCCACCAGCAGGTGGCAGTAAGACAAATGATTCGTTTGAACGGCTGATTCATTCGGGAATGAAGCAAGTGACTGACTGTCTTTATGAACGGATAATAATGAACTGAAGATTGTTTCAAAACGCACTTTCATTCATGAATGAAACACCGTTGGTTTGCTTTTAGAGATGCGCAGTGGCTGGGCTGTTACTCATTTAGAAATATTTTCATTTAAAGAAATAGAGTAAAATCAGGCAATAGAGATATTGTCAGACAACTCAGGTCATTTGATACTTTCTTGTTATAGAACTGTTGTATTAAATCAATATTACATTTGCTTATACCCTTAACAATTGTTTAAATCTGTCACTCTCCTTTTCGCGTTCTGTGGGCGCACAGACAATAATCTATTTGAGAGCGCTTAAATGAGTCTCTCTTTCACTTTAAATAAGCAGAAAAGCACGTGCAAATGATTGATTCCAATGTGTATTAATACCCGCTCCGACATTCTAGTTGTGCTCTGTGTTCTCTGCTAAATAACTAACTGTGAATGATGCCGAGATGATTTTTTGGTTTGCCGTCAGAACAACAACAATGCATATACGTTTATACATATACGTTTATATATACACGTTACACATTTTTTTGAAGGTGTGCCTCCGCTAAAAGTGTCCGCCGTCGTCTTCTTCGTGTATTTTAACAGCAGTTCGCAACCAACGTTAAGGTGCATTACCGCCTCACGCCGTCCGGTTGAAGTATGTTATTTTTATTTACCCGCCACGGTGGCCGGTGGGTGAAGCGAGTTTACCCGCCACAACACAAAATCACCCGCATTTGGCTGGTGGCGGGTGCTAATTTCCATCCCTGTCATGGAGCCATGGCGGGTCAGAGAGCTCAGGAAGCCATGGTGGACCAGGGAGCTCGGGAGGCCACTGCGGATCAAACAGTTCAGGAGGCCATGGCGGGTCGGAGAGCTCAGGAAGCCATGGTGGACCAGTGGAGACGAAGGAGACCTAGGAGACTCAGGAGAGCTGGACGGGACCAGAGGAGACGAAGGAGACCCAGAAGACTCAGGAGACAGGATTGTTGGCGGAAAACTCCAGTGGAAGCGCCATGTCCATTATGTCCACAAACTCCATCTTGGCCGGGGACTCAGGCGAGGCGGCCATCTTGGCCGGGGACTCTGAGGCCGGCTGTACTGAGCACTGGGTGAAGGCCAGCGGGCTGAAGCATATTTACACCAAGGTTTCGTATTTTTTATTAATCCGATATGTGCATTGAAAATTTCTATGCCCAATTTGTGCATACGCAACGTTTATAAATGAGACCCCTGAGCTCTGAACGGAGTAGAGAGCACCTTAGGTACATAACCACATCTCACTTTGAAAACAACTTCACGTCGTTGGGCCCAAACTCCAGACAGGAAGCGCTAACAGAGAGTGCTTGCAAGTCACTAATAAATGTAAAAAGACAAAGACTCAACACTGCACATGACGGGTAAGATGCTCCAGTGACCAAAAGAGGATAACCTAAGGCAGGGCTTCATAGCCACTGGGCGCACCTGCCCGTGTAATCTGTGTAACAGCAGTAACGGTGCATTTCCACTGACGTGGAGCGAGCGTTTTCAATTCATTCATATGGAAGTTGAGCTTAAATGCTCACGTGGTGCATTATGGGATTGAAAGCGGCACGGAGAAAGCGTTGAGACTGGCTGGGAGCGTCAAAAGGTTGGGCATTCCTCAACTTTATGCAAATCTCGAACGCAAAACGCCGGGCGACAACCAATCGCTGTGAAAAGAAGGCAAGGCAAGATTTTGACGTATGTTTCTGAGTGTTTGCGTTACTGGTGAATTACTTAGCTGAAATCACATATCATTAAAAAAGTCATGCAAAAGTAAATGCACGCTTTAATTACATTCCAGTGTTTAAAAGCCATTAAAAGCAACGACTGAATGCAAATAGGGTGTAAACATTGTTTTTTAGAGGCGTACTCTGCCCTAAATTTGACACACCCCAAAGCAGTAGCATTGTATCGTTGCCAGCGCCACTGAGCGTGGATTTGCCGCTGTAGTAAAAACGCACTGTAAGTGTGATGCTTCTTTTGGGCCAAGAGCATCAAAGAGGGGACAGTAAGAATGTATAGTCTGCCTCGACCCAGATTCCACTCCACAATATATATGTTTAATCATGCTCATTTCCCAGAATGGCTTAATTATTATAGAGAAAATGAAAGTCAACAGTTATGTTATTTCTAGACCATTTGGGATAGTCACATCCTGAGCAAAAGGTTACCAATTGTAGAATGGGAGCGGGTGTGAGACACAGAGAACAACCCCAGACAAAGACGTGTCAGAACTTAATTAACATACAGACCACAGCTGTTACGAAAGGAGCAACTTCTTACATTAAGGGTAGTAAACTGTATAAAAACTGTATAAAAGGTTTGAGCTTAGGATGCTCTGGGTACATTACGACTCCATTGAACCCAAGGTACAACATGTACTTTGTCACTGCTATGCTGCAATAAACATATTCCTCAAGATCTCCGATGTCCTCATCTTTTTTACACCGCCATGTTGTCCAACCGGACTGGGAGGCATTTCATAAAACAAGTTTACCAAATAAGCCAGGCTTATTTCACAATACAATCTGAACTTTCTGACTTATTGTCACTTGATTTGACTCAAAACAAGTCAGTCTGTCTGCGCTGATAGCCTTGTGGGCAGCGTGCCGACATACAGCGGCGTTGCGTGTTCGAATCCCAACTCAAGGACCTTTCCTGATCACGCCCCCTATCTCTCTTCCACTTTGCTTACTGTCATTACTAATCTGCTTTTTTCTTTGGCATTGCCATTGCTAAAAAAAAAAAAAAAATCACCAAACACCAATCACCATTGAGTATTTTTACTTTCGCAGTGGTTAGATTGATGAGAAAAACAAAATCTCAGAGGAAGCTTGCCTTCCTTGGTGTATTAGTTAATCAATATATGAAAGTAATAGTTTGAACTGATCCTGCTAATACTCTACAGTAGCAACTACCTATTTATGGAGGGTAAGAAATTAAATATTTGATTGCCATCAAATTTAGTAGCTATTTGAGCAGCAGCTGAAAAGGTACAGGAAAAAGCTGAACATATCAATAGCAATCATCTTTATTAAAATTCTGAACATGCTATTTAATACAGACATTTAAAAGGACTGAAAAAGTGAATAATAATAAGTGAAATTCTACTTTACATATAGGTACACTTATATGATGGCATAATGGTTTTTATACTATACTAATATTTTCTATCCCTTAACCCTACCCTAAAACATAACCCTCACAGAAACTTTCTGCATTTTCACACTTTTAATTAAAAAGAGCTGTAGAGACCTGTAACCTGCATACAATATAATAATATAGGTCTAACCATCCTGTTGCAGTTAAATCAAATTTTGTTTGATTGATGCAATGCTAGTTTCTAACCTTCAGATGAATCCTTTAAGGATTTTTAGTAGATTTTTTAGCTTCAGTACACAATATAGGTGCTATATAAATTGTTTTAACCATACTGTAAATTAGCATATAGCTATGCAGTATTTTCATTAAGTGACATGTTATGTATTTTAAATATATTTATGCCAATGTATCTTAAATGAATGATCAAGAAGCAGGTCATATACAGGTTAATTGGAGCAGCTGTCAAAGTAATATATGAAGTGAAGTGGAGTTTCTCAGGTTATTTGGATTGGTACCAGGTTACCCTGACATCAAACTTTTGTAAGCTGGCTTCCTCAGCAGAGAGTGATCAATTACAGTGTATAGAATTAAACTGAAATGCCACAGCATGAGCAATGAAAAGAGTGTTCGCAGCTGTAGTTATAACTCACACATAAAGTAATAAGGGTTATTTCTGATATAGAAAGTACATTTAAAAAAAATACTATTGCACTTGTTTTTCTACATGATTTTTAACTTGCATAAAATCAGTCAACTCAGATGTTAATAAACACAAACAAACACACACACACACACACACACACACACACACACACACACACACACAAAATAAACATAAATGTGTTAGTTTACCCGACAAAACATATTTACACTTAAGTTTACAGTGTTTAACTGCAGTGATGTTCTAGTCATTATACAATCTGAATAAAGTTCAGGCACTGATAAACAAAGGATAAATGCATACAACACTTGCATATGTAGAGAAATAAAAGTAGAGTGTTTTTAAGTTCGGATGTGATTTTACTAAAGTATTAGATCAGTAAGCACCGTGATTTTAATGTTCTCGACAATGAGAAAATCTCACGCAAAACATGTATTACAAGTGAACATGGCGGTCCTTACCATATCTACTAGTTCCATAACACAATACGGGACAGGTTGAAACTGTAGACCGATCGAGGTCGCCCGCTCCTCTGCAGTGGAATGAATGAATTAAAGAATGAACGAATGCGCGTCCGACTCCGAAAGCGCTGGAGAGTGACGCGAGGTGGCGAGGTGATGCTAAAAGTGTAACGGAAGTGAAGATGACCAATAGGGACTCAAGTCTTGGCTGTTACGATGGCATGGACTATCAGATGACGGGTTCACAGTCTGAACTAAGTCACCCTGCGATGGCCCACATGGATTTTAGAAAAGAACCCGAACGCCTCGAAAATATTTTCCAAGCGGTAGCTAACGTGGCAATGTAATAAATATAATGACCAAAAAATCTATTTGAATGTTGCATGACTTAGAGGCGCTAGTGTTTTTATTAAATATTTTGCCTTTAGCTCTCTCATAGTTTTTTTTTTTTTTTTTGGATAACCACGTACTCACACAGCTCTTCTGTAAAAAACCCACTGTGATCTGTGGGCTACACCACTTATAAATACCAGTAAATGTACATTTGCATATGTAAAACCTGGTAAATTCTTTCAGGTGCAGCTCAGATCTACACAGGCAAACTGCCCCTGCAGTGCCCCAAGTACTGAGAACAGGGCTTTACATGTTTGCATAGTCTGAAGCACAAATAAAAATGTACCTTTCCAAAGGGCAGTGTTTGAGAATGACCTGCATACATGTGTTAAGTCTTTGTAAATTTAGCTTAATTTATTCATTCAATTTTAATTTTAATTTTTAATTTCAAAACAATTTCTTAAGTACACCATGTACACAACAAGCCTGGCTATCATCGTTAGAAAGTACTAGTAAACTGTCTGATAATGATGCTCTCTGTATATTTTGTATATGTTGTGTTGGCCAATATTGCATTTGATTTGGACTAAACTAAAACTATGTGGAGGGTTTGCAGCAGAATTGTTTTTAGTGTAAATATGTGTAAATGGCTGCCATCTAGTGTAGATCAAGGAAGTTACAACTACACTGATAGGTGACTGATGATGTCATAACTTTTATTTTTGTTCATTAAAAATGAATAGCTATGGGCAACATGGATCAAAAATAGTGTTTTCCACAGTATAAAAATTTTTACCGTTCTTTTCATTTCCCTATCTTAATTTTAGCACTTATGGGTGGTTGCCTCATTCACACATAAAGCTGACTCAGTAGGTAGGCTGCAGGTTAATGTGATAAAAAGAGGTGTTCTTTTTGATAATCCCACTAAGTGCACAATTACATAGGAAAGAAAGAAAGAAAGAAAGAAAGAAAGAAAGAAAGAAAGAAAGAAAGAAAGAAAGAAAGAAAGAAAGAAAGAAAGAATAGATCTGGAGAAGTCTTATATGACTAAATCATGGTTTTCAAAGAAAACCATCATACTTTGGTGTCAAAATCATTATCATCATTCATTGTCAATAAAGGACTGATAAGACAATGTCTGTTCAGTGAGTTTTACCTGCAGTTGTGTCACATCACTGTGTGGATGCACCTGTTCCAAGAGCAGGCAAAGCTCACTGAGCAGGCATTGTCTTATCAGCAGATTCTTAAGTTACAGTCCTGGAAATCAGCACATATCAGTTGTTACACATTGATTGCTGAGGTGATCTTCTGTGGTATCAAGATTTTATTTGTCAAATGTATTCAGCAATAAATCGATCAGAACCATGATCTGACAAGTCATGCTGAACTTGTACCTTTGAACAAAGGTCATGAAGCGATAAATGTAAAGTTAAAATGGTAAATACAAATGTACAAAAATGCCTTAGATATTTAAAATTCAGAACACATATTGCCAAGAAACTGAATTAATCCGTTTTTATCTGTTAGCTAACATTAAATTTATTTCATAATATTCGATGTAAGCCTATGGCTTTAATGCATGGTTCCTCAAATCTAATCATAAAGGGCTGCTTACCTGTGATTTCCTAGGCTTTGTTCAAAATGCCATACTATCATACTACTCTTACTATTTCTGCAGTATACAACTCACAGTATGAAATACTGTGCATAGTATGCAAATGTTCTGTATGCATGGAATACCTGGA
The DNA here is from genome assembly GCF_049309525.1 of Garra rufa. Lineage (NCBI taxonomy): Eukaryota > Metazoa > Chordata > Actinopteri > Cypriniformes > Cyprinidae > Garra > Garra rufa. The sequence continues at coordinate 677,861 of NC_133384.1, read as the reverse complement.
TGATCTACTATATTTGCCGGAATCTGCTCAATATAAATCCACTTAAATCCATACGTATCCATAAGCTGTGTTCGGAATACTACCACACAACTCCTACTATATAACAGTATACTATGTGTATACTGTGAATAGTATGTGAATTTTCTGTATGCATGAAATGCCTGCTACATTTGATGAAATTTGATGTATGCATCTAAAGACACTGCATGGGATACTGTTTCCCAGAACGCAATGCGCTCCATGTGACGTTTCATCTTCAAATGCGTGAGTAAACTGGAGGCAGGGAATAGTAATTATAAATGTAACACTTAAATATTTGCGTATATACATATACATGTAAACTACAAACTATCGCTGTTTATCTAAAAATATTGTTAGTAGGACCTAAATTGCACTTTAATCTCTACGGCACGTTTTCTATCAAGTCAAATGACATCAGTACTGATTGTTTCAAAGATATTAAAAAATAATAATATTGACATAATACAGTATATAAATAACATATATACAGATAAATAATATTTTAATTATGCAAACATAATTCAATTTTGCTGTAAAGCAACTCTAATAAGAAGGGTATATTTACTCTCTCTCTCTCTCTTTCGGCTTGCACCCTTGCCACAGTGGAGTGATCCGCACAGCCAAGGGTGTATTTACTCTAAGGACAAATAAACCGATTTGTTGGCAGAGACAAGGCTATTTACATTAACTCCGCCCATCAATGTCTGGCTGTGATAAACAGCACTGCAAAAGGCACATGTTTTTCAGTTCTGCCAATATGTAAAGTTCATCAATTATGACATGAGTTCAATTCGGCAACATAGCATTGTTTACTAGTAAGAAGCCTTATTAACAAGCCTTTGTATAAGGAGAACTGTTAGCACTTATATACTATGGGGCCGTTGAATGCTTGAGTCTGATTGGCTGACGAACCTTCTGTGGCAGTGGTTCTCAAAGTGTGGTACGAGTACCAATAGTGGTACTCAAGCTCCCTGTAGTGGTATGCAGAGTTATCACTAAATTAAATATAAATTAATGTTAAAACACAATACAATTTAATTCAATCTTCTTTATTTGAGTAAAGTTTTTCATTATATATATATATATATATATATATATATATATATATATATATATATATACTTGAAAAGTTAGGCCTACTACACTACTGTATTTTAATGCTGGTCATTATGGTGGCACTTAGAGAGCCAAATATATTCTGAGGTGGTGTTGTAAAAAGTTTGAGAACCACTAAAATAAATACAATACAAATACAAATAAATACAGTAACAATATGATAAAAACGTCACAAAATTACATTTTATTATGTACAGAACGCACATACTCTATTTATCCCACTCTCTCTCCCTTACAGATGCACACACATACAGTTTGCACACACGTCAACATACACGCTACTGTTGTTAGCGCTGCTCTGACGATTAACAGCTTAAAAACTACATGGCATTTCTCACAAGCAAGGTAACAACAGCGTGGTTCTGAAGAAAATTAATTTAAAGTTTCATTATTTTTGTGCAAGTGACACTGCGCACATTAATCCGGCAAAAAGATTGTCTTGTTCCTCCATTTATTAGCAGTGAAATGTTAGGGAGGGAACTGATGTCGCTAATTAGATGCAAATCTCTGCAGTTGAGACACGTTGTCTCATTTAGAAGGCAAGTTTTTATGATTCTGAAGAACAACAATGAAGAATTAAATCTGGTGCTTAAATTTAGAGTGGATGATTATGACTATAATTTCTATGTAACCTCAGAAAAGATAAAATGCTTTGGATGTGGAATGGAGAATCACCTCATACGTTCATGTCCAGAAAAAATACTGTTGAGGCCACAAATAAGATTGCAAAACAAAATGAATCAAGTAAATACCAAAGACAAAAGCAAGATAAACCAAATGAACTCAAGGGACAAACTTTGGTTAAAATAAACAAATGTCAAGGACAAAACCAAAATGAGCAAAATGATCAGGGGCAAAAAGAGAATGAATCAAACGAATCCCAAAGATTAGAACAGAGTGATCTAAATGAAAGTCAGGAACTGACAGAATCTGACAAATTGATTAAATCTCAAGGGGAAAAAAAACAAAATGATCCTCAGGGACAGGAACAGAATCAATTAAGTGAATCTCATGAGAAAAAAAAAAAAAAAACGAGTCAAATAAATTTTAAGGACAAAAACAAAATGAATTCAACAGATCTCAGGAACAGATAGAGCAGAAAGGAAACAAAAACAAATCCATAAAGTTCAGAGTTTAGACTTAGTCATGAATTCTGTTGAGAACAGTCCACAGTGTGGCATTGATATTGAGAAGGAGGCTAGTATTAGCATTCAGAAAGAAGTGGAGGATGCAGGCTTTTCCTTGAACGAAGAAAGTGAGATGCTTGTAGATGACAACTCTATCAAATATAATGAAAGAAAGAAAAAAATTAGAGATGGTTGTCAGTTTTCTGTCAAAATGAAAAAGTCTCTTGAAAGTGATGTTGCGGTGGACTCTGATGAAGACTCTTTAGCCTCTTCATAGTCTCTGCCCCTCCCAAAGAATGGTTACACTTTGTTGAGCATTAAGAATTTTCTTAGGAATACTAAAGGAGCTAAAAATCAAAAAATTGAGACTGTGTTTTCTGATCTACAACTCTTCATTGATTCTGTAAAGAATTTTCAAAAATGTTCTGAAAGTGCAGGAGAGAAAGCTTTCACTGATTTTCGGTTAAAGAAACTTGTTTTGAAAGCTAAAAGACAATTACAGGATGGTGAATATGTTTAGTACTTTTTTTTATTTGTTTTTGTTTTGTTTTGTAGAGATGAAAAGAAAAGGGCTTCTTTTTTCAGACTGTGCTCCCTTAAAAAAAATGGATATTATCTTTGTACAAGAGACTCAGAGTACTGCTGATAACAAAGTTGACTGGAAGAGAGAATGAGAGGGGGAGTTTTTTTTTTTTAAGTCATAAAACGGGTAATAGTTGTGGAGTGCGCATTCTTTTTTCCAAAAGTTTCAATCTTCAGTCTTTTGAATGTGGAGGTCATCAAAGGTCGATTGTTAAAAGTTAGAGCAATATATGAAAATGTACAATTTGTATTTGTTGTAAAGATTGTAACGATGAAGATTTTTTATTCATAGATGGGGTTTGGAATTGTACAGAAAATAGATTTGATAGAAATCATGTGGAGCCTCATTCTGCCTCTCGCACTTGATTGATTCAATTATTAGAAACTCATGAATTATATGATATATGGAGAAGTTTAAATGGTAATCAATGTCAGTATACCTGGACACATTGTAAAGACAATTTATTGTCTATGGCAATACTTGATTGATTCTTTTGTTTTAAACATCATTTTAATGTTGTTAAAAGTTGTTTTGTTAGCCCTGTTGGGTTTTTTGATCATTCACTTGTTGTAATGTGTGTTTTTTTTAAATGTGCTCTTGAGCTTAAAAAGTCTATGTTATCTAACCTGCTAGGGGTATCAGCATGAGGGGCTCTGATTAAGTCTCATTTTAAGAATATAATGGAAATGTATGTTCCATCACATTTTTTCTTTGGTTTGGAGTGTAAAAATGGTCAAAAAAGATTAATTCATAGTTTAAAGTCTGACTCTGGGCTGGTGTTGTCTGATCATGCTGCTATTTGTAAGCATGCTGTTAGTTTTTATAGTAATTTGTTTAAATGTGAGCACCAAGACGAGCAAGTGACAGCTCAGAGCTTTTATACAGAACTTCCCCAGGTCAAAAATGAAAGTAATGCAATGCTGGAAGCAGATATTTCTTTGGGTGAACTTTATGCAGCCTTGCAAACTATGCAGAGCAGAAAAACTCTGGGTTTAGATGGTCTATCTGGGTTTAGATGGTCACAATTTCAAAAAGCCGGTCACATTGGCAGTTACCTAGCTGGGAACTAATTTCAGGCGCTGCGTGATACCTATTACTGCGCCTGCTGCGTCCCTATTATGGACATATTCCTAATCTTATCGGCCTAGAAAATAGCAGCTTTACATTTTCCAACTGTTTTAGTACATGATATAACTACAGAAGAGTCAAGCTTTAAATAGGACAAATATCGAAACTCGTTGGTCATTTTTGAACACGATGCTATATATTGGCCTCATAGGATTCAATGATCTATGCTAAGCTATGCTAAAAGTGATATTGCCAAAACAGGAGAACGGCTGAATGGATTTCAAAACGGTAAAACTCAGCTTATTAACTCAGGGGGAGTTGGAAAATGAGCCTATTTCTAAAAAAAGTGGAGTGTTCCTTTAAGTTGCAATAGCCTGTTCCAAAGAAAATTTTAGTCACTGCTACAGTGAGGAAAACATTATTTGATCCACTGCTGATTTTGTATGTTTGCCCACTGACAAAGAAGTTACCAGTCTATAATTTTAATGGTAGGTTTATTTGAACAGTGAGAGACAGAATCAGAAAAAGTTATAAATTGATTTGCATTTTAATTAATAAAATAAGTATGTGACCCCTTCGCAAAACATGACTTGGCAAAACCCTTGTTGGCACTCACAGAGGTGAAACGTTTCTTGTAGTTTGCCACCAGGTTTACACACATCTCGGGAGGGATTTTGTCCCACTCCTCTTTGCAGATCATGTCCAAGTTATTAAGGTTCGAGGCTGACGTTTGGAACTCGAACCTTCAGCTCCCTCAATAGATTTGGGTTCCCTATGGGATTAGGCCTGGAGACTGGGCTAAGCCATTCCAGAACCTTAATTTGCTTTTTCTTGAGCCACTCCTTTGTTTCCTTGGCCATGTGTTTTGGGTCATACCCATCCACGACCCATTTTCAATGCTCTGGCTGGCTTCAATGCCAGCTTCAAATGAAGTTCAGTTTCTCTAGCCACACCCAGGTCTGATTACTGCCACACCTGTTCGCAATCAAGAAATCACTTAAATAGGACCTGCCTGACAAAGTGAAGTAGACCAAAAGATCCTCAAAAGCTACACATCATGTTGAGATCCAAAGAAATTCAGGAAAAAAATGAAAAAGAAAGTAATTGAGATCTATCAGTCTGGAAAAGGTTATAAGGCCATTTCTAAAGCTTTGGGACTCCAGCGAACCACAGTGAGAGCCATTATTCACAAATGGTGAAAACATGGAACAGTGGTGAACCTTCCCAGGAGTAGAGCTTAGATCGGGCCCAAAAAATTAAACCCGATCCTACCCGAGCCCGTGCACCTTGTGTCCGAGCCCGACCCGGTCCGACACATTAACTGTAATTATGAGCCCGAGCCCGATTTAAACCCGACTATTTTTTAATACGTGAGCCGTTATAACAGACGTTCTCAACTACAATTCTAAGTTGTTTGAACTACAGAAATTAGTTTAGATATATCTTATTGAAAAATGCAACAAGGACGAAGCATGTAAACTGCATTGTTTGTTTATTCAGAATGGATCGCAAATAGATCCGAATGAAAAAAATAGCCTAAAAAAACGTGAACAATGATAAACACAAAAAATGAAGAAGTAATTAACTTTGGATGGCATATTTAATACATATAAGTTTTAGAATATTTTTAAACAAAATAAATATTTTAAAGCCTATTATAAAACGTAGCACTTAATGCACTTCACAAAGCCGACACATATGTTGTCACTGCCCACGACTTGTTGAAAATGTTTCCATATCTCCGACTTTCCTCCAAACTTGCTCAAAGTTAATTCCCCCGTTTGTAATTTTTGTCTGTACGTCTTCAAGCTCCATGTTGCACTTAAGCTATACACATACACAATTCAGCACAGCTGGCCCGGTGTTATGTGTGCCAGTGGAGGAGTCGCGGGAGCTAGAGCGTTGCTGCGCATGACACGTGTTGCAACTTGCGCAACTTTGTAGACCTACACGTCACGTGTTGCTCAGGCAGACTTTGCTAAAATATTCGTATAATATTTATAATTATGGCATAGCTCTCCACCCAATTATCCTAATTAAGTAATGATTTAAAAAAATAAAAAATAAAAAAATAAAACACACACAAATGCTTGATCATGGCCCCGCCCGGCCCGGCCCGGCCCGGCCCGAAGATAGTGGCAGGAAATATCGGCCCGACCCGGCCCACGGGTCGGGTCGGGTCAAGTCCGGGCTCGGGCAGAGAATCTAAACTCTACCCAGGAGTGGCCGGCCGACCAAAATTACCCCAAGAGCGCAGCAACGACCCATCCAAGAGGTCACAAAAGACCCGACAACAACATCTAAAGAACTGCAGGCCTCTCTTGCCTCAGTTAAGGTCAGTGTTCATGACTTCACCATAAGAAAGAGACTGGGCAAAAATGGCCTGCATGGCAGAGTTCCAAGACAAAAACCGCTGCTGAGCAAAAAGAACATAAAGGCTCGTCTAAGTTTTGTCAGAACACATCTTGATGATCCCCAAGACTTTTGGGAAAATACTCTGTGGACTGACGAAACAAAATAACTTTTTGGAAGGTGTGTGTCCTATTACATCTGGTGAAAAGTAACACAGCATTTCAGAAAAAGAACATCATACCAACAGTAAAATATGGTGGTGGTAATGTGATGGTCTGGGGTCTGTCTAACAAAAAAATTCTGAATGACAATGTCCGGCCATCTGTTCGTGACCTCAAGCTGAAGCGAACTTGGGTTCTGCAGCAGGACAATGATCCAAAACACACCAGCAAATCCACCAATGAATGGCTGAAGAAAAACAAAATGAAGACTTTGGAGTGGTCTAGTCAAAGTCCTGACCTGAATCCTATTGAGATGCTGTGGCATGACCTTATGCCTTATGCTTGAAAACCCTCCAGTGTGGCTGAATTACAACAATTCTGCCAAGAATTGTAACAGACTCATTGCAAGTTATCGCAAACGCTTGATTGCAGTTGTTGCTGCTAAGGGTGGCCCAACCAGTTATTAAGTTTAGGGGGCAAACACTTTTTCACACAGGGCCATGTGGATTTGAATTTAGTTTTCCCTTCATAATAAAAAAACTTAATTCAAAAACTGCATGTTTTGTTTACTTGTGTTATCTTTGATTAATATTTAAATTTGTTTGATGATCTGAAACATTAAAGTGTGACAAACATGCAAGAAAAATAAAAAATCAGGAAGGGGGCCAACACTTTTTCACACCACTGTATATAGTGTGATCTGCAACAAAAGTTAAAGCAAAGAAAATACTAAAAAGCAACCACACTAATATATACACAACCACAAAAAAAAAAAAAAAAAAAAAAAAAAACAGCCATCACAGGAAACACAAATGATTGTGAATCAAATTTCACCTTGGTGCAAATGAAAGTGACAACAGATGCACTGGAGAGGCAACAGCATGACAACTTCCACAAGGGCAATAGCTTTGCAGATGGTGGCCAGACACAATTACAACTCTCTTTATCCTTCCTGACTGATTTTTCTCTAGTTTTGTTAGGGTCCTCCTGCAACATCATCCAGCATGAACCATACACCTTTAAAAGGTTTGATCAGCCTGAAATTTTAGTTTTTTTTTTAATCCAACCCTTAGAGGGTTGATAATTTTGGCTACCCCTGAGAATTGTCACATCATTTTATTCTCAACAAATGTAACAATATATGAAAGTAAAAATATTCAAGTTAAATATTTCATTAATTTAGATTCACTGTGTGATTTAAGTGTTCCCTTAATTTTTTGAGCAGGTTATTTCATATTAAAGGCATGTACTTATTATTATTATTATTATTATTATTGGTTTTGGATCAAGAAATCAAGAAATTACTGTTAGAGAACAAGTGAGATTTCAATGATATTTTGACCACTGAACTAGCAAATGTCACCAGTTTACATTTCACAGATCTGTTCAACTTAATATGTACTCTAGTAAAATGTTTCTGAACAATGTGCAATGAACATGTTTTAGTGTGCCTTGAGTTCGACATGATGATGCACACCACTAGATGGCAAAATATATTATAGTCTTTATCATACAGGACTCAGGATATAGATAGACTATAAACTAAATTCAATAACACTGAATAAAGAACTCTGTTCCACCTAACATATATTCTTATTTAATTATACAGTTAAACCTACACATACTGATTAAGATTGAAAACATTGTAGGTTACCATTATTACCAACAATTAATAGTTTGTATTTATTAATATTTTTTAATTTTTTCAGCACTAACAATGCATAAAAAAAGAGAAAAAGTCTAACAATAATTAAATAATTTTACATATTTTTACAATCTTTCCCCCACCTCTCTGCAAAGCCAAAGCTAGGGTGCTTTTGAAGATTATTCTTTGGTAGCCAAAAGAATTCCAGGTAATTATATTAAATTATGATATATATTGATATGATATATATACATGCTTACAAACAAAACACCCAAAAACCTAGAAATACTCAATGGATATAGTAAAAACAAGAACTGAGTTTATTTGACCATAATAAAAAAAGATAAAATAATTACAAATTCTACCATGTCTAATGTCCACCAGAGGGAGACTCAGAGACTTTGACTCAGGCTCGCAGGTTTATTCTGTACACAAGTATTATATCATATTGAGTGTCGGTACCCATCATTTGCATTAATTGGTCACTGTTCGTGACCTTGGAACCCTTTAAGATGAAATTTGCATCTCATTTTCATATGTTTTACATTTAAAAATCTTCCCATTGTTTAAGCCAGTGTTCACTTCTGTGTATCCTGGTGGGATAAGAATCATCCTCCAAACATTCAAAACATATATCACAGTGAATGTGCTTGCGTTTGAAGCCATTACCAAGCAGTAAAGTTGCATTAATTTGAAGAAGGTACTTGCTAACTTGAATGCTTCATATTCATGTGCTTCAACACTCTTTACATTTGACTAATCCTGCTATAGGGACCAGAAGTGGGTAATATTGTCATCAAAAAAGTTTATTTATTTATTAATTGCATGTATAATTCTATTTTACTTACTAGCCTCCTTTTTATTATGATATCACCAGGCCTTTGACCAATATGTAGCTGTCTCTATTTTTAGCTGTGCACAGTGGTTTGACAATGCTATGCAAAGTAAAAACTTAGTTTGCATGACATTCATTATATTTGCAATGTGCCATTCCCCCCCAAGACATAACTGATGTTGGTTTACCCTGACTTTACCTTGATGTCATCACCACAGACCATATTCTGTTCTTTTTTTGACCTTATAGAGGAAGCTGGAGCCAGCTGTCACACACAGTGCATCTCAATAGCTATAAGTCAAATTAAACCTAATTACTCAAATGCTTGTATTTTTGCATTTTCTTTTCTTTCTTTCTTTTTTTTTTTTTTTGAGGAATTCCATCCCTTAAAAATAAAAAAAACTATCATATTTAAGTTGGTTGTTGGATAAACATGTAAACATGTATTGTCATAAATAACAGGTTAGGCCAAAACGTCACATGATTTATATGTTGTAATTTAATACAATGTATTACTATTTTATTACAATTTCTGTTGACAAAAACAATGTGATGTTTGATATTTTTAGTATATTAGTGTATTTATTTAGTACCAGATTGTGACAACTTACTGATATAGTAGTTAACAAGTTGACAACTTGACAATAACCTATACAATGTCAGGCCCTGCTATCAGACTCAGCATGTCTTATATGGACTATATCTTTTTCTTGGCTAATACTAGCAGTGGGAAAGAATGGATTAAAAGATTTTTTTCTATACAGAAATATATATCTTCCCTGAGAAATGTGCACTAGAGTATAAAGTGTTACAATTAACATTGTTTACCCTAAATGTGTACAGTTTTGTAATGCTATTGAGAATGCTATTGTTTTATTTTTCTTATTGTATATGTAGATAGATCAATTAATAAAATAAAAAAATGGTGTGATATTGCATAGTGAAGTAGCTGGAGTAGAGAATTTTGTGACTTATGAATGACGCCTTTTTAATGATGAAGTGATTGCATAAGCTGTAAATGCAATGATGTAGTGGTGATATGAGAGGCTGACCTGGGATCAGCAGGTTGAGTGTGGAGTGTCACTTCCTGTAAGTGCAGAGAGAGGCAGTGCTGAGTTAAAGACACACAAACACAGACACATTACAGCAAAATAGCGAGAGGGAAGAGAGAGGCAGATGATCTGAGCTTCAGCCGCTTGTCTTATTTTCAAACATTGATCATGAATATATCGAGAAGATCCGATTGAATCTGTCGCTTGGGTGTGTAAAGGAGTCAAAGCGAAACCTTTTTTTCCCCCGTGGCGAACGGATTTCTCGCCCTATTTATCAGCCCGATACACTTATAATCATCATTTCAGGAGATACTTGAGACATTATTATTATTTACTGTGCATTTGAGGAGAGAGAGGCTTTTGAACATGGGATGTTTGGGCAACAGCAAGACAGAAGATCAGCGCATCGACGAGAAGGCGCAACGAGAAGCGAATAAAAAGATCGAGAAACAGTTACAGAAAGAGAGACAGGCTTATAAAGCCACACACCGTCTGCTCTTATTAGGTAAGACATGAATCTATAACCGATACATTAATAACAGATAGATATGTGTTAGCAAACTTCGATTAGAGATATGGGTATATCGTCATCATCATCATCATCATCATCATGGATGGATGGATAATTTCTTCATGACCCTGGAAATACGCATATTTTAGCTATGTACTCTCTTATGTCTTTTTTTCTATGCTTTTTAAGGCGCTGGGGAATCCGGGAAGAGCACCATAGTCAAACAGATGCGGATCCTGCACGTCAACGGCTTTAACGCAGAGTGAGTGTGTGTTTATTTAGCGTTATTTACCGACACTGGGCCTGCACTGTGTTTATTATAACGGATGCGGCATTTATGTATGTTGAGGATGTTAGAATGTTGACGGGCTTCATGTACGCCTCTACGTCCGGTGCGGTTCAATGGCTGTCGCTAAACCTAGTGAGCTGCCTACCTAGACAGCATTTTTGGGCATCATAGGCGTGTGTAGCATTTTGGGCCTCATTTTTGGTCATCATAGCCGCATACAAAATTTTTTGAGTCTCAAATTTGAGCGCCCACCTATACAACATTTTGGGCTGTAGGTGTGTGCAGCATTTTCAGCATCGTTTCTGAACTGCGTACCCAGACAGCATTTTTGATGCGTGAAGTATATTTGGCTCTCATTTGTGTGTTGTTTACCAAGACAGTATCTTTGGGCCTTATCTCATGGCAGATATAATAGTTAGATAATAACTGGACTGATTATATATCAGAGTGCTGTGCTGTTATTTCTATGTTCACTATCAGGATGACCAGAAATGAGGTCACACTGTGTGCATTATGTGCTGTGTTTAGGCATGTGACTGCTATAATTACAACTTGGCCATTGATAAGGCCCAACTTTAAGTAATACTATAGTCACATTAGTAATTTCTGGAGAATTATTTTGACACTCCTATTTATGACATTATGTCTATCAATAATTAATGACAGTTGTTTCCTCCTCCTCTATTTAGAGAAAAGAAACAAAAAATATTGGATATCCGGAAAAATGTGAAGGACGCTATTGTGGTAAGTAATTTCTGCAAAAAAAAAAAAAAAAAATATATATATATTTATATTTCTCGCAGTGTTTTGCTGATTAGTATGGCTTAATTTATCTAGCATTCAGACAGCTTTAACACCTGTTTCCATATTCCAGACGATAATATCTGCTATGAGCACCTTAACGCCCCCTGTGTCAATCGGCAACTCGTCCAATCAGCCTAGAGCTGAGTACATCAAAAGTATAGCTCCACTCTCAGATTTTGACTACACAGAGGTAAGAGACCACATCTCAGTCTGTTACAGCACTAAGTAGAGTAGCTAAAAAAGAATTTTCAAGAGAAATTTCTGTTCTTGATTATAGAAATGTTGGTTCTTGTGTTTATTAGACAGTAGTTTTGTATGGCGTTATATGTGTGCCTCAATCCTGAGCGAGTAATTGTAAGTTTTGAGCACAGAGAACTATATTTTGCAAGCACATTACATTATATTTTGAACAGAAATTAACAATCGCAAAAAAAATTCGTTTGAGCAAAGAAAAAACGATTCCGTGCTCAATAAATGTATTTGCTATTATCCAGGTGCTCTCTCAGGTGCTCTCTCTCAGGTGCTCTCTCACAAACGTATTCTCTGCGCTTCTGTCAAGTCCCCCTCTCTCAACCTCTTAATTCTGTGCGCGCTCAACTCTTGACACACACGCTCGCTCAACTTGCAACAGCGTTACAAGTGTGCCACAAAATCAACCAATCGGAAAATTAAAGGTCAATTGTGATTGGCTGTTGGTCTCCAATCAAATCGCTAGTAGAACCAAAGCCCGTCTTGTAGAACTATCCATAGATATCCATATCCATCAGTGATGCATGGGTTGATTCGAAATGAGCGGGTGCCTGCGGTTTCGGGTCGTTTGAAATAAAGATGCCAATTAAACCTTGGTAATTTATAGTACTAGACACACTTTTTTATGAAATACATAGGCCTACACTTTATTGGCTGAATGATATTTACCTTTAAATGTTGAGCATTATTAACTGTTGAATAAATGCTGACGCGGGACAAAATGCCCGATTTCCCAACACGTTGAACTGAGCAATGCCATTGTACCATTTTAATAGGCTACTTTTAAACGCAAATAGCTCAGTAATGTCAGCTTTATGTATTTTCTGAGAGGGCGTGGGATTTTTGTTGGGAAAGTCGGCAGAGAGATGAACACTTCGATTAGACTGGATAAACACATGCAGCATCTTAACTGTTAAGAAAATGGTATTCCTAATAAATGTCTCGACTATTTTGATTATGTCAAATGCTTCTCTTTCTTTTTGGAATTATTAGACACATTTCACTGGGCCTATGTCTTTTCAAATGCCTAGGTCTGTTTAATTTCCTTAATTATAACATTTCTAGCACTATTTTTAAACGTTTATTCAAGCAATAATATATAAATTATCTCATGTATATGCTTGTTTAAAACCAGGGATTAAAAACGAATTCCAAGTAAAAACTGTATTTTTACTTTACATTTCCAGAGAGCGAAACAAACGAAATTAAACATTACTTAATAATTTCAAGACACTATAATTTCCTTATTCATTTGATACAATTATTATAGCTATACAATAAAAAAAAAAAAAAAATATATATATATATATATATATATATATATATATATAATATTCTTTTGTCATATTCGTGATTCCTGAATTTATATATGAAAACTTCGTTTTGAAGTGCATTCGTTATATTTGTATAAGAAAAGTCGTTAACCTAGCCTATTAAGTTGATTTAATATTCTTGATAATTTTTAGAAGAAGTTTAAAGTTAAGAAAAAAGGAATGAGCTTGTAGTCTCTAATATTTAGGGCTATATGCTAATCTTTTTCTTAACTTTTATTACACTGTAGATCGAAATAAAACAATTCTTGATCATATTTAACATCGGAGAATCACTGACATCATTTGAGTACTGAAAATGAAACTATTTAAATCTGTATAAAGGAAAAACAAACTAAATCACAACAAGAACAATCTGTATTTTTCTTGTAATCAAAAACATTTCTTTTGACAAAATAACCTGATTAATACCGAATGATGTTTGACAGTGAACGCATCTCCACCGCAGAGCTGCATATAATCGCTGCTGTCAGTCGCAAATATTTAACATGCGGGTCAGGAAGCGGGTCGGGTACAATATTTTCTTTTTCTTTTTTTTGCGGTCTGAGTTGCGGACGGGTTAGTTGAAAACGTCGGTCGTGTTCGGGTTGTTTATACATTGACCCGCGCATCACTGATATCCATATATCCATATATAATCCTTTATTATATGATATCTATGGAACTATCTACAGCATCCCGGAAGCTTACTGAAAAAAAGAAAAAATAACTGACTACAGTGAGACTAATGGATTAAAACACATTTTGATGAGTGTTTTTTTATTATTATTAACTTAAAAGTTAATAATCAAAAAAACACTTACCAAAATGTGTTTTAATCCATTAGTAGTTAGTTCTTTTTTCTTTTTTCTTTTTTATAAGCTTCGGGGATGCTGTAGATAGTTCCATAGATGTCATATAATAAAGGATTATATATCGATATATAGATATGGATATCTATGGATAGTTCTACAAGACGGTAGGGCTGCAACTAACGATTATTTTAATAATTGATTAATCTGTCGATTATTTTTTCGATTAATCGATGAATCGGATAAAAAATTAAAACCAAGAAAGGCATTCATTTCCAACCCTTTATTCAAAAACAGAGCTAAAATCTTTAGAAAGTGCACAAACATGTTGCTCCTTGAGCTGTTATAATAATAATAAAATAAAATAAAAATGGACTAACACAAACATCCACATGTATGCTTTACATCTGCCAAATATATAGACTTTTTTTTTTTAAATAAAGTGCCACATGAGCTGCTAGAACAATAAATAATTTATAAAAAAATAAAGAACAATACAAATCAGAAAATGTATAATTTTAGTGAAGCCGTCATCTTCAACTATCGACAGAGGCCTCATGTCAGTGACGAGCATGTTGAGGATACTTGCTGTGGTGTACATGATGCATTTCCCATCAAGAAGCCTCTCATGGTTTGCCGTTTTTTTCTGTAATCAAAAAGACAGTATGAGTATGTGTAATAGCACAATTTTTACATAAACTAAATACATACATACTGTACATACTTGTTTTAGTTGTTTAGTAAGTGTAGTAAGTGCAAGGTTAATTTATACACCACATTTAAACACAGCTTAAGATGACCAAGTGCTATAAAAAAACTTTAAAATTAACACACAAATATGTCAATAATAACCTATATGGGACAAAGCACAGAATATACACTGCAAAAAAATGCTTTTCTAACTTAGTAGTTTTGTCCTGTTTTCAGTCCAAATATCTAAAAAAAATATTAAATCAAGATACATTTACTAGACACATGAAATAGCATAAGAAATTGTCTTGTTTTCTTAAAAAAAAACACCTCAAAATTAAGTGATTGTTCGCTTAAAACAAGCAAAATAATCTGCCAATGGGGTAAGAAAAATAATCTTAATGAGATATAATCTTAAACAGAAGTTTTAAGCATCACAAAATTTTCTCATACCATATTTTTCTTGCCTAGTAATCTTGATTTAAGATTTTTTTTAGATGTTTGGACTGGAAACGGGACAAAATTACTAAGTAAGAAAACCTTTTTTTTTTTTTTTTTTTTCTTTTTGCAGTGTAGCTATACATGATTGACAACACATTGAAAAATGAATGGTCCAAAAAAGTCGAGTGAATAAAAACGTGTCTTTAGTCTTGCAAAGCAAAGTAACTATGCCACCCCTGCTTTACTACTGTTATTAACGAGCTAACGCTAACTTGTCATGCTTGTGAAGCTGGATAACGAGTAACGTTAAACACCAGCACCAGGGACATTACGTTCATCACTTCAAAACGGAACAAAAGTAGGATTCTGTAGTGACTTACCCTGCTGTTGAACTCCTTTCCTCCTCATCAAACACTCCAACGTGTTTGCGTTTCAGGTGCTGGATCATTGCCGTGCTGCTCCCGTGCCATGCCATGTCGCTTTTGCAGTTTTATTTTGCAGTTTGCAGTTTTTCTGTTTATTTACTGAGAAATGCTCCCACACCTTGGATGACTTGGGTCGCACGGATTTCTCTGCCTTCGCCATGCCTTCGTTTTTTTTTTATTTTTGCTCCGCCCTGTCTATGAGGCGCCGAACTCTGCTAGTATCAGGGGCGCGAGAGAGACTGAGTGTGTTCACTCCGCGCTCAAATAAAGTTTTTTTTTTTTTAATAATCAAATTTATCTGCGTTGCGTGACACAACGAATCGATTATGAAATTCGTTGCCAACCCTTTTAGTAATCGATTTTTATCGATTTAATCGATTCGTTGTTGCAGCCCTACAAGACAGGCTTTGGTTCTACTAGCGATTTGATTGGAGACCAACAGCCAATCACAATTGACCTTTAATTTTCCGATTGGTTGATTTTGTGGCACACTTGTAACGCTGTTGCAAGTTGAGCGAGCGTGTGTGACAAGAGTTGAGCGCGCACAGAATCAAGAGGTTGAGAGAGGGGGACTTGACAGGAGCGCAGAGAATACGTTTGTGAGAGAGCACCTGAGTAAACTGCGTGAGAGGGGTTATTATTGCACGTTAATATGGATAATAGCAAATACATTTATTGAGCACGGAATCGTTTTTTCTTTGCTCAAACAAATTTTTTTTGCGATTGTTAATTTCTGTTCAAAATATAATGTAATGTGCTTGCAAAATATAGTTCTCTGTGCTCAAAACTTACAATTACTCGCTCAGGATTGAGGCACACATATAACGCTATAGTTTTGCGTAAGTGTGTCATAATGGTTGAGGTGGTGCACAAATTCCCTTTTAAATCCTGACAATGGTTTAGACACATACTTCATAATGTACTCTTTGCAGTAGATTCTTACACATGCTTTGGCTATGTTTGCTATGTTTGGCTATGATGCAGATGTCAGTCAAAGTCATAACTTTGTGGGACGTTTGTTATGGTATTAAGGAAGATCACATTAAGTAGCACAGTATAATTAAATATGTTTATGTTACATGTGACATATTTTTTTAAGTTAGGCCTACATTGAATTACAATGGTTTCATTTTATGGTATCTGACTTTTTAACACCAGTCATAGTATGCACATGCTTTTTTTATTATGCAGGTAATGTCTGTGACGATATTTATATGTGCCAAATACAAAATAAATAAATAAACAAATAATAAAATAAATAAATAAATAGAAATACCCAGGACAAACAATCATAAATACTAACAGGCAACATTACAAATCCATTCAGATAACTCCTTATCAATACATGATTTATCGATTTCTTACTGATTAAATGATAGTGAAAAAGCTTCTTAATTACTTTCATTAAAAAGCTTCTTAATTACTTTATTGAAATAAAATCTCTAAAGTCGTTTGCAGTCATTATTCATGTCCACATCATGCTTATTCATGTACTTGACAATAAAAACAAATGTGCAATGGCCAAGGCTGTTTCTCGTAATGCTTCTAAATATGAATCTTCTCCTATTTCCATAAGCCTGTTTTTTCAATAGCTTGATAACTTTAATAAATGTTTGTTTGAAAGACCATGTAAATAAATGATCAGCTTTAGTAGATATTATATGTAGAATGGAATAAGGTAGTTAACACATGAATCTATCCAAAAATGACAAATCTGTCATCATTTACTTTTAACATTTATGTTATTCCAAACCTATAAGACTTCTGTTTATCTTTGGAGCACAAATGAAGATATTTTTAACATTCTCTCATTCTTTTTGTTCATCCATTGGAAGTACACACAGACAAATCTTTCACACATTAAAATGTGCAAAAAGACATCCAAATGAATGGAACCATTCAGTCTAGTGAGGTCAAGTCAGCATGGTGGATTCTCCAGAAGACTTTTATAAAACCTGGTAACACTTTACATTAAAGGGGCTATATGCAACTTTTCCCCCAAAATAAACGTAACAATAGCCTTTTTATTTGACCATTTATGACTCAAACATCTCCTGATGAGCATACTGACACCTTGTCAGCTCACAGTGAGTGCACCTATAAGCCTGTATCCTATTTTTCCTATTTTCTGCCGGGTCGGATTTTTCGCGCGCTGTCTGCGGATGTGACGTCAAGCGCGTTCATGTTAAACGTTTCAGATCACTCTGCCACCACCGCTAGTCAGCAATTAGCCTACACTCGCAAGTTTCTCAAACAATATATGTATTTGAATGTTCTTACCTCTGTAAACATAATGTTGACTTCTTTGCAGCGGATGACTTGTGAAGTGTGCACGTACGAGCGTGCGCTGCGAGAGCGAGCAGAAAGGAAGAGCAGTTCCGTTTTTTGGCTCAGGTGCCAGTTTAAATTTCAGAAAATTGCATATAGCCCCTTTAAGGTGTCATTTGTTAACATTACTTAATGTATTGGTATTGACTAACATGAACAAACCATGAACAATTTATTTATTACACTATTTACTAATTTCTTAATGTTAGTTAATAAAAAACATTGTTCATTGTTTGTTTATGTTAGTTCACAGTGCATTAACTAATGTTAACAAATACAACTTGTGATTTTAATAATGCATTAGTAAATTCTGAACTAAGAACTAAGATTAATACATGCTGTAGAAGTATTGTTCATTTTTAGCTCATGTTAACTAATAAATCTTAATGTAAAGTGTCACCATTAAACCTGTACATAGATATGGCTAAAGAGACTTGTTAAGCTCAAAATGCAGTGGCTTCATTCACAATATAATGTAGCCTCAAGTATCTACATTTTTTTTAAGATCGTAATTACATAATTATAAATAGTAAGATTTACGTGTTTGGCCACAGAGCATGGAGTTTTTATTTAATAGTATTTTTAGAGGACATTAATGCATTAAAAGTGATTACATAATTTAGAAGGGCATCCCTAACATTGCCTCATTTCCATTAAAATTAAAGTGTCACCCAAATAAAACTTTGTTCATTTTATTTAATGCAATTAAAATATTATTTGAACAGTAGTACTTTGATCTTCACTGTAATGCTCTACAGGGAGATATTTGTGTCAACATTAAACCATTTGACAAATTTGTACATTTTGTTTGTGGTTTGTTTAGGATTGGAGTCTAACTGTCTCCATGACCTCACTACTGTTTGCCTCAGGTCAAATGCAATAATGCCATTGCTCTGAACACTTTTCATATTTGTCTCATGAACCCTTAAAGCAAACGTGTTCTTATTTGCAAACATTTTCATCACTCAGTGATGTAGTGTACAAATGAACATGTGTTATGATGATTAAATTGTTCATACACAAAATATGTGTAAACGATATCGTTACAGGTTTTTACAGAAATTTTAGCATTATTTTAGTGTCTTTCACCTACAGTTATCCACAAAGGAATGTCATGATAAAAATAAAAATAAACATGCCATTGTTAGGTGTGGGCAATATATCAAATATTTACAATATAAAGCAGCCCTGTTCACCATGATATCGCTGGTGACAATAGATTATGCAGTGTTATAGTCTTGGCATAGCTTTTGTCGTGTTGGACTTAGAGCTGTGAATCTTTAGGTTGACAGCAAATTAATTTGATCCTTGATTCACTGACTTTGTTAAATTCAGTACAATTTTAGCTCATTTAAAACAATGATACTTAAATCAATACGCAGTATGAAGAAATAATAGATTCAGTGTTTGTTCAATTCATTTTCTGTAGGATATTTTAAAATACTTTGTCTAATGTATCTTATGCATGAAAATATTCAACTACTACCAACTGTTGTAACAGTTACCTAAGAGTGAAATACAAAATAGTATGTAGACTTGAGTGACAAGAAATGTAAGGGTTGATGATGCATATTATATACAACAAGCAGATGAGCCCAAAAAGTGCTTTCCCATAAAAATGTTATTTAAGAAAAAAGTGATATAAAAACACCGAACTTAGTGTACAGCTCATTAGTGATACAGGTAATCAGATGAGGCCAGAAGAATGCAAAACATTATCTTTATAAAAATGTTTAATTTGAGAAAAATGCTTAACACTAAACTTTGGGCTTTGCATTAATATACTGGGCCAAACTTCTTTACTGAATGAAAATAATGAGAAGCAGCTCACTGTAGAGCTAGTGGGTGGAGTTTGACATCCAGCTCATACTTGCTAGACATAATGGGAGGAGCTAGACCAGCCACACCCTAACCTTAACCATGACCTTATCTCTAAACATAACTCCACCCATTAGATCCACAGAGGTGGAGTTAGACTAGGTCAGGCTCCACCCATTATGTCCAGAGAGCAGAAGCTAGATGTCAATTGGCTCTGCAGTGAGCACTACTTCAAAATGCTTTATGTGCAGTTTTGCATGTTCTGGGCTCATCATCCTGCCTGTATACAGTTTGCATGATCAGTAAGGTATTTTAATATCACTGTGTTAATCTACTGAACCACGTTGAACGTTATCTAAACCCTAACTCTAACCGTAACATATTTCTGAGGAAAACGATAAGTGTGCTACTTGTTAAGTTTGTGTGTTAAGTTCAAATTCTGAGGACCATAAAGTGGTCGTCCAGCCTTTGCAATAAAAATGCAGTGATAGGATGTTCTACCTGCCTGTTAACCTATGTTAACCCTTATGCAGCCAATAGCGTGAGTTTGGGGCATAGATAACTGTAGCATGCGGAGGCAGAGGGTGTTTAGCCAGTGTGAATTATTTTTTTTTCAAATTTCGATACAGAAGTGCATGCCAAAATTGGAAGACTTTCCATAATACAGACAGACAACTGGATAAAACGAGGGTGAACATATGCAGTGTAATATGTTGGACCTTTTATTGAAAGTAGTCTGCTTTGCTTTGTTGAGACATGCCTTTATTTATATAGAAAAGATGACACTAGTAGCGCAAAAACTGCATACCCTGCATAACTGCATACTGACCTGTACATCAGTATATCATAACATATACTTACTGCTTGGCCCATTCCTGCAAATGCTTGGGTCTTCGTCAACACCCGCTTGCATCATGTGGTGGTGAGCCGACTATCAGCATCATAACCTTACTGCTATTCTTGCATTTCCCGGATGTGCAATATTGAATATTCTGTCAAATTTGAACCACTGTATCGAATTTCTAAAAGCTAAATAAAATGGACTAAAATCCCTGCTGGGGATAAAAACATCCTGCTGACCTGCTCTGAAGTCCCAATCTAAATCAAATGATTCACGATACATGCTTTGAAGTTCCGATCTGAATCAAATGATCTGCGATATGCACTTTGAAAATGCTCATTTTTGAAGAAAATTTAAAACGGCACTTAAAGGCTTTTGCATATATTTTTGCATATAGATATAGATATATATATATAGATTTTTTATTTTATTTTATTTTTTTGCTGCTGCTGCTTGGCCAAGCAGATTTGAGGTCAGGAACTGCATTACTAAGTTATGTCAATATAAAAGAATATTATTATGTAAGAATTAATGATGTGTGTGGTAAAACTATTTTCTTAAGCATTTTATCCAGGCTTCAATTGCTAATTCCAAAAAATAACAAATAATTTACTCACCCCCTTGTCATCCAAGATGTTCATGTCTTTCTTTCTTCAGTTGTAAAGAAATGATAAAAAAACATTATGAAAAAAAAAATCAGGATTTCTCTCCATATAGTGGACTTCTATGGTGCCCGCGAGTTTGAACTTCTAAAATGCAGTTTAAGTGCAGCTTCAAAGAGCTCTAAATGATTCCAGCCGAGGAAGAAGAGTCTTATTTAGTGAAACGATTAGCTATTTTCTAAAAAAAGTTTTATAAAATTTATATACATTTTAACCTTAAATGCTCAATGTTCAAGACATGAATATCTTAGATGACAAGGGGTAAATTATCTGTAAATTTTTGTTCTGGAAGTGAACTTCTCCTTAAACAGCGTTCATGAGCAGCATCTCTATATATAGAGCAGCTGTAAGTTTAACTGTTACAAAAACAATGTTATTATGTTGCAACTGGGTAATGTCGTAGCTTTTCATTTGTAAACCACATTATTTGAAAAAAAAAATGTGGCTAGAACTGACAACAAGCCATACATACAGTATACTTTTGTATTTGCTTGTATCATTAAATAATTTGCTTATATCATTCAGAAATTAATTTAAATAGTAATCTATTGCACAGCTATGAAACAGCTCCAGGTCTGTCAATCATGTTAAAGTTCTATCACTTTGGCAAAATATGCATGTGTATATTTCCATCTGTGTGCCAATGTGTTTCTGTTCAGTATGTGTGTGCATGCAAAGACGGAGCGCAGGAGAAACCTTTCCATAGATAATTAAAGGTAACATAGTTTGCCATAGTTTGACATTTTTATCCTATTGTTTATCATATTTGTTTATGTTAGTGTCTATTTCGGTTTAGGTTAATTTGCTGTTGTAGGCTGTCAGGACCTTAATATTTTGCCAAAGTGATAGAACTTTAACATGATTGACAGACCTGGAGCTGTTTCATAGCTGTGCAATAGATTACTATTTAAATTAATTTCTGAATGATATAAGCAAATTATTTAATGATACAAGCAAATACAAAAGTATACTGTATGTATGGCCTGGTCATATCATCATATCATATCATCAGCTATAAAGTGCTTGAAGTCTAAATTGTTTTTTTAAAAGATCTTATGGAATGTAGAATATTTGCATCTAAGAACAGATGTAAACAGATTTTAATAGCAACATATTTTAGTAGTGAAAGAGCAGTATACAGTTTATAAGGCAAGCGTTTCAGCTATTGCTGATAAGAAGTTATGTATGATTTCTGAATAGATGCTTCTTTCAGAACCAAAATAATTTGTATTTGGTAACTAGTGCTATAGGGGGATGCCATGATTGTGCACAGCCACGTGTATGTTTGTGTGTGTGTGTGCGTGCTTGCTGCTGTTACTTAATTAAAATCTCTCTATTGAGTCGCAGAGAGCGGTCGGGCTGTCATGAGTTTTATAAGGCTGATTCGATCAGAGTTCAAAGTGGCAGACAGCTGAAAGAGGACACACACACAGAACTCTCTTTAACATTGTTGGACTCTTTTTCTTTGCTGTTATAATCATATGGTGATAATGATTGTGATAATGTCATTATACAGATAATAAACATCATAAACACTGTAAACATTGTGTGTTAGTAAAGAGTAAGTCAGTTTATCTCTTAAATTACTGTAAATCTGGCTTGAGTTGCAAATAAAAGTTTTTTGAAGTGTGATGATGATATGATATGATTCATATGATGGGGTTTGTGCATGTGTGTATGTGTTAAGACTGCAGTGCTGTCTCCATTAATTAGGCTATTTATGTAATGGTGTATTGATTTTTGTTGGTAAACACACTGACCAAGCGCTAACAGATAAGAGCTGATGTGGCTGTCCATCTTTCTGAACCAAAAAGAGAACATACTCAGTGAGGGCAGGATGTAGAGGAAGAACTTGCACATCATAAAGAATCTTCACCTAGAAGACTGGCAGTGCACTGTGTTTGTGTTGCTTTAATTAGGGGTGCAACGGTAACGGTATATATATATATATATATATATATATATATATACTTCAAAAAACTTTTATTTGATGTGATTCTTTATGATGAATCATATCACCTTCAGCTTGCTGAGGAAGCTGAAGGTGAAGGTGATGGGGTGGCCAAGTATGTCTCCAGACCTGGACTCTATTAAACACCAGTGGGGCATCCTCAATCATAAGGTGGAG